>NC_137195.1:30478813-30586313 GCF_960531495.2 Zeus faber
TGTATGGAAGTATGTATATGTATGTGACTGATAAACCTATTGAATGTTGTTTGGTACTATGTTTATTTGTCTCATCCATGGTGATTCACCCCCTCTTGGAGTAGTTAAATAGTTCTCCACAGAGGGGGATTGGTGGCGTTTCTGTGAAAAAACTGTGCTCTTGTCATCCCACAGGTCGTCCACAGGTCAGAGTTACTGCAGCAGTTATTGATGATTTAAGAACTAATAGAAATTTGCATTGTAGGTTGAGAAGTTGAACTCCACTTGCAGACTAACTCTGTCCTAGATGCAATGGCATACAAATACTCTGTGTTGTACGCCCTGCATGCTGATAACACAGGTAAAAAAAAAAAAAAAAAAAATACAAAGTAAATAGTACACCATACCAGAGCATGGCCCTGAAACTTTCACTCCTTTGAACTACAATCATATGTGCAAAAATTAAGTTTCTACTGAAAAGACAAAACTGTGAAATTAGTCTTTGGAAACACAGAGTTTGCTTTTTATTCAAGTCTTATGGCCTCATTAAATTCAGTCGTATGGTTAGTTCTACTCACAATAAATTAGAGGGTTTTCATTTTGAAATACAGTATAATACCAAACGGGAAAGTATTGGTGTAATTATAGTCTTTATATTATATCAGTGTTTATATTATAGAGTATCGTCTATATATCTATAACTATACATCCCAGGTGTCAAGAGACAATACAAGAGACAATACAGACCATACAGTCACTACATTGAGGCAATTGAACAGGCAAAAATAGAGAGGTTGGAAATGACCCCTTATGAACAGTTCAGCTTGGTAGAAGAGGTGTAGGTATATTGTATATAGTAGTATTGATGAAGATGGTCATGAAAATCCTGAAGTTTGCACCTGTGGTCCAGCATAATAGATGCAAGTTTTTGAAATATTTAGATATTGAAAATATTTAATGAAAACTCTTTTCACTCTGATAGCTTGGGGGGTGGGGCGGCAAGCCCCCCCTATTGACCATCCACTGCTGGTTAATTTATTTGTCTTAAAAATGATAATTAAAAAAGCAAAAAAAAAAAACAACATAGGAAGGAATAGGTAAAACAGGAAAACCATTTTCACTCCGATAGCTTGGGAGTGGGGCGGCAAGCCCCCCCTATTGACCGTCCACCACTGGTTATTTTGTTTGTCTTAATGGAAGCAAACAGTATGAAGGCAGTATAATCAATTGAAGAATACAGTATAATTAAAGCGTCTTCTGATCTATGCAATGTTTCAATGGGTCCCTAGCTTTGAAACACCAGCCATGTAGTCTTTTTGGGACAGTACTTTAGGCTACGATAGGTTATATCAGGACACTGAATCTAGCAAATACTTTTACTTTTAATGCTTGAAATACATTTGATAGCTAGTACTTAGTAGAAATGCCAATTACTTACAATTTAACAAGAGTATTTTTGTACTTTTACTTAAGTAACTAGTCAAAGTATTTCTTCCCCCATTGCTTCACCCGTGGCACTGAGCACACATCTATGGTGCCAGTGGGATTAGTCAGTGCTCCCTATGATATTGATGGTAGTAATTAGGGCTTGAAGGTAGCGACTGGGCATGTCTGTGCCCTGCATGTATAAATTGGATAGTGGTGCTGATGTGTAGAAAGGGGTTTGGCAGAAATAATTACAATCATATTGTTAATAATGCTTTAATTGTTTGAACTTCAGAACAGAATTTTGACGTTAGCAGAAATAAACTGACATTGGTCAGTAGATAGCAGTTGAAATACTCATTCAAACAACATTCAGTACAATTATATGAATTGCACACAGTTAGAGTAAATTTAGGTCACGTCATTTGACTGATTAGCTGGTTACGGTTGATTTCATTATTTAGTGCAATATCAGGCAAGAATAGGTAAAAATCTAAAAATGATTCAAATTTAGTATTGTATAGTGTAGTATAATGATTAGTAAGTATAATAACTTAAGATTTCTTACGCCTTAACTTTGCTATGGTGTATGGATGTTGTAGGATGTAATACAAACTTCCTATTCACTTAAATCTGTTAAGTTTGCATTTGTGCGCTACCCGAACAGATGTTGAACAAGTCTATGTATGTGTCCATGTATGTGTCTGATGATGTTGACTTTGCTTTTCTTCTTGCCTTGGTAACAACCTCGTGACCCGTTTCTCACTTGGCAGCTTGTCCCCCATCCACAAGGTTTGCTGCTGCAGCTGATCAAACCGCTGCTGCATGCACAGAAACGCTGGCAGCCGGCGTCTGCATAAAACTTCAAACCGGATGGAACGTAGTGGCCTTCAAACTGGCAGCCGCACTGTGCCAGCCGCACACAGCGATCCTGGAAAAGGGACATTTTCAGGTCAACAGGGACTTGCCCAAGGTCCCTGGAGTTTAAGGGATAGGTTTTGTCGGAGTGACTCCTGACTCCTGAGTCATTTGACAATCAATTTTATTGACATCTGAGTCAATAATCCGTTCTTTCCACATATTCCTGCCATTTGGATATGGATTTTCTTGAGTTAATTGAGAAGTGTCTGGAACTATATATATATATATATATGAAATATAATGTCACTTAACCACATCGAAACAGAGAGAAGAACTGAGTTAGAGCCTTGCAAAAACACTTGCAGATGGAAGAACTGCCTCATACGTTCTTGCCGAGGAGGTCTCCCTCTTGGATGTCTCTTAAAGGAAATCAGTTTGTCAGTGACTTTCCTTGTGTAGTATTTTACCCTAGTCGTTTTGCAGACGCTTCCATCGTTGGCAGTTGACAACACAAACACACCGGGGGAGGAAAGTGGAAAAAGTTGCACATGGAAATGCTGGAGATTAAGTCTGTTGAAAGTGCCGGTGAAATGCCAGCAAATGGAGTTCTATTGAGGAACATACACGGTCATATGTCAGAACAAAACTTTAAACTTCTAGACTTCCACTTCAGAATTACCAATTGCCAGACAGAGCTTCTAATATAATGGAGTAGAACTTAAATTGAATCAAATATAACCTAGTACACGTTTGACCTGTGCATTTTTGCATCATTGTCTGATACAAAGTGTGGATTCTGAGCCAATGTGTAAATTGTGGGACGTGGAGCCATGGTAACTACTCTGCAAACCTCACAGGTAATTGCACCTCAAACATCCTTATTATCCAGAAGGGCATAAAGAGCTTGGAGTACTCAGTTCGACAGCATGTCTGTTTTGGTGCTGAGGAGGTCTGGTTCAAGCAGCCACACCTGTCTTGGGTCTAAATAATTGGCCCTGGGATCAGGGTGGCTGTATGCCTGTTTCTCATCAGAACAATCAATGAGCAACAGAAAACTCACACACACACACACACACACACACACACACACACACACACACACACACACACACACACACACACACACACACACACACACACACACACACAGAGAGAGAGAGCCTGTGTGATGATAAGTTTCCATCTGCTCCCAGCTTGTAACAACTTGCCACTCTCTACAATAAACTGGTGTGTTTGCAACATCTCCGCCTGTGTCTCTGTGTCAGAGGGCATTGAAAACACCTCTCGGGTGGCGTGTCACAGGCGGAAGTGCCACATGGGGTTATCATGATGGGTTACCTGGCTGAGTACATAGCCGCGGTTACAGACGCAGCCCTCAGTTGGCGGATCTGTGCAGTCGGCGACAGGCGTCGAAGAGGCACAGGTGGTTTGGCAGCCTGATGCTGTGATGCTGTACACACTGTTTTTTGGACACTGCATCCCTAAGGCACACAGACACATGGTTCTTATTTTTATGTGACTTGGTCGTTTCGAGTTTATAACCGCTTCCCTTACCAAAGAAAATTAAAAATACATCACATGATTTCATAAGTGAAAACACATGTGAGTCCCATGTATGGTGCTAGCTGGTACACTGTAAAACCCTCACACACAAGTTAGGTTAAGTTTAAGTTAAGTTTTTATATGCACTTTTATTCAATATAAATAATGTTTTGCTTGCTTGCTTTACATGAGTTTCACATGTGCTTTTAAATGTGATCCCAACATTATTCAGATGTGATCACAAGCTATTAGATCAAAAACACATGCATTTTGTATTTTACAGTATTGTAGTATGGTTTTTTACATGTGAATACGTGTGATTGACTGTTTTTCATACGTGCAACCCATGTATAGAAAATGTGAATCCCATACATGGTGCCGACTGATAGTCATAAAAAAAACTTGTGTAACTTGTAACATGGAAGTCACATGTGCTATACATTTGACAAGAATACAAATAAAATGATAAAGATATTGTGATAGCAATTATTGCCAACGCATCTTGTAAAACAGTCCACAACACATTATTTTTATTTTTAATCAAAGTAAGAAACAATGTCATTGTTTGATGTGTGTGATTGTTCAGAGAAGAGAACATCAAAACCATGCCATTCTCTTTAAAAAGTTACTTATTTTGCGCCAAGAAATCCCAAATATATATATATATATATATAATTTATTTGTTTGTTTATTTATTTATTTTTTATTTTAGATAGGCAGGCCTGAATATTTTCTCAAAAATTAATGATGCGCAGCTCGTTCTGTCAGACAACTTGAAGGCGCCACACACGCAGCCAATCCCTCTCTCCACCTCACTTGCATCCACCTGTTGGGCTCTACTCTTATACTGTATACAATGGGGGGATTCGAGCCATAACTCCAATATTTCTAGCTCACTAGGTACGCCTTTGTTTTCTGTGCATCTTGTCAGGATGAGGAGCAGTAGAGCCCAGACGGCAAACTCAAATAATGCTAAATAAATGAAGATAAGATAAAGATAAACCTAGATAAATCTAGCGTTAAAAATTGAGTGAAAAAGAGTTGTCTGTCAGAAATGAAGAAACTTACACATACAACTCTAGGCCTGTCCAAATTACAGTGTCTCACGAGAATAAAAATACATCCATTGTTTACTTTTAAGATGTCATTTGTTGCAATTTTCATATTTCACGGCAATTTCACAGCGCAAAATTGTAGAATTTCAGAATATTTTTGCATACGCGTGGAACACTTTGTTCAGGGTGTGTGTGTTTGTGCTTACAGCAGAAGTCATTCCTCCTCCAGTTCTCGACCTTCCCTCCGTCCCTCTGACACTCCTCCACATAGTTGGTGATAATGTTGCAGGCGGACGCCTTCACCCCGGACGTGAGCATCATGTCATAGACGCAGTCCCTGTGGTACTGGTCCGAATCCAAGAGGTGCACGCAGTCCCGCAGGGGTCCATCCTTGTCCTTGATGATGTTGCAGAGCGCAGTGAAGGCGGGGGCTTTGAATCCCAGAGGGAGCGGTTGAGCGCAGTCTTTACCTGAGAAGAGGCCAACAACCATGGAACCATGTAAATCCAAGAACCATAATGGGTGGAAGGTAAGAGCAATATTTATATGGATCTAACAAAAACTGCAAAGAAAGGCCCAAGAAGATTTATTCCATGATTCCAACATATACCACAGTTTTTCCATTTGCTCACTAATACATTTTAATGATGAAATAGCTGCAAGTCTGTAGACATACGGTATTAAATAAAGTACTGTACTTTATTCTGTAAGCGGCTACAGGCCTCAGGACAAGACACTGAATTGCTAGAGGGATAGCTGTAAGGCACTGTAGTAGGAAAATTCAATTAGATACTTGTGACACTTTAGCGGATGATTGTTGTATAAATAACTACGATTAACAATTCAATATTTTCTGTTCATTTTATGCCGTTTGAACGTTTGGACATACATTTTCGGACTTACTGTCACATTCTTATTTATTCCCACATTCTAACACTTGTCTTAAATTCCTGTTATATTTGGACGGAAAACTTATGATTGTGGAATTGAACAATTGCACAAAATGGTTATGATCAGCTCAAATGATTTTGATCAGGTGACTATGTAATAATTGTAACAAGCTCTAAGTATTGGGTTAATAACACATTAAATATTACAATTAAAATAAATATCAATCTTAAAGTCCCTGACAAGTGATTTGTTTCTAAACATATTACAAAACATGTTAAAAAGTAACTGCTGAAAGCATGTGAAAAGACTGTGAACAATGTAGTACTGAGTTATGGAGTAAGACCGTTAAACTGTTTCTCATCATTTTTGTGGTCCGGATTTTTTGGGTGGGCCTAAATCATGACTCGATGACATGATGTGGTCATACTTGGCATGGCCCCTCCTTTAACACTATATAAACACCAGGTCAGAATCCGAGCATCAGTGGTGAAATATCGCTAAGCTAAGAGAAGGTCGAATACCCATGGGAAAAATGCAGAGGAAGAGGAAGACAGGGGCACAAATTGCACATTGTGCATTACAAACAGAGAGGGAGTGATCGGGGTGCAATTTGTGCCTAATTTTATGTACTTGGCGATTTTTTTAATCATTCAAATGTGGGTGGGTGGTTAATAACACATTTTCTGTGGTGTGAGAAACTCAGAACACATTTATTTTTGGTTTACAGGGACTTCAATTTAATTGAATTTAAAACACAATTAATTAATTCATTTGTTAATTAATAAACAAATTACAAATAAATTACCGAATTAATTAATTTGTTATTAATTAAAAAAATATGTTATTTGTTTATTATTAATTTATTTTTATTTTAATAACATTTTATTATGAGTATAAAATAGTACGAGCTGGCAATTGTTGATCAACATGTCAAATCTGAATTGGATAATATATTGCAGCGGTAGTGTTGAAGATTTAACGTACAAAGCCAAGATGAAACTATGCACCTCACTCACGATTCAATAATGACGCCTGAGCATCGCTAAAATAGCGAAACAAAACTATTTGGATTAAAAAAGCCTCCTTACACTCATGAGAGCATCCCGGTGAATTGGCTAGCCAGTGACTCACTCCAAACTCCGTGGCGCTGGAAGCCAGCTTGCCATTGGCCAACGCAAAGTCGTCACCTGGGTTACCGTTGAAGTTGCCACAAAGACCGCACAATGCGCTCTGATAGGTGGTTGCCACCTTCACCTGCACCGAGCTCAACCAATCGTAAGAGACCTTGAAACAATGAGAATCATGAAAGAAAAGGCTTGAAAAAAAAAACATTTTCAGGAAAGTTTCAAGTACTTTCTTTTTATGAATCTGGTGGAGTATTGTAAGAATGGAGACAAATCATAGCAGAAATAGTGACTTCAAATACAATCATTAAGTGAATAAATCTACTCTACATATTCCAGTATCCTATTAAACACTAAAGAGGACACAAAACGTCACAAACATGTAGAACTATGCTCAGCATCATTGCATTATAGCCTAATATTTAATGGTGCATGACTTGTGAACAATTCGTTCATAGTGAACAAATCTTTTTAATTACTCCCCAGACAACGAGTGTCCAAGTGAGCAAATGTTTGACTCAAACTGAAAATAATTATCGAGGACTAAATTACAGTCAAAGCTAAAAATGCCAAGGCATTGGCATAATTGATATGTCACTGATTACCAATAGTTCTCAAGCTCAATTTGAGCTTGTTCTAAAGAGCTGGTATTCTAGCTGAAACTGATGAATTAGATGTATTAGTGAAGCTTGCAATTTTGATCTTGCAACACAAGGGCTAATTTTCAATATTAATTTATTTTTTAAATGGAATTAGATTTAGATTTTTCAAGGCAAACCCGGCGAGCTCTGACAGCACATTAGTGTGCCGTGGCAGAGGGGTGGAAAAACACTGGCTTAGTAATTGTGGAAGACCTTCCAAACCATTAACAGTAAAATCTTTGGATGACTAATCCATCATAGCCTCTGTGTGTGTGCATGCACTTCCAAAGCTCTACCTTAAGAAAGTGAGTCTCCAGGATGACCACCTTCTGTCGTTGGTGAACCTGGACCAGATTTGAAGAGAATGGTATGTAGGTCGCGACCCCATCAACCTGTAGAATACATACAGAAACCCGGTGTTTACTGTCATACTTGCAATAAACTATAACACCATCATAATTAACAGAACTATTGTGACTGTGCATACATTTAGCTGAAAGATCCAGAAGAGTGTTCTATAAAATTTGATTGATTTGATTGATACTGAGAGAGTCAACAATTACCAGCACTTGTCCTCTGTAGTCTTTGGAAAGGATGTATGTGTTCCCGAAGACGGTCAGCGTCACCACTTTGGCGTAGGACACTCTGTTGCTACCTCGGTTATTATTCTCCAAGCTAATCTGGAATTCACAGGCAAAACAGAGGAGAACACATGCAATGCATTTAAATGCATAAGTTCCAGTCTGCCAATAATAACAGTTTTCGTAATAACTTATACCTACCAATTCATTGCCTTCCATGGCCATATTATTGTATATATATTTATTCATCATGTACAGTATATCCATGTATATTTATATTTTAAACAGACAGCCAGTACTAGCAACCATACGGCCACTTAGCCCCAGCTTTTTTATTTTATTTTTTTGTATATTTGGCTTTTTTGATTGGTACAGTACAGTAATGAACCCATCTTCACCACCAAACAAATCTTTGTATATGTAAATGTACAGACCGAATAAGCTGATTCTGATTTTAAAGACTAAAACACTTTTAAACACTTCTCGTCTGCTCTGCTCCGAATGCCATTTACCTGAATCTTTCTTCACCAAAAATACAACTAAAAAATGTGACCCACCCCCCCTCTCCTTCTTGTTACATCTGTCACAGGAACGGAGGGAATGTCTATTATCAAATGGGTAATAAAAACTTAACGGCTTCCCCATTTCCCATGATGTAAGTTTTATTAGATGTTTATTGTTGGCAAAGTGTAATACACTGATTTGATGTGAAAGGATCACACAAAATATTGGGAGACATCCTTGGAAGACAAGTTTCTTTATGATGAAGTTTAAAGCGCAATCAGTAACTTTGGACAATAAGTGACAAATAGCGACCACTAAAAGAAAGCCATAGAAACGATAACAACATTGCCAAACGTGACTGAAGTAGGTAGGTAAGTTTGTTTTTTCAATGTACGTACATTTGTTTTTTTATGTGGGCCTAGGTACTGTAGGTAGAAGTATTCAAGCTCAATTTCCATATGGAACGAAACAAGGACTGTACGTGATGGGGACCTGTTCTCCGCAGTGGCGTCGTTAGAGGTGGGCATTGGGGACTTTAGCCCCAATGTTCTGCCCCCGGGCAGGCTCTGCGGCCCGAATGTTCCCTCTCTGACGGAACCGATTGTGCCCACGGCGTGCCAGCGATAGGGCGCTTGTAATTGCCACACAAAACAGTGTGTTTTTATTTTAGATGTAGATTATTTTACTCCATTTCCTTATGGAACGAACTAAGCACCATGCGTAATGGGAGCACTTTCTCCGTCAGTCTAATCCCCCCGTCAACAGTTTGCCCAGGGCAGCAAAATGGCTTGAGCCTGCTTGGGCTAAGCCCCTGATGTCTTTGCAACCACTGGTAGGGAGGTAGATGGATCAGTTTGTTTTTTGCGTAGGTAAGGTAAAGTCTTTTCAGGTCTCACCTCAAACTTCTCTAATCCCTTTGCCCCACTGCATACGCCAGACAGCAGGTAGATGCAGTTTCCCTGGAAGTCGAACTTGCGTCCGTCAAAGGTGCGGAAGTGCGGATCGCCCTGGGCCGAGCAGGTCTTGAAGCTGAGCGGGAAGCAGTCTTGCACCCCGTCCTTGACCGCACAACGCTCATTGGCCTTGCACCCCGTCTGAGTGCACACAGCCTTTCGCGTGGAGCCGTCGCACGTGCACCGGGTGCTGCACTCCGAGTCGGCCCAGAACATTTCACCCGGCAGGTGGTAGTGGCCGTCGTGGTTGCAGCCACAGCCCTTCTCCTTGACGACACACCTGGGAACATTTTAGCGTTTGGTCAATGTTACAAGTGACGTGCCAACTGCAAATTTACACAGTCGTATCTGGGAGCAGTCGGTCGCAAGTCGATACAAATTTTCTCGACTATCGCTACTCATATGTTGGATTAGTTGTAAGTAGATGCAGTCGTAAGTCGAGGTACCACTCTACAAACTTATAACTTAACTTATCTGAACTTAGAGGTCAACAAAACCACCAAAATCTTTTCTTCCCTGCCAGTTACTGTAGATCAAGTCAGTTACTTTAGACAATGAGGGCTTCAAAAGCTGGAAGGAATGTCTATTATCAAACGCATATTGAAAACTTTTTTCCCATGTTAAAGCAATAACATCGCCACCTTTTTAAATGCAGTGAACAAATACAAAATGCAGCTAAATTAATTTAATTTATAAAAAAAAAAAAAGTGTTACCATAATTGTGAGCGGGATCAGGGGGTAGTAGGATTTTATGGTAGGTTTCTCACCATATCGTTCGAATTATTTAAAACCCCAAATATTATTTTATATATATATATATATATATATATATATATATATATATATATATATATATATATATATATATATATATATATATATATATATATATATATATATTTATTTATTTTTTTTTTTTTAATCTAAAAATGTGAGACCACATCAGTAATGGTTCAGTCCTTTAAGATTACAGTAGCAGGTCACAGGCCTATCAGATGTTTAGATTCAGTATCTGACAAAGTCCAATGTACTGATTCTATGTTTACAGATCATACTGACAGCAAACAACATTATTTATTTACTGTTAAATGAACAAATAAAGACACGCAATTAAGTTAAAATAAGATGGACTGACTTCTCTCCACTGAGAACAAATCCTGGATCGCAGAAGCAGCCTTCCACACAGGTCTTGGTGCAGATCTTAGGCTTAGGGCTGCAGGTTTCCGGACAAGTGGTTCCACACGTCTTGTATTGGCTGTTCGCGGGGCAGTTTAGGGCTGGAGGAGGATTAGGAGGGTAAGCATTAGGGTTTCAAACGTTTCAAAATAATTGTGTAAATGTTACGCAATGTATATAATAATTTGTTTTTGCTCCTGTAGAAACCACAAGTCTGTATGATCAACCTTGTGTGAAGAAAAACATGTTTTATCCCAATGTCATGGAGAAGCGCTACACTACCCATAATCCTAAGTGTAACAGTGACATCTCTGATTGGTGGAGCTTGCTATTACCATGGAAATGTTTACCGCACTGGCTGATGGGTACATTGCGCCAGGCAAGCAAATGCTGAAATTTAAATGACATTTATTATATTTACACGTGCAGCACGAAAAAATCTCCCCCATTTATATTAATTGGTTTGAATTTGTTATGTGTAGCACAAAAAAAGGTCGGACATTCGTGCTCCGGGACACGATTCAATTTATTAATTTCCATGACTATGAGCACGAAAAAGCATGAGATCGGGTTGATTTTGGACTATTCCACAAGTCACATGTTCAACAAGAAGGTCTCACATTTGAATTCCCTGAAGGCCACAGGAAGAAGTAAAGTAAGTTCCCTCATTCTTTCTCCTGTATTTTCACGGGTATTTGAATATTGATTGAGAAGGTTGCTCTCAAAAAACAACCCTGTTACCAAAATTTGAGCTTGAAAGTAATTTAATTATTTATTATTTTGTTAAAACACATACTGTAGGTAAATCATTAGAATGTCATTAAAATATCATTATTGTCCTTATGTTAACCACATAGGTGCCATTTACAAGGAGTAAATGGCACCCTAATCGTGGAATCACTTTACACTGTACACATACTACATGGGGTTGGTTCTGGCAGGGTCATAATTTTCTATTAAAACTTGAAGCAGATGTGCTGCAAGTTATGTATGTATGTATGTATGTATGTATGTATGTATGCATGTATGTATTGATGGACTGATCAATGTCTGCCCCTAGAGTGGCGTAATAGTTGTAACTTGAATATACTTTTGAAACGTATTTCTCTGACATTAGCTATTTTGTTGACTAGGTACAGTAACGATAGAAATCACACAAATGTACCCTGATTCCCAGGGTAAATGAGTACTAGGCTCACCAGATCCTCAATTAGAATTAGACTGGTTGAAACATACTTTAGATAGCTAGCCATCTAAACGATGACAGCATCACATACACAAATGTGTGTTTCTCACTCACAGCAGTTGGCCAGTTCTCTCCATGGCAGAACCACAGCTCCAGCCTCTTGGCATTGAGCGTGGTAATCGGTGAGCGCATTACACAGCACTGCATGTCTCCCGTCGTTGACACACACGCCGTACAAACAGTCTGACACCAACTCCTCCGTGTTCAAACGAGCGTGGCAGCCGGCGAAAGGCCCTGTCTTACTGGCCAAGATGCCGCAAAACTCAGGCCCGGTGAACCTAGGACAAAAAAAAGAAAAGTACTTAATATTTTGTACAGTTTCACAAACACAAAGTACTAGTTTAAAAATGTGAGTCATTTTCAATAACATTTCATCATGTTGCATGTAGATGGACTTCTTTTTTTCCATCAAATGGGAGGATATTTTCCTGCATTAATTCTAATGTTTAAAGAATTTGTTTATTTACAGATTGTTTTGTACTAAAATACATTTCTGACGGACAACTCTTAGATTCATTTTAAAATGATCTTCATTTATTTAGCATTGTTTGAGTTTTGGCGTGATGAGCTTGAATTGCCCCATTGGATAGAAAAGTAGAGCCCAACTGGTGAATACAGGGGCGATTGAGGGAGTGTAGCAATACAGCAAGCAAAGCAGGTAGGGCAAGAGGGATTGGCTGCTTAAATAGGCTGGCCCATAAGCCTGTGGAAGGGTGTTGCAATGTCAAGTTGTCTGACAGAATTCGTTCCACAAGCTACGCCTCATTTATATTATCATTGGAGATGGGGCTTGCAAGTGTATCCAGAGGCCACAGCAGCACTGGAATACGACTTCATCGATGTTACAGCGGCTAAGAAGAAAAATAAAAAGGCTTAAGGAGAGTTAAGTGACGAAATACTGAATTGGCTATCGGTAGATACTCATCATTTCAATATCTGTACTGGTATCACAAAAGAAAAAGTGGTGTCCTGCCATCCATAATTCTTATGTACCGTTTCCGGTCCTTGGCAGAGCACCGTGGACACTCCCCTTCACAGTGATGGTAACAGAAGGGGTCGCCGTCAGCAACACCCCAAGAGCTGGCCCACATCGTCACATTTGCAAACGGGGCCCCTGGGTTTGCACTCAGCTCGTCCTCTTTGTTGCCATTGTAGTTGCCGCAGAGCCCACCGACATTGCCGTAGAAACTGCTGCTCAGGGAAACCATGACGAGTGTGGACCAGTCAAAGGTGACCACCACCCCGGCGTCACTCTGGAGAATGCCCCTGATCCCGGATTCTGTAATCGAGATGCTCCCTTCCTCCAGGAACACTGGTACTACCATTTTGACACCGTCCACCTAAAAATGACAGAGATGGAGAAGCTGTTGGATTGAAAAGTGGGTGTACCTTCTGTTTTACTGCCGAATTCAGTTCATTTCAATACAATTTCAATACAATTACACGACAATAACATGACAATTTAAATTGCAATTCAATCTTCCCAATTTGAGTTTATAAAACAACATAACAATGAATAGCACAAATCAGAGCATTGATCAAAGATACCCAATACTGG
The DNA here is from genome assembly GCF_960531495.2 of Zeus faber. NCBI lineage: Eukaryota > Metazoa > Chordata > Actinopteri > Zeiformes > Zeidae > Zeus > Zeus faber. The sequence goes on from NC_137195.1 coordinate 30,492,350, forward strand.
ATATCTGTCAAAGTGCACCAGATCTGAACCGAGTGCCTCACGATTAGTTGGTTAACATGCTTCTAGGTGAACCAAAAAAAGAAAACCAAGTTCGCATTCTTCAAAATCTGATATTGAATTTGTAAATTCTCCGTTGCCAATGTACCACATTTTAGTTATCAGTATGATCTATCGCTGCATTCCTACTTTAAATGTAGGACCAACCATGCAAACATTATTGCATGGTTGGAGTGGAATTAACTTCTTCTAATCTAAGTGTTATGGACCAAATGTATATCCCATCCCGCCTGTGCAAAATTACATGAATATAGAATGATTTAGCACAGTTGAAATGTACGTTTATTCCATTTTTGACTCTCTAACGGATCACAGCCTTTAAAAAGGTCTACAAAGCCAAAGCTGCTTTCCTATTGGTCAACGTCTTGATGCAAACTCACCATCAGTACTTGAAAAGAATCAACCAATCGCGATGACTAATGAAATGAATCGGGTGCGAAATATAATAATAATAATAATAACTTAAATTTGTATAGCGCCTTTCAAAGAACCCAAGGTCGCTTTACGGGAGAGGGGAAAGGGGGGGGAGGTGGACAAATGAAGGGAGAGAGGAACAAAACAAAAACAAAGGAATAGCTCAACTAACTAACTAATGGGGAAAGGCCACGGTGAAAAGCTGGGTCTTGAGGGTTGTTTTGAAAGTGTCCAGGGTTGGGGCGTTACGGATTACGGAAGGGAGAGCGTCCCAGAGCGTGGGGGCTGCCACGCTGAAAGCTCTGTCCCAGAAAGTTTGTAATCTGGTACGAGGGACGGACAGCAGACCCATGTCAGAGGACCCATGTCAAGTTCCGGGATGGAGTGTGCTGGTAGAGGAGGTCAGACAGGTACTGGGGGGCGAGTGCCTGAAGGGATTTGTATGTGAGGAGGAGGAGTTTGTAGGAGATGCGTAACTTGACCGGGAGCCAGTGGAGGTGGATGAGGGTGGGGGTGATGTGCTGCCAGGGCTTGGTGTGAGTGAGAACCCCGGCAGCTGAGCTCTGCACATACTGGAGCCTGTCCAGGGCTTTGTTGGAAACCCCGGACAGCACTCCGTTACACTAGTCCAAACGGGAGGTGATGAAAGCGTGGATGAGGATTTCAGCCACGGAGTCTGAGAGTGAGGGACGGAGACGTTTTTGAGGTGATAGAAGGTGGACTTGGTGATGGATCTGATGTGTGACTGAAAGGAGAGCGTAGAGTCCAGAATAACACCCAGGTTGCGGACCTTGGGAGATCTCCAACCTTCCAGAGCAGCGGCTTTGGGGCCACAACCATGAGCTCTGACTTTTTGCTGTTGAGTTGGAGTAGGTTAGTTGTCATCCAGGTTTTTATGGCATGAAGGCAGTTGACCAGAGACTGTGGGGGGAGCAGAGTGGATGGTGAGGTGCTGAGATAAAGCTTGTGTATCATCAGCGTAGCAGTGGAAGTTGAGACCATGGTGACGAATGATCTGGCCGAGGTGGAGCAGGTAGATGGTGAAGAGTGTTGGACCGAGCACAGAGCCTTTAGGGACGCCATGGTTGAGTGGGGCATGGGGGGACGAGGAGCCGTTGATGTTGACAATCTGAGTTCTGTTTGATAGAACTCAGTTTGTCAACATCAACGGCTCCTCATATCATATTGCCGCAGTGAAGGCCGTTGGGATTATTCTGAGGTAATAATTTAGTAGGGCTTAAATTTAGATTATTATTTAAAGGGAGAACAATGATGCTCCTTTTCAACAAGTTAATATAGGTCTCTGAGGTCCCCAAAACATGTTTTTGAATCTTTTGCATTCTAGCCATTCTTACATGCCTCTAAACCATCCTGTTCAAGGACACTCTGTTTCAGTGGGTGGTGCCACCCTCCTGAGGACCCTAGTTCTGTAAGCCAATGGGGTTTGAGCACGAGTTCCGGGTTCTGTGAGCCAATGGGGTTTCAGCTTGACTCCCGGGTTCCGATGTATTTAGTCTGTAAACTTTCACATATTTCACCTTATCAGTTCTTCAAAATCTGTTTCTGAACAAATTTGAGGCGAGAAATAAGCAGTTGCTGAATCTGCACTCATATTAGACCTACACGGCCTAATTTAAAAGTTTGTTCCATTGCCATGATTCAAGCTTGTGGGGAACACCCCACTGGGACACCACATGGGGGATTTTTTTTCCATGTTAATGTCGGAAAATAAAATAAAATATATACAGCTACAATAAAAACACACATTTAATTTTTTTTTTGGAAAGAAACACACAGCCAAATTATTTTTTCTTCATAGACAGTTGGTATTGATTGCTCTTTCTTTTAAAAGATTTGTGCTTGTCTATGAAATGAACAGAGCAGTTCTCAGAGGCGCTTGTTATTTTTCAGCCGTGGAGTTACTGAGATGGAGGACGGTTCTAATTCTACTGAGGCACTAAGTGATGGAGAAAACAGATCGCAAATCTGAACGGCTTGTTTTAATGAAATAGACAGCTAACAAAAAACTGACTGGGTTGTCTTATTTCAGGGTTTGTGTGTTAGTGACAAATAACCTCTTGAATCTTGAATCTAGTAGGCGCATCAGAGACCCAAATGCATGCGCACAAGCACTGAAAAAGTGAGTTTTTCATGATAGGTCCCCTTTAAGTTATATTATCAACGTTTTCACCATGACGATCCCTCTCTGTTCACTGGGGATGAGGAAGGTGTGACCCTGCAGCTCTATGCTGGTGGAGCGCACGAAGGAGCCATCCAAGTTCCCGCGCAGCTCGTTCTTGGTCAGCACTGTGACCTCCGGCAGGTCGACGTCTTCGCCTGGCAGGTTCACAGTAAGAAGGAGGGAAGAGGAATTGAAAATTTATTTGATTGATTGAAAGTAATTTGTATTTTGACATATTATTGTCGATATGGCTGTATTTCCTACCAGTGGTATTGACCAGGACATAGGTGCATGTTCCCTGGAAAGAATAGCTCCAGCCGTCAAAAGTGGTGAAGTGCGGGTCTCCGAAGGCCCAGCACAGAGCTTTGGACTCGGGCACACACTCTCCCTTTCCTTCGTTCACCTCACAGCGCTCCTTCACTCTGCACTTCACTTCTGAGCAGGGGTCTGGAATGGAAAGAGACACACACACACACACACACACACACACACACACACACACACACACACAAAACACAGACAACTATATGTACACACTTTGAAAAATAGCGAACCCATCCTTTCACATAGTGGTCTTCAACATAGGGGGTCCATAGGGGTACTGCAGGGGGTCCGCCAATTACATTTTTTATGTCTACATTTTTTTAAACATTTAAAAATACATTTTAGGTATCGTTCAAAAACCTCAGAATTTTCAGTAATGTACTGTTTCTCTGACAGACATGACTGGTGCATGGCTGAACATCAATAAAAACACATGGTAAATGGTTTGTATTATTGTATTGATATTAAACAGCATGTAAAACCCTATTTCAGATTTGTGAAAAATGTATTTTATTTGTGTCACGGAGCATGACTGTACTACTAACGGAACTAAACTAACGGAAATAATTTCAAATAAAAAAAATCACAAGCATCATAACTGAGTATACCAATAGGTTAATAATACATTGTACATAAAATGTTAACATATTATGTTATTATAGGCCAGGATTAAAATGAAACACAACATTTAACTGGAATTACCGCGTCATGGTTGTATGCCTCCGCCAACCATTGAAGTTGCAGTAATGGCCAGAAAAGTGTTTTTGCAGCACATTATGAATAACCTTTTGGATATAAAATGTCATGACTTCATCATATTACCCTATTAGACGTTTGTGTGAAATGTTGTCATAATTAGCTTATGAATTCTTGAGTTATGGGCAAAATGTATTTTGTGAGGCCACAGTGACCTCTGGACGGACGGACAGATAATCTGAAAACATAATGCCTCTGGTTACGGCTGTCAACAGCGCGGAGGGATAAAAATCTAGGGGAGCCCTGCTCTGTTTCTCTATCCACCAAGGGGTCCTTGGGCTTTAACATGTTTAGCACACAAAGACACATGCAGACAAAGACACACACTCATGCACATTTTTTGACAATACACACTTGAAAACACATTCTCTCTCACACACACACACACACACACACACACACACACACACACACACACACACACACACACACACACACACACACACACACACACACACACACACACACACACACACACAAGCAATTTATTACCAATTTTGTAGCACTCCTGGATTCCGTCCTTGATGTCACACTTCTCTCCCTGCTGACACTTTGTGGTGCTGCAGTTGAGTTGACCAGAGACGCACTTACATCTCTCTAAGCAGTCTGCACGTCGTATTGATACTCCGGCCTGAAAGGAGGATTATATTTTCAAAATAATATTGACAATCAAGATAAACAAAGAATAGTTAGAATAATACTTCTGGATCAGAATGGGGTTTTGGTGGTGGGAGAGCAGCATTACTGTCGAGGCCACATTGTAATATTATTTTTCTGAAAATTTAAAATTAAAGAAAATCTCACTTTTAGGCTAATTAATATCAACTCATTTATAGCCATTACAGCCTGCGTAACAGTGCACAGACTCAGCCAGTTGGTAGCTGCGGGCCTTATGATTTGTCACCTCCAGCCCATTCAAACAGAAACAGAGTTTTGGTGTAGCATATTACTGTGATATACAGCGTTACCTTGTAATATTGTCCATCCACGTAGCAACCACAGCCTTCCGCAGGGACACACCGCCCTCCGTCAAACACCAAGCCGATGTCACACTGGCACCCCTCAAGGCAAAGGGGACTCCGGCTGGGTGTCACCAGATAGGCACACGTGGCAGAATAGGTGTCAGGGCAGAGCTCATAGTGGCTGCCCGAGGGACAGGACATAGCTGTAGAGAGAGAAGGGGAACGGCAAGAGCATCGCTGTTAACCTTCTGTAAGATATGCATCTCCATTCGCAGGGGACCCGTTCTACCAGGTATTGGTGTTTTGAGCAAATGACCTGTGATAACAACAAATCAAAACCAAAAGGAAGAGTGTGCATATGACCATGACTCTTAAATTGGCCGCTCAACACTGGCTCCAGAGAACCCTGCTGATCAAGTTTGTAAAGTTATTTTTCTAGTTCTTTCTTTATTTATATACGACGCAAACAATTGCGTAGGTAAGGGTAAGATAGACAAAAAGCAAAAAGTATGAAGAGTATTTAAGTCACAGATTAAAACCACAAAGACACACACACACACAGACTTACGACAGAAGCTGTCTGTCCTCCAGCTGGCCACAGAAGTACCTTCTGACTGACAGGAGGAGACGTAAGCTTGGATGTGACGACACAAGACGTCATGTCCTCCAGCATCTGTGGTCATTTCCCTATGAAACAAAGGATTTGCATATCACAATTCTTCTCATTTTTTTTTACTTTAAACTTGTTATGAAAAGGAATACCAGTTTAAATTTTTGTTCATCCGGTTGCGTAAAAACAGAAAAGGTATTTTGGTTAATCATTGATGATGTATTATCCAAAGCTACCAAAATGGAGAACATTGCTCATGCACATTGTCACTGGATTTGGGAAACTGAATGTAAATTGCAACAGAATTTTGCATTTCAGTTTATGAGATAAAGAGGCATTAGGCATCTATCTGCTTATTGTTACACTAACAAGTTTAAAAATCTCATTCTCATCAAAATTGTTGGTTATAGTCATTTTCTTTTCCTTACTTGACACAAGCCTTAAAGTGTGGAAGTGGTGGCACAGCTCTGTGGCACCCTGCAAAAGGCCCCAGCGTTGCTTTTATTATGTCACAGTCCTGCTTGGCTTTCGGATTCTTATTTTTATCTGGATTGGAGCAGGACGAACTGCCACAGCCCAGCTTGCAAGACATGGTTTCTTCTTTTATGATCCACCTCGCAACAAAGTTCTTAGTCAACTGGCCTCCTTTTTGATTTGCCATGCCAAAGTCGTCCGAAGGTTTGCCGTTGAAGTTGCTGCAGAGGCCGCGCGGCATGCCTCCATAGGTGGACGGGAGCCGCAGGAAAACGTTTGCCACTGTGTCATAAGTTACCCTCAGCCCAAAGTCGGCTTCAATGACTATGCTGCTGCCGCTCTGATATGCCTGCACCTTTCCGTCAGCCAATGACAAGGGCAGGTTAGCTCTGATGTCATCAACCTGAGGTGTAGAGGAGAAATACATTAACCTCTTGTTTACACAATAGCCCTACTTCCAAAATGGGTTAATATATACTGCATGCACATACTATCATCCAGCATACATTAGTATGTGAGTAAAAAGAATGACAGCTTCTCAGACAAAATCCTTAGCTAAATCCTCAAATAGCCATACCACTTCCTTTCCGTTTTGCCCTTACCGTTTTGCTAGTATGCCATTTTGGACGCAGCTACAGTCTGTCTCGTTTGCAAAGCTACCTCCTCTCACTTTGGTACCTGTTTAACAACTATCCTTTTCGATGTACCCATTTTGTTAAATAGTTATAAGCGTAAACACCACATACAGCATGGTTGTCATGGTAATGATAGTCAAACCTGTCATTTCGCTTAACAGGCCCAACAAACAACAAACAGCATTCAACTTGAAACCTCAGCTATGGAACACCTTTTGGAACTACAAAATAACTTTCTTTCGGTAAATGTGTTATTTTTACCATAAATCCATTTTCCTAATCCCGTCCTAAACTGAAATTTTGCCAAATCGAGGAGCTGAATTAGGATGTTTCCTATGCTTCCTACTGAGATGGGACAGTGGCCATATTTAACCAATTTGCTAAACACTTTCACCCGTGTGGAATGCAACATTTTGAACTATGATTTTCCCATGTCACCGATTAGTAGGCAGGTATTCACGATTCATGCGTGATTAGTAGGGGAAACCTGCCTTTCTTCTGCTAAAAAGCCAACAGCCAAACAACTTGCACATACTTACAGATACAGCAATATGAATCGTACCATAAGCTCCCAGAAAAAGCCTGGCTTCAAGGTGATTTCTAAGTCGTACACCTTGAACTCCACACTGCGTGTGACATAGTCGTTTTTACCGGTGCTTTGCTGTAGTGCCACAGAATAGGTTGCCATCGAGCCTTCTTTCTCTTCCACCTCCGATAGCAGAAAAACACAATCACCCCAAAGAGGATACATCTGGGGAAGGAAACAGGGTGTATTTACTGAATACACTGTTAAACAAAAATCTAAGTCAAAAAGGAAGGAAGATTGTTTTTTTTAGAAATAATACTTGGATTAAGCAAAACGATCTCCTGATGGAGTGAAGACATTTTACCTGATATAATTTCTGAAGTTACAGTAGGTCAAAGAATTTGCTATTTTTATCCAAGTAAGTAGTAGCTATCCAAGTAGGATAGCTTCAGACATATTTTCTCAAATGGAGCAGAATGTATTTTATACACATAAAACTTGAGTATGCCTTTAAGATTAAATTGTATGTAGTGTTCAATGTCATGTCCTGACAAGCTTATTTAAGTAGACCGTTCCCTACCTGTCCATCAAATGACCTCACTGTTCGAGCCCCAACAACTGAACAGGATCCATTGCTTTTGGGAACGCAGGAAGCTACACCCCCCTGGAGAAGACACTTCTCATTGGCTGAGCAGGTGAAGGAGTCATCACATTTCATCTCTCCATTTGCTGAGCAGACACACCTTGATGTGCAGCGTCCTCCAGGATAGAACACCTGAATAGACAATGTCGCAGAGGGGAAGGATTTCAAGAGGTTTATTTGTCACATACATATAAGGAGAGTACATATAAGGGAGAGTATTGAGTGGACAGGAGAATTGAAGATGGAAAATAAATAGATCTTCTTCTTAACTTCTCATGTGTTGAAACCTTGAATACTGCATTACAAACATTTGATAATTTGATTTGATCTGATTGGATGTATGATATACAATGATCTCGATGATTGGCTACCGCAAGGCATCGTTCACAGTTAAAGACTGTAAATGATTAAACATTTTTAGTAACTGTTGCATTGAGGTTGCAATAAATCTGGGGTGAAAACTTAAATAAAAAAATGTATTTCTATCTTTTATACGTTTACTTTTCAATGGGAAGAGATAGTAGAAAATGCATGATGATTAAAGCTATAAACTGAGGAGTTTGGAAAGGAAACTTGAGGAAATAGTTGTTTCAATTTTGAAATCCATTAATAAAAATACTATGTAATATTAAAATACTACCAGACATATAGAATAAATAGTTCATTGTTTCACCTGTCCAGTTCGGTAGTACTGTCCTTGGTACTGACAGCCACATTCTGCTATGGGAACACATTTGTCATCGCTGAGCATGAATCCATCGTCACAGACGCAGCCATCACTGCAAGGGACATCCTCTACACAGCCCTCTGGCGGGGCAAGGCCACTGCATGTTAGGGGGCACGGCGGGGCACAGATCTCATAGTGACTGTTTGCACCACATGAGGGAGCTTAGGGAAGGAGAGAGGAAGTTATGTAAAAAACCTGGCCCTCATTCATACAACTGAGTAGTTTCCACACCGAAAGGTTGCCTATGAAACTAAATGTTCTTATGTGTTTGACTTTGCATTTGTGCTCTCACGGCAGAACTGTTGGCTCCTCCACCAGCCCACTGTAGCCCCTGTGGCTTGGCAAGCTGTGCTGAAGACTGCCAGGCTATCACACAGAGCTGAACTGTGGCCCTTGTAGGCACACAAATCAAACACACAATCACCGAGGAACTCAGTGTGGGCTAATTTAGCGTGGCATTCTCTGGAGGGAGAAAAGGCAGGACAGTTTAGTTGGAGGGGTGGGACATAAGGACAGATTAATGAATAGAAAAGGGAGTACAAGAAATAGAGACAGTGTAATGCAGGTTTTAAGAAAGCATGTCTCCTCAAGTCGATTTCAACTTTTTCTTTCAACCTTTCTCATGTGTGAGGTTTGAGGCGGTTGGTAATTATTCAATGACCATTACCATGGCAACCAGAGATAGGCAAAGCAGATTCTCACTGAAACTAGACTACTAGCCAGCAGTACCAAAGAGTGAAAGTGAATATAGCGACAATTCCAACTAAACTTTTGAGGTGGACGTTTTTCTATATAGACACTGTATCTGATTTGCTCAATTTACTAAAAAAGGCTGAAGTCTCACAGATGCAAAAGAGGCGGAACGGAACAACAGGCCAAACTGTGTTCAATGTCAAAGTTAGTACATCATTTTAATGCTCTATCCTATCTATTCAGGGGTATGAGGACTGTTTCATTGCCTTCTACACGTGGCCACATCTTTTGTGAGTATTTTTATTTTGTTATTTTATGTTGGATGTCACTTATAGTGTAATGTAAGAAAGTTATGTTGGGTTTTTGTTAAGGTTTGAAATTCAAATTGAAATTCAAAATTTAAAGCCTTCCACTTGGGTTTGGGTTAGGCTCCCTATTTCTGAGGTATGCATCTGTGAAATTGAGACTGAAGAATTTACAACAAAGCGAGTTCCTACCTAAAAGGCCCTTCTTTGTCAGCAATGATACCACAGTAGCGAACCTCCTGGTATCTTAGTGCCAATGCAAGCTCACAAACAGGGCATTTACCGCCAGGACAGTTGCTGGTGCAGCCAACATCTCCTCCAGCCTGGAATAAATGGAATACATAACACTATAACTTTCATATCATCATACTTTTATCACCCACTAACCTCCTTCACAAGTATCATGGTATACCTTAAAGCTGTTTCCAAAGTCATTGGGGCCTTTTGCTAGAGTTTTGTCAGGTTTCTCTAGGTCATCCGCAGCCTTTCCATTGTAATTACCACACAACCCTGCCCGAAGGGAAAAGGAGGTGACAACAGCAGTGTCATGTCAGTTAAATTGTTCTGTAACATTTTCCCTCTAGGGCTACACGGAAAGAAATATATTATTGACCTAAATCATAGTTGAACCCAGTGGAACTTGGAATTTATGGTCAACCATAGCTATCCTCTACCCATTCCTGCCAGCTACATTGGTTAGACAATACGCTTGTTGTAATAGGGATGGTAGCTCAGGAGGTAGAGCTGGTCGTCTAGTAATCCAAAGGTCGCTGGTTCGATCCCAGGCTCCTCCTGCTAGCATGCTGTAGTGTCCTTGAGCAAGACACTTAACCCCTAATTGCTCCTGATGGCTGCGTCCGTCGGTGTTTGAACAATTGTAAGTCGCTTTGGATAAAAGCGTCTGATCAATGTAAATGTAAATAGGCAACCAAAGCACCAAGACTTACCTGATACTGCACTGGAGTATGTGCTGGGCAAAGTCAGGCTGATATGGCTTCTCCAGTTGAACTTTAGGGATAAACCGAATTGTGTCTGCACATGGCAAAAGTAGCCCCGCCTAAACAATATCAGTTTAGTGTCTCCCGTGGTATATGGCAGATTTATCGATTGACTGTTCAACTGCCAGTCAGAAGAGGGGATTGTGGAGAAAATAGGAAAGAGAAAGGAAAAAGGAGAAGTTAGTAGTTTTTTTTGTTAAGTAATACAGTATCCTTGCTTATTTGCAGTCTGCTTGCTGCCGTGAGAGAAATTGTTTTGCTGCAGCTCTGGAGTAAAAGCAAGGTCAGCATTACAGGTATTATTTACAGTGAAAAAGGTGTTAAATAAGGCGTCGCTTGTGGAGCTAGTTCTGTCAAACAACTTGACAATGCCACGCCCTTCCGTGCTCTTATGGGCGGGCCTATTTAAGCACGCAATCCCTCTCTCCCTACCTGCTTTGCTTCCTGCTGTGCTTGCTGCGTTGCTGCGTTCCTTACACCTCCCCTGCATCCACCTGTTGGGCTGTACTATTCTATCCAATGGGGAATTCAAGCTCATCACCCCAATATTTCTAGCTCATTAAATGTGCTTATTTTTGCATTACACCTCTCTGGGAGTGAAGAGCAGGAGAGTCCATATGCCCGAACTCAAACTATGCTAAATATATAAATATTGCGTCAAATTAAATCTAAGAGTTCTCTTCAGAACTACTTCTTTGGGGATAAATTGTTTGAATTTGCATTTCAAACAATTTGTGTACTGCCTCAACAACGATAGTTAGCTTACTCAAACTCAAGGTCTATGATCATAGGTGAAGCCCTCTAACTTTGTCCTTATTGGCATCCCCCATGCGCCTTGCTGAAAATTTGAGTGTCCGTTATGCACGATACATTACACACGGTGGATTAGGCACGTCAGTGGAGCACAGTTCGCGAGCGCCGATCGAGAGTGCCCCATTACTGCCGCGGCAATGGGATGGGCCTCGAGCGGCCACTGGGCTCCGTTGCAGCTGCACCTGCTACACCGTCAGTAGTTACACCACTGGTATGTATCCACAGCATGAATAGGGCATGAGGTGGTGGGTGGAAAGACTCAAGCGTATTGTCCCTTGAACAATGGGAGCTCCTGATGTTCTTTGGTATGAAAGCCAGGTAAGGTTTTAACATAGCTATACTCAGATTGCCACTCATAAAAAGGCAGCTAGGGTGCACAGACAGAGCGAACAAGCTCCCTCACGCATTGAGCAGATGTCAGTGCAAGCAGAAGTGCCGTTTTGACAGACAGCTGTTTTCAAGGCATGGCGTCGGTTCAATTGGTTCAAAGCGCTCACCTATGAGACAGCACAGTCCCAGTGCCAGGTCCTATTTCGGGGTGAAGTAGCGTGACAGGGGTCGGATACCTCTTGCTCCCACTGTCGGAAGCATTTAGTCAGAGGATCCGTGATCGGTGCGCAACGACAATGTGTTTTTATTTTATGTCTCCTACTGGGACACTCTCTCCGTGCCCGCCCAGCCCACCCCCACCCCCCGCCTATAGCGATTGATTTGACCCTGCTTGCTGCCCCCAGTTGAGACCCGGTACTCCTGCCCCGGTCACAGTGCACCGTGCGCAGCGTGTGCTGCTGACAGAGCTCGGAAAACATGTAGAGTCCCGACGGAGCCTCTTCCAGAATAATGCGTCTGTTTGTATTTATTTTTTATTTTTTATTATTATTTTTTTTTATGAACATAAAGCTGTCCCTGAGCACATGGAGCGGCGCTACATTTTTATAAAAAATAGATAAATTCTGCTGAAACACTGCATATTTTTTGAATGTTAATTTTCAGATTCGAACAATTAAAAGGCACTAAGTTACATCAATGCGTCAATATTCTACTGTGATACTGTCATTCTACTATTGAAGGTTTTTTTTTTGTTTTTTACAATTCAATAGTTAAACAAAGATATGTTATTTATATCAATTCATGCATCAGTTAATCTCATTTTATCATAACACATAATTCCTGGTTTACAGGAAAGAACAGTTTATATGTTGACTGTATTCATTTTGTGTTGGTCATACTATAGAAAGATTTATTGCTTGTATTTAGTGAATAACATAGAAGATAAGGAACTTCACAAAAAATTACATACTAAATTGCAATCGCAATATTGGTCAAAAAAAATCACAAGTGTTGGTCGAAGCTGCCCTAGCACTCGTATGAATAACTGCAGATGACAAGTCCCGTTGTTGTAGCCTCTCAGGTACCAAGCCACCAGTGGCTGACCGAGAACCAAGCGCTGTTTTATCATTCCCTGTGCCTGAGAGATGGTACTCAGGAACCTGGGTATTAGCCATGGTTTGTCCGCCAGCAATCTGATCATCTTCAGAAACCAAGGTACCAACCAAGGCACGCTCTCTCCGCTCTCACCCTCGTGAGCAGGTGGTCTATGAGGTGGATCGGAGGGAATGCGTAGAGCCCTTTGCAGGGCCAGGGGGCTTGGACGAAGCATCCACTCCCTGTGGCAGTTCGTCCCGGTAGTGAAGGGAGAACCAGAGTGGGCACAATGTTCTCTCTGGTTACAAACAGGTCCACCCGCGCTTCTCCAAAATGGCGCCAGATCTCCCAAACTATGGGGGGGTGGCAACGCGAACTACTGCGCATAACCCTGTCTCAGTGTTTTTTATTGGCCACTGCTGCAGATTGCACCCAACACTTGAAAACTTCTCTACAAACCCAGAGAGGAGCCGGTGGCATTTATTTGGCAGCTCCTGATCCCTCATGCCATGAGGCATGAGGGATCAGGAGCGCTGCCAGTCCGGCCTCCAGATGAAGGATCCCCTTTGTCTGGGCTTCGACTCTCCCCTCTATGGCCGTAAAGGGGAGGTAGGTGGAGACTGGTTCCTGGAAGGAGCCAGGTGTGGATCCTGCACCGTCGATGTAGCGGTTAATGGCGGGAACTGCAGGCAGAGGATATACCTTCTGGCTGCAGACGTGGTTTTAATGCCCTCAACCACCATTTCGTCAGTCGCCTCAACAACGGGGGAGGGGGGAAGGAGGATACCACTCCTTGCCGCCACTGATTGAATGAGCCCTGGGAAACCATGACGGGGCAGACAGACTGAGGGCACGCCAACCTCTGGCGCCAGAGAGACCATCCTTGCTCCACAGGTGAACCTGCCTCCTGTACTCATCCAAGGGCTAACCAATCTGGGTTACGGTAGATGAGCCGATGGGCAGAATAGCTTTTGTAACGGCAGGCCACAGCTGATAGGTTGATGGGTACATTCAAATTTTTTAAACTAAGGACGAAGCTAGAGCCTATGTGAAATACGACTGGTGTCTTCACATTGTTAGAATTCACCCAAAACAATAGGTGTTGTCAAATTGCTAATTTCAAGGTGATTTCCTTATACTTTATGAAGCCTGGGGTTCTCAAAGATTGGCTACGACATCCTTCTCTCTGCTCACAGTGGCAAGTGGCAACTCATGACTAGTACTGTACAGTGTTTATGTGGATTATATGTCTTTACGGCACAGATGGGCCACCAGGACGCCCATTGACATGGATTATTAATTTGTTTTCCATCAAATTCCTTCAAACTAAAAACTTCGTCGTTAATTATTTGTATTTTGAAATTGCCAATTTTTTTCCTTAGATTAGTTAACCCTCTCTAAATACAACTCAAAGGAGGGAGGGACATTGACGTCATATCCCTTATCTCTTCACATTATCAATCATTGGCAAGAAAAAATTTTGTGGTATTTTCCACATTTATTTTCAGTGACAGTGAACACCTAGATTTACCAATTAAATTGATTACTAATGAAATTCAAAACACTTGCACTTGCACTAAAGGTGAAACAACAGTTAAATTGATTGGTCTTAAAAACTTACCAGTACTTTTCTTGGGTTGTCACTGCTCATGCTGATGGTGTAGTTATAAACGGTCAAAGACACTGACTTTGTGTAGGCCACAGCCTTGTTCCTGCCCCTGTTCTCATTCTGGACCAGTGCTCGGAATGGCACCCGGTCAGTCTCAGAGCCTTCGGATGTCTGAGACAATATGTAGGTACAGGTACCCTGGAAGTCGTACCGCCGCCCATCAAAGGTTCGGTAGTGGGGATCTCCCGTGCCCTTGCATGTTGCAAAGGCTAATGGGTAGCAGTCCCAGACACCACCTTTCAAGGCACAGTGCTCTCTGGCCTTACACACTACAGGTGTGCAGCTAACCTGAAGAGAATGCAAGAGAGGGAAGAAGAAGAAGAAGAATCTTTAATTATCACACAACACACCACACTACAACACATGCACACACACACACACACACACACACACACACACACACACACACATATGCTTTGGATGGTGGCCGGTGAAATGAGGCCTCTGCATTTAACCATCCTGGCTTGTCCTTCCTCCGGGGGGGCAGCCAGGAGCAGTGGGCAACATTCGTGGACGCGCCAGGGGACCTGGTGATGAGTGTCCATCGCTGGTCAGACGATGATGTGTGCATGTTTTTGGTGGGGGGGCTTTACTGACGTTAGGTGGAGGAAACCCCATGTGAGCACCGGGAGAACATGCAAACTCCACACAGAAAGGCTCCTATTTGGGGATAACCTGCCCAAATAGGAGCCTTTCTGTGTGGAGTTTGCATATTCTCCCGGGTATAAGCAATTGACAAAATATGTGGCCGATATTGAATAGCATTGAAGACCAGACTAAACATGGTCCTTCAATGCAGTGCGTTATTTTTTCATAGCATTTAATACTGTTTGGTTAAACCATATAAAATTCCTTATACTGTTGCTTCCTGTAATTGCTTGTCATTGAGTAATGGCAGATTTCAGCACCTACCTAATGATAAAAAGATCACATTTTACTCAGACTAAAGCAATTTTTTTTGCAGTTTGGAGTTTAAAGACTAGCTTCATAACTTAAGCAGGTTAATCTAGCTCTCACTATATACTACAATGTGTGGTTCTAATAACTACAAAAACAGCATATATGTCATTCCACATAATAGGTCAGGGTAAATTTCACATCTCGCTTGAGAAACAGAAAGGACTTTCTTACCACTCTGTTACTTAGCGACTAAAATATCAGGGGTTTAAATGAATTGCTTTGTGTAATGTATAATAATAATTGCTTTGACATAAGTTCAACATTTAATACTTTTTTCACGTAGAAAAAGGTTCTGTCAGCACAATTGGAACCTTTATCCATACCATAGGGCTACCGTGTTCTCCGTCTCTGCTATATCCTAGGTGTATTTAAAGCCAATACAAGGACGTTTTTTTCTGCTATTTACTGACCACTGTCATTTTATCATCGTCATCATCATCATCTTCATCATCATTATTATCACTGACAAAAGCAAATAAGACCTTAGGCGAGATGATTATCAATTTCAAATTGTTGATTACAAATACTCCAAATGTTCCTGCAAATGTCAGATTCCCCAACAAATATTTTTTTCTAAATACAGAAGGGAAATACTTGGCCACAACTACTTATACATTTCCTTATCACTATACATTGCCAACACGTGCCCTCAGAAAACTGAAGTAACTCTTTATAAAACAGTAGTTACAGGACACATTAAAGAGCAACTTGCAGGTTGGGATACCCAGTGGATTAATGTGTGGGGAAATTATGTAGCAATTGTAATTATTTTCATTTATTTAATTTAGAATTACACCTGGACTGATTTTTGTAATGTAATTAGCCACACCCCTAAAAATCCAACATTGAACCGTGAACTTGAACGTGACATAACGGGTGTGAGACAGGACAGAGCTAGCAATACAGCGAATGGCAACTTGGCAAGTAGTAGTTACTAGTACTGTAGTTACTGTAGAAGAGATGCAGAGAGATGGTCAGTGTGTTTATTTTAGATTTAGATTACGTAAACACCGCTCCGTAAGCATCCGCCCCGTCCCACCAGGTCATTCTCCAGAGAACCAACGTTTCTTGCCGAGATCTGCATCCCGAGCCGCAGAGAGATGCTTAGAAAAAGATTTTTTTTCAATTTTATTTCAGATTTAGAGGCATTTGTATCCCTTTGTTTCCTACTTGAACTAAACAAAGCAAAACCTTTGTCACACCTGTCTCTCCGTTGTTCTGTAAACTTTAGCACAGTCTCCTTTGGAATGGGACTTTATTTTGTAAAAACTGGATTTTTTTGTGTAAATACTCTTCACTTCTAAATAATAAATCCTAAACACAGTACTTCACCATCCTTAATAGCTGTGAAACTATCTGACTAACCTGCCCACTGACTACCAGCCTGCTACTGCGCTGTGGCAGTGACAACGACTCCCCTCTATGATGTCACTGGCCTAGATGTAAAAAAAAAAAAAAATGCCTTAAAGTTCTTCCTGTATTGTTGAAAAGTTGTGTTGTTTTTTTCCCAAACCATCTTCTTTATAAGTCCAAGATTGTAAGAGCCTGATAGCTGCTCTTTAAATTCGGTGGCACCATCAGCAGTCAATAACTACTTCAAAATTAAGTGCAGACTCAAAAACTAAACTGTAAACTTAACTCGATATTTAATACAAAAGATAGGGTTTCAGAGTAAGTACTTTATTATCCTATATTTAATGGAAATACCAAATTGTAACCATTGTAAAATGTTGAGTCAGAATGTGCTGCAACTCAAATCAATATACCAACACTACTTCAATACTTTGAAGTTGCATTATGTTAACTTAAATTGTCCAATTTATAATATCACTTACCATGATATATAGATATATTTCTGTATAGCAACCTCAACCATGTCCTTGTCATGTTTTTCAGTTTGTGAAAAAACTTGTACCAGAAAAAATAAGATGAATCTAATTAATAATACACTGTATACTCTTAATAATTACAAAATATGGTTCAGTCAAAACAGGCATTTTCCATGTCTTGCTAAATTGGGAATATTAATATATTCCCTCACACTCTCTATCGGTGAGGATAACACTGAGATGCATATGAAAGTTTACAAATGCATAAAGTACCTTAGCCGTCGTTGGGTCACAGCGGCACCTGCTGCTGCACTTATTGTCAGCCCAGAAAGTACTGCCTGGTTGATAGTACCTTCCCTGGTGCTGACAGCCACAGGAAGCCTTAGGGATGCATCTGTAATAGAGACAGATACAAAACATACAGCTCTCATAAACGTGACGTTACTGAAAGCCATTTGAAATTATTCAGTTTTCCATCCATCTCTACTGCATTTACTGTACAACCACTGCTGCAAAATCTCGTTTTTTTCCGATAGTGAGGGAGTAAACCTTATTCAAAACCAAACCAAAATATGGAATATTATATTCATATGTATCTTTTAATTAGTGTATAATGAGAAGATAAAATAAGAATCGTTGTGTTTTCATTACCTTAGAATAAGCCATTTATATCTACATGTACGCTTCACAGAGGCCACCATGTTGTACCGCCATGTTTCTTCTACAGTAGCCCAGAACGCACAAACCAATAATGGCTCTATAGAAGGCCTTTCATGTTTTTCGTGAGTTTCCCGGCCACCATGTCTTCCAAGGAGGCCACCATGTCGCACCGCCAATTCAGTTGATTGTGATCTGCAACCTCACCACTAGATGCCACTAAATTCTATACACCTTCAATTTTCAGGGATAGTGTGCAACATGGGGTTTCGCAGTATTGAAGCATAGCTTGAAGAGCTAGTTCTGTCAGACAACTGACAGTACCACGTGCTCCCACACCCTGAAAGGCCAGCCAATACCTTTTGCCCTACCATACTTTGCTTTCTGCTTTGCTGCCTGCTTTGCTTGCTGTGTTGCTCCGCTCCCTCCAACTCCCCTGCATCCACCTATTGGGTTCTACTCTTCTATCCAATGGGGGGATTCAAGCTCATCACTCCAATATTTGTAGCTCATGAAGTATGCCTATGTTTGCTGCACATCTTGCTGGAGTGATGAGCAGTAGCACTTTTATGACTTGATTTTATGCATTCTATGTATTCTATTTCTTAACTTTATAATGTGTTCTTTCCTTTTAGAATGGGTTTCTTTTGCACTTTGTCTTAATGCTTCTGATGTTTTATGTAAAGCACTTTGAACTGCCTTGTTGTTGAACACTAATAGGAAATATAGTTGTTGACAAAGAAAAGATCTCCAGACCAGTTCTCTGGGGCTAGGATATTACCTTGACAAGGTAAAACGCTATTTGGGGAATAGGCGAAATAATTGTTAACAAAGAGTAAAACCAGGTTTTACTCTTTGAATTATTATTATATTAATTATAATATTATTATTATTATAATTCATTTTGAATTAACCAAAACCAAAAAATAATACATTGTTATGCGTTTGGTGAATATGATTGTAACTTATTTTTTGTTCACTTTTATGCTTTGGTCAAATCGGACCAGGGACAAATTCTGCTAGTTTTTAAATGCTGCAGGGCACACACTCTGTCTCAATTTTTTACTGCCGTTTTTAATGTGTTATAGTTAATTTGGTAATTTTTCCGAAATCTATCTATCCATCTATCTATATCCATCTATCTATCTAATAGCACCTGACAAAGCAATTTTGTAAATACATGCAAACCATACAGATGTTGAATCTTACATAGTTTGTAGGATTATTGTATTGGTGGAAAATGTTGTATATACTTAAAGCACTAAAAACAGTTCTGAGTTTAAAAAGAGATCAGAGTGAGAACTACGTCTCTACATCAATATTTACCTGCATACCCCAGCATACATTTATATTAGTACTTAGACATTAAGCCAAATTACACATGAATGGTACTGAAATATAAATGTTACACTTCATAGGCAAAGTCAGATGTGTTGCCATTATAACACATAAGTGTATTCCATAACTGACAATTAAAAAGACTTGAATACTCTCGGAAACCTTGACAAAAGGAACTCGCCTTTATCAGAACATGAAAACGTCTGGTGAAATAAAAGATAATGTTATTGGAAGAGATTATATTGCAATAACTGCAATTGCAATTGCCAAGAAAAAATACCTTCTGTAATAAAAACATTTAAATGTACATACACTACTCACAAAAAGTTAGGGATATTTGGCTTTCGGGTGAAATTTCAGGATGAACCTAAAATGCACTATAACCTTTACAGCTGAACTTAATTTGACCTTCTCTAAACTTTCAAATGCACATGTCCAACTGTTCAATGTTTCAGTACTTTTTGCACAACTTGCTGTTCTCTAACAAGGAGCTGAACGGCAAAATTCACAACAGGTGTTTAATCCATGAATCGACCAATACATTTCCTGGTTCAATTAGAATTGGTATTTAAACAGTCCTCTTCATCATGCTGTTCACATTTTGACATCATGAGACCAAGATGACACCTAACAATTGATCAACAGTACCTCGCCATTGTGAGGCTTCAAACAGGATGTTCTCAGATGGAAGTGGCCACTGAGCTTCACACAGAGTGTCATCGGCAGGTTGCAACAGAGAGACTGGAAGAGTCACAGAAAGGCTTAGAAGTGGACGTCCTTTGGCCACATCCCACACTGATGACCGCTTCATTGTGAACAGTGCCCTGCGGAACCGGATGTTGAATGCCACTCAACTCCAGGCACATTTAAGGGAGGTGAGAGGCCAGGTCCGGTCAGACCATTCGAAATCGTTTATCAGCGTGGTCTGCGTGCTAGACGACCTGCAAGAGTACCTGACCACACCACCAGGCACAGGCATCATCGTCTTGCATGAGCCAGGGAGCATTTACGCTGGACGAGGGACCAGTGGGCCTCAGTGCTGCTCTCTGATGAAAGTCGATTCACATTGAGCAGAAATGATGGCCGCCAACGATGTTGGACACGTCAAGCAGAGCGCTATGCATCAGCCACTGTTGTCACCAGACGATCCTTTGGCGGTGGTGGTGTTACAGTGTGGGCAGGTGTGTCTAGTCAATACAGAACTGCCCCACACTTTGTGAATGGTACAGTGACAAGCCCATACTACCTGAATAACATCATTAATCCAGTCATTGTGCCCCTGCATGAACAACACAGGCCTAATTTTATCTTCATGGACGACAATGCTCCAGCTCATGGAGGTGGCATCATTAGGGAACGGTTGCTGGAGACTGGGGTACCTCAAATTGAGTGGCCTGCACTTTCTCCAGACCTGAATCCCATAGAAAACCTATGGGATCAGCTGAGTTGCTGTGTAGAGGCTCGTAACTCTGTACCCCAGAACCTCAATGACCTGAGGGCCGCCCTTCAAGAAGAGTGGGGTGCCATGCCTCAGCAGACAATAAGTCGACCTGTGAACAGCATGAGACGTCGTTGTCAAGCTGTAATTGATCCTCAAGGGCACATGACAAGTTATTGAGACATTGATATTTGTTGTTGTGGTAAACCCACCACTGTTGTTGGCTTTTGTTTCAATAAATTGTTTGAGATGAGGAAATCACCATTGCATGCTTCTACTTAAATGCCCTACTTCCATGATATAATATCACTGTAGCGTGAACTTTTTACATTTTCCATAAATTTCACCCGAAAGCCAAATATCCCTAACTTTTTGTGAATAGTGTATGTATGAAAGTATGTATATGTATGTGACGAATAAACCTCTTGAATCGTGAATCTTGAATGTACATATGCTGAGTCATTTACTGGCCGTAATTGGTTTTGAACACTATGACTTAAATAGCCAGGGCCGGCTCGCCAATTCCACTTTAACTAAAGACCGACTGTTTCATTATTATTATTCTCCTTGGAATTTTTCAGGCTAAAAGTGTCTGACCCAAGACAGCCACTGGAGCTACGGACATGATAGATGTCTCGTTAGACCCGGGACTTCTCAGACATATGGTGGTTCAAGTTTCACCCTTATGGATAGTTGGAGCAGGAATTAGTGAAAGACCAATGAAATTTGACCGGAAGTAGCCAAACGTTCAGCCATCGCAGCGCATCAGTGCATCAGCCACAAGCCAATGTTCTTAAACTTCCGGTCGGGTGGTGGAGAGAGATGAGTTTGTGGAATAAGCTGTTTTGTGACATCATCATATAATTTGTTATACTGTATATGTGCAGGTTGTGGCTATGAACGTGCAGTCGCAGAGTGCAAACTACGTGGTTGAGATTCAAGAGGTTTATTTGTTTGGTGTAGACTCCATCGCTCTGTAGTGGTTGCAAACTGCGCATGTGTAAATGTGTGTTTGTGTGTGTGTATGTATGTGTGTGTGTGTGTGTGTGTGTGTGTGTGTGTGTGTCCGAGCCTGTGTGTGTGTATTGCCTTACCTGCATGACGTCGGCGGTGCGTTTCGTTTGATATCTCTTTCGCCCTTTTTGTAAATATATACGCATTCTGTTTGCATGTAACCCGGTGCTGTGTCCCTCCTTATTTTGGGGCATTCGAGCCAGTCGTAACAGACAAACTGTAGGAGCTGAAAACAGCCAAAACATATTCCGTTTTTGTTTCCTCACATATGGGAATCGCTTGCAGCTCCAGAGCGACGGATCTGAATCATGTCCATTTCATTTTAGTCCCAAAAGTTTTAAAAGTTGATTAAATGTCTCAGAGGAAGGCAATGATTAATCCGTTTGAATGGAACCGTGTTGTTGGGAGCTTCCACACGGAGTGATTTCCTTCCACAGAGACATTGCGAGGCAGCACTATTTATGATTCTGCGCATCACCACATCATTCCATCAGCCGAGGCTGCGTTCAATGGAAACACCCGCTCATGTGTTTTTTCAGATTATTTATTATTATTTTTCTCCTTGGTTATGTTCAGCTAAAAGTGACCAATCCAGGGACACAAATGAAGTTTTGTTGGATTTGAGGCAGTTCAGACATTTTGTGGTCTACGTTTGATCCACATCAATCTATATTTGGAGCAGGAATTTGTGAAAAACCATTGCCAATCTACAGGAAGTAGCTGAACGTTGGTGGAGTTGGGCAGGCTGCGGTGGTGGAGCGGGACGCTTTGTGACATCATCATCCAATTTGTTATATACTGTATGTGCAAGTTGTGGCTCTGGGGGTCCTTTTGCATGGGGCGAGGTCCACGGTGCGCTGCAGTCTAGACGCCATTGGTGTGTATTGGGTTGCTTCACACAGGATCTGTGCCGGGTCGAGACGAGAGACAGCAGGAACTGATGCTGCATTCCACTGGAACTTGGAAACTTGGAACTTCTCCTTGGAATCTGTCTGGCTAAAAGTGTCTGGAGCACAGCAACCACCTAACCCATGGACATAGTTGAGCACTCGTTGGAACCAGGATGTTTCAGACATCTTGTGG
Source organism: Zeus faber (assembly GCF_960531495.2). Classification (NCBI taxonomy): domain Eukaryota; kingdom Metazoa; phylum Chordata; class Actinopteri; order Zeiformes; family Zeidae; genus Zeus; species Zeus faber. Next base: position 30,514,882 of record NC_137195.1, read on the forward strand.
TATAAATTTGATCCACATCGATCTACATTTGAAGCAGGGATTGGTGAAAAGCTGTTCCAAATTTACCGGAGGATGAAGAACGTTGCTGTACCTTGATTAGTTTGTGGAGCGGGGCACTTTGTGACATCATCATCCAATTTGTTGTATATGTCCAGGTTTCGTCTCTGTGGGGGGCATTCGCATTGGGCGGGGTGCGCAAAGTAGGGCTACACAATAAATCGTATTTTCATTGATATCGCAACATGACATGACCAATAAACACATTGTGAATGACTGCCTAAAATGTAATGAATAAGAAAAATAATTATTAAATGATATTGTTATATAATAATGTATGATATTATAGATAATATTATTTTCTTATCTGTCCGACAGAGCGACACCATCTGCGATGGATTAGCTAGTGCACTCATTTTCTGTAGAAGACAGAACACACAGACATACTCCGCTCCACTCAGGCTCTTCGGTTAAAAGGGTTCCAAAAGCGAAAAGTGATGGTGTGTTCACGGAATTTGGAAAACTCGGAAGTGATGCTGCATTCAATGGAACTCAGATAACTGTAATTCGTGTTGTTTTTCCCCAAATATATTTTTATTTCAAGATATGTTTTTGTTGAATTTAGAGGAAAATATTTTAAAGGGAGCCAGGGAAATTAAACTTTAATAATCTAATAGTTATAATGTCTTATTTAAATTAATGTTCTGTTTAATTGGTTGGATATTCATGTGCAATTTGTTAAATAAAATCATGTTCAAAATAATTTGTTTCATTTCTGAATTCAGTGGGCATAGCCTATTCAATGTTTGGGGTCTATGTTAACAATGTACCTATTAGCCCGCAGACAATTACAATCATAGACAATGAATTAGGTTACACGTCAAGTTGAATTGTATAATTTGTTTATATGTCATCTTGAATTGTAGTTAGTTAATCGTAATATATTATTGTCAAAGTGGTCGTCACGACTATCCTGGACTCCATGTATTGCTGCCCGCAGCTATATTTATTATAATTATTATTAGGGGTCCAGCCCCAGGGGCTGGGGTGGTCAAGTGGGATGCTTTGTGACATCATCCAATTTCTTATATATGTGCTGATTGTGGTTCTGGGGGGGCTTTCACATGGGACGAGGTGTGCGGTGCACTGTGGTCTAGACTCCATTGGTGTGTATTGGCTTGCTTCACGCAGGAAGGGTTGAGATGAGATGGATGCGGCGTTCCATGGGAAGTCTGAAAATTGTAACTTGTGTTGGTAGGAAGTAATGCTGCATTTCATGGGAACTTGGAAAATGTGTTTGAATTGATGCTGCGTTTCAAGGGAACTAGAAAAGTTGTAATTCGGCACTATTGGAAGTGATGCTGCGTTTCACAGGAACTCGGAAAACTAGCTGAAAGTGTCTTGAACATGACAACTGTAGTACGCACAGACATTGTTGAGTTCTCGTTGGAATCGGGATGCTTCAGATGTTTTGTCCTTCGAGTTTGATCAATACTGAGGTACATTAAGAGCAGAAATTTGTGAAAAACTGCAATAACTTTACCGGGAGTAGAAGAACGTTAAGACGATTTGATTAGATTCAGGAGCGAGCCGCATTGTGACATCCTGAACCGATGTTATATAAGTCCAGTTTCCGTCTCTGCTCATTTGCATTCGGAGGGTTGCATTTGGTAGACTGCATAGTGGTTGCTCCGCGAGACGAGCGACCAGGAGACGACAGACCAAGGGAGCCAATGGAGCGTTCAATGTAAACTGGGAAAATAGTGCTACATTATAGAGAACCCGGAAAACTGTAATACGTACCTTGCATGACTTAACTGGACCCCGTCTATTGGTGCCTGCAGCTATATTTATCATTATTATTATTTTTTTTATTATTATTGTATTATAGGTTGTAGCCCTACCTATCTCCGCTTAGCACCAGTCCTGTATTGCACTGGCATCCCTCCACACAAGGTGATTTGCATCTCTTCTCGATGTCCAGGAAGGAGCAGGATGAGGGACAGGCAGAGCCACAGGCCTCATAGTGGCTTCCAGCCGGACAGTTGAGATCTGGAGAGGGAATGGTGGTTGATAGTTAAATAGACAGAAGACATAATTTTACTGTGGATGAGTTGAAAGCCCAAGGACCCCTTGGTGGATAGAGAAACATAGCAGGGACCCCCTAGAATTTTTTTAATAAAATGCCTTATTAATCAGTTTATATATTCAGTTATAATGCTTACTGTTCCTGTGTGTTTTTATTTTGGATTTAGATTTATTTCAGTGAGTTGCGTTACGTTAGTAGACCAGTCACAGAATGTGACCGGTTTGTCTGGAAAATATACAGTGAAATCCATCTTTTTCTTGTTTTCACAAATAGTGGTCACAAATGGTCACAAATCTGAAATAGGGTTTGAAATATTGTTAAGGCTTTTTATTATAATCTACTCCAGGTTTGACTACTATAAGTAGGTTAAAAGTACTTAGCATATATTGTAAGCAAAGTAGTTTAGTTGTACGTATAGTAGTATCTAGGCCTGTTCTTAAATGGCCTGTGTGTAGAAAAAAACTAGTGTTAATGGTTGGAGTTTACTCATTATCAGTTTAGAGTTAACTCAATATTGACTTAATTTTATTTTATTGTAAGGAAATACATTTTTACATTTTTCACAAAAATAATTTTGACATTTAAAAAAAAATTGGCAGATGCCCTGTAGTAAGTACTGGTAAGTACCTGCGACCGGTCCGCACTCCGGTCCTTTGAAGAGCACTTTTATAGAATATAACATAACATACAGCACACTTGCATTGCATATTTTCCTGAGAGACTTACAGCATTTAGCGGTCATTCTCCACTGTGGACTCAACTTTATCCTCTCAGAAAGGCAAGCATCGGCGTAGCTTTTGATGTTGTCACACAGAATCTGTTTAGCACCTTGAAAAAAAAAGGCAGACAAATGGGCATTTTAATAACTAGTCTAACACTCCGAAGTGTTGCCCAGAGTGGTTCATATCCCTTCCAAGTCAGCTGTGGTATGCTGCTCCCTCAATCTGAGGACAGAGTAGTGCCCTCCACTGAAAGACTTAAAGTAACTCAGGTTGCTCCGAGTTGAAAGAAACTTAGTGATGGAGAAAAAGGTGGTTGACCAGTGGATTGGTGCAGTGTCCGTGGTTGTGAGGAAGTTGTACTGTATGATGTACAAGCAGAGTTTTAAAATGTCATTTCTAACTGTTCACAGCGCAACTTAACTGAGCGCTTAGCTATTGAGAAACATGTTAAATCTCCTTTACCCAGTAAGGCTCTCAAAAGTAAAGCGGTCATGAACACTTCAACCAACATTTTTACGAGGCTAGGTTGAAAACCGACGAACTTATCCTTTAAACCCTTGGTTTTAAAGGTCGATCTCAAGAACGAGAATATGGGTATCAATCTCTGAAATGGGATTTGTCTGTAGGGTTCCTGGCTTCACACCCAGGGTGTGTCCTGTGACAAGATGCCCCATTAGAGTTGTACTGGGTACATCCCACTGACAGTAGATGGGAGGGGTTTATTTGAATGAATGGACTTCAAACTTTGACTTTCAAAATTTTGAATTCACATCACAGACATCTTGCCAACTTCAACCAAACTCTCGGTCCATCTTATTTTCTTCTGCAAACCATTTAAGCTGAAATCAACATAGGGGTAATACTGGACTTTATAACATTATACATTATAAATGAAGAGAGAGTGGAGTAGCAGAGAAATCTCAGTGAGAGTAGCAGAGAGATCTCAGAGTAGCAGAGAGATCTCACGGGAGCATGCTGTGATCTCACGAGAAGACGGAAGTGAGTACAGATCAAACATGGCGGTGCCCTGCTCCACAGACTTAAACACCAACAATCTGCTCCAACTCAGACAAATAACAAAGCGAGCTGTAATATATATATAAATTTTAAAAACCAAAGTGGAGGACCTCAAGGATTATAACGATTATTATTATTATAACGAGGACATAATGGATGAGGCCCAGGACCAGAACAATCCAGCGAAAAGAAAGAAGGAGCCAACAGCAACCGACACAGACGATCTAATCCCCAGTGCTGTAGAGGTTAGTGTCTCGGATGATATCAACAAGAAGCTGGACATGCTTGGTCCACTTCTCCCGAGTAATTTCCGAGATCAAAGCCAGCCTTGATTTCCTGCACCGCACAGTTGGTGAGATGCAAAAAGACAATGCGGATCTAAAATGTCTGGGAAGCATCTCCCAACGGAGTTGGAGGTTTGAAAAAAATAAAATAAAATAATGAAACTATGAGACCATCCTGAAGTATGCAGGACAACCTCCTCTTTTCTGGGATCCCAGAGAACAACACAGTCCCAAGAAAACATTGTGAAAGATTTCCTCCACACTGCCCTGAAACTCCCCACGGACACCATGAAGCAGGTCACCTTCCACCGGGTTCGCCGACTGGGACACTGCGTGGGGAACCGTCCCTGCTCCATCATTGCTAAGTTTGAAGCACAAGGAGCTGGTTAAAAGCAAAGGACGGGAGCTGAAAGGAAGAACGCTGGGTATGAACGACCAATTTCCCTGGAAGATCAACGACCGACAGAAGGTGCTGTACCCTATATTTCTATATTGATCAATAACGGTATCCCATATCAGAATAAAACCACAATATTAGACACAGAAGGGCATTACATAATGAATAACGGAATTTTAAGTAAATTTTAACCATAGCTAATATTTATGGCCCCAATGAGGACAACCCTAATTTCTTTCACAATATATTTTCGAAACTCTTAGAATGCTTTGACTCAGTTATTATACTGGGAGGAGACTTCAACACAGTACTTGATCCAAGTTTAGACCGTTCACAAACCAGAAATAATCACAAGCCCTGGCGTTCATCGGATACTATTAAACAATATAATTGTAAACTTGCTCTTAGCGATTGTTGGCGATCATTATTTACCACTCCACCAAAGCTTCTCTAGAATCGACTTTTTCTTGACAAGTAACTCTGTAATGTCCAAAATCACTAATCCTGAAATCGACCCTATTGTAATCCCCAAACACAGGCCGGTTTATGTAATCCGCATAAATGAAACCAACCGGAACCCTCCCAGCAGGTGGCAGTTTAACGCCTCACTTTTGACAGATAAAGAATTTAACCACTTTTTCCAGAGAATGGACTTCCTTCATTTAACTGAATGACTCTCCAGAATTATCACCATCCTTACTCTGGGAAACGGATAAGGCAGTTTTGAGAGGTAGTATTATTTCATTATCCACTCACAAGAAAAGGAAAGGACTAGAATGCCAAAATAAACTAGAACAACGATTAAAAGACTTGCACTCCCATCAAGCCCACTCACCCACTGAGCAAATCCGAAATGAGATCCAGACAGTTACATCTCAACTTGATAATATCATCCATCAAAAGACACAATTTGTCATGCAACGAACAAGAGCAAATTATTTTGAATTCAATGATAAATCAGGTAAATTTCTTGCCAATCAATTGAAACGTGATAGAGAAAAAAAAGGTATTACAGCCATCAAAGATCCACAGGATAGGATAACATACTGTAGCCACCCCGCAAGACATCAATAACATATTCAGAGACTTTTATAATAAGCTATATCACTCAGATAATGAGTCAAATATATCAAACATTAACTCATTCCTTGATTGTATCGACCTCCCTAAACTTTCCACAGAGTAGGCTCCGACATTAGATCAACCACTCACTCTAGTAGAACTCAGGAAAGCTCTCTTCTCTATGCCCAACAATAAATCACCTGGATCAGATGGCTACCTAGTTGAATTCTATAAACACTTCTCTCCACTTATACCCCCATTTTTCATCTGAATGGTTACAGAGATTAAGTCAACCTCCACCATGCCTCTGCACATGAACACTGCTCTCATTTCGGTTTTGCTCAACAAATTTGGCTTTGGAGAGTCACTCATTCAATGGATCAGAATCCTGTACAACTCTCCATCTGCTTTTGTCATCACCAATAGTTACACTTCCCAGTGTTTCACTGTACAACGCGCCACAAGACAAGGATGTCCACTCTCCCCTTTACTATTCTCCATCTTTATTGAACTCCTCGCGGCAGCCATCCGTCAAAACAGTAATATCGTTGGCATACAAATGGGGAATGCTCTTCACAAAATCAGCTTGTATGCAGACAGACTATCTCAGACTATTCAATAAATTGGACTAAACCCATGGTCTTACCTCTCAGTGAGGAGGACTGCAAAACTATAACCCAGAAACTTCCCATAACCATCATAACGGGCAACATTAGATACCCTGGTATAGATATTTCCACCAATCCGTCAGATTTGTTTACCCTTAACTTTACTCCATTGCTCAAATCCATTTAAGAAGACCTCATTCGATGGAACAACCTACCCATCCCACTAAAAGGTAGGATAGCAGCAGTGAAAATGAATATACTACCGAAGATAAACTATATATTTTCAATGACCCAGGTCCAACCAACTGGGTTGCATATTAAACCAATTGGTTTAATATGCTAGACTCAATAATCAATCAATTTTATTGGAAATACAAGAAACTGAGAATTAAACGAGCAGCACTACAGAAAAACATCGATTGTGGAGGCCTATCAGCCCCAAACTTCAGATACTACTATCTAGTGAACCATCTTCAATTTATAATTAAATAGTTACAACCAGAGCAACAACTGGCCCATGGATGGCGCGACATTGAACAAACAGAATGTCAGGAGTTATCAATATCTGATCTCCTATTCCTTACTGAATCTATAAGGAAACATAATTGCTTTAAAGACCCATTCATCACAGCGACTCTGTCAGCCTGGTAGAGATTCCTCAAACTCAGTGGTCACATTCTATCTCCAAACTAATTCAACCCAATCTGGCACAACCTGGATTTTCTGGTTTAAAAGCACACCAATAATCATCAGGCCTTGGAAAAGACAAGGAATTACTCATCTGAAACATATTTTTGCAAACAATTTGCTTATATCCTTCCCAACCTTTACCCAAAGGTATAATGTCGGTGGCCATGGGTTCCTTCAATTCCTTCAACTACAGCAGTCTCTAAAATTTTAAATTAAATTGACAAACAACATCCTACAACCACCTCCGATGATTGAACACCGTTCTCATGTCGGTCATTTTAAAAATCCCTTTTCCAGTTTATACAAACTTTTATTAAAAACAGATGACATTTTAACTTTACCTACCATGGAATGGGAAAGAGACCATGCCACCGATATAACCTGTGGAAGCTTATTTGCAACAACACCTTTTCTATGACCCGCAATTCCAAAATGCAACTCATCCAATATAAGATTCTGCACAGAGCTCATATCACGGAACACAAAATGTTCAAAATGGGTTTTGTTGATCAAGACATTTGCTCTTACTGTTCCCTTAAAACCAGAGATGACTACTTTCATGCCATCTGGCTCTGCCCATCTATCCTAGCATTCTGGACTAACATCACCTAGAAGCTATCAACCCTTCTGGGTCACAGCATTCCAATCTCCATGACTGTATGTCTCCTCGTAGTCCTCTCCTCAGTTGACCCACCACTTAAACATCACCAATCCATTTTGATCGCCTTAACAATTGCCAAGAAAATAATAATATAAAATAATATTCCAATATTATATTCTAATATTACACGGCGTCTGTGTGTTTGTTTGAGGTGTGATTGCGGATTTGGGGCTCGGGTTGGGGGCAAGCGGTGAGTGTTCGGGTCTTGGCACCATGGTCGGCGGGTGGCGCCCTGCTGGGGTTGGGGTGCCACTGGGTCGGGCGCTGCTGGGGTCGTGGGGGGGTGGCGGGGCTTGCATTTCCTTCTGCGTCCTGTGGGGCCTGTGCTGGATAGGCATTCTGACTGGTCCTGTGACCCGGGGGCCTAAGCCTGGCCGGGTGTGCTTGGCATGGGGCTCACCATGTGGAGGGGTACCTGTCCTCTGGCGCTCTCGTGCGCGGGCGCTCATTGCTGGGGGGGGTGTCTGCCGCCCTCTGTTCTGTGGTCCGCATACTCGGCAGCCGGGGGTTGACAAGGGCCTGGTGGGGGCGTGGAGCTGCCCAGCATGGTGGAGGCACATGGCAGGCCGCTCTGTGCCCATGGCCTGTTGCTGTAAGTTGGGTGGGTACAGGAGGTGGGTGTGCTATGGCACGGTCGGGTCCGTGTGGCCGCTCCCCGGCCTGCTGCGCCCCTGCATTGATCTGGTTGCGCTTCCCCTATCCCTCCCAGAGCCAAAACTCATACTCAGTATATACGCCACACAATAGGCCTAGGGCTTGCGGGATGGGTGGGGTGGGTGTTATGTGGGTGGGGATATGGCGGGCGGCTGCAATCTTGCCCGTCACGCTCCTGCCCCGACGTGCCTCTCGTCCATCCCGAAATTTGAATCCCACTCATACTAGCCTATAACACATACACTCGCACACCAATCCTACTCCGAACAACACTCCACCAGAACAAGATCTGCGGGGCAGGAGGGGTGCGAGTGACTCGGGTTTGACTGGCTTGGAGGACTCACACCCTCACACCCCGCAATTTTCACTGCAATTGCCAACAGCACACATTGAGCACTGGGGTTTTCCGGGATGGTGGGTCACTGGTCGGTCGGTGTGGGGGCGTGGTTGGCCGGGGGGCGCCCTGCCGGCTGGGCTCTAGTCCTGGCGGCTTGCGCCTGGTGGCTAATGGTGTACTGCGGAGAGCGCCGCTGGGTGCCTTCTGGGGCCCCTGGGGGGCTGCCTGCTGTTGTGGGTGTTGGGGGGGCTTTGGAGCCCTTTCCGCTGCTTGGAGGCGCCTTGACATAATACCGACCTTATACACCGGAACCAATTCGGACCAAATTAAGTCCTGTACACTAACCGGTGGACAACACACACACACACACACACACACACACACACACACACACACACACACACACACACACACACACACACACACACACACACACACACACACACACACACACACACACACACACACACACACACACACACACACACAGCAACTCTGTGGTCCAATGACACACAGAGTTGCATTGCAGGTTGAGAAGTTTAACTCCATTTGCAGACTAACTCTGTCCTAGATGCAATAGCATACAAATACTCTGTGTTGTATGCCTAGCTTGCTGACAGCATAGGTTAAAAATAAATAAATAAATAGATAAATAAATACAATTTAAAATAAATGAATAAAAAAATTAAGAGACAATATCTTAATACAATTTGTTTGCATTTCTTTTTACAAAGAAACTTAAAGAAGCCCATTTTTTATGTTTTATTTCCAATCAATTAATTATTTTTGCTTGCTTTCTTGGTCTTTTGGGGGCAATAACAGCAAATAACAAAGAAATTACCTATTGTACCGCACTATAGTGTTCCAATAATGAACTATAGCTTCACTACAGGCCAGTAGATACCTGTATGATTGTGGTAACAGTTACCACAAACATATCTACAGGACCCTGTATCTGCAAGCTCTCTTACAATATGTAGGATTGTCATGCATGTGGCTTAAGCCTACCTTTGTTAATGCAAACGTCATAGACACAGTTGTCCTCGTACATTTTGGGATCCACCACACTGTGACAAGCCGAGAATGGCCCGTCTTCTTTGGTCAGCAGCCCACAGAGCTTAGGCTGGCGGTAGTGAGCACGCTGTTGCTTCGAGCAGTGGTGACAGTGGCTGCCACAGTGATCGTGGCAGAAGCGGTCCGAGTCGCTCGCCTTCCAGGACTGGACCATCTTCAACACGGTTGAGAGATGGGAACCTGCAGGCGACAAAATAATAGATACAGGGGGAACTGTCAGAGTCTGCAGGCAAGCTATAGTTAATTATTTGAATGTTAGAATCAGTCTTAATTTACTATAGCGTTTCTGCTAAAATACTACAATATGGTTCATTCATTATTCAGATTCAGGATGTACTTATCATAACTCTATGGTATAGACAGTTTTAATTTTTTTATTATTATAATACTAGATCTAGTGTGCTTGTACTTTATGGTTTTCATTGCTCAAGCTTCATTCAAAGCTCAAGGAATTAAGATATAGAATTTGTTACACTTCGATTGATGTTTTTTGGTACCTGATATATGGTTCACTTCCTAGAGGTGGCTATAACGTTTATTTATTTACAATATATTATTTTACCACTTACCAATTAACATTTATTATAGTAAGTATAAATAGTGTTGATGTGATCTACTGGGACATTGCAATTTCCCCTCAGAGATGAATAAAGTATCTATCTATCTTTCTATCTATCTATCTATCGAATGCAACTCCTCTCAATTTTTTCCGGGCCTTCATTTTCTTATTTATCCTTATCATATTTTCCTCACCACTTGGGTCAGGCAGGTCATCCCTTCGGTCTCCATTGTAGTTTCCACAAAGCCCCCCTACATGCCGGTAGTATGAGGAAGGCACGGTGATGTACAGTCTCATGTTCCAATCGTATTTGACAGTCAGGCCAATATCGGCAGTGAGGACTGCATAGGACCCACTGCGTCGGACCAAGATCTTCCCGCCCGACAGACTCACAGGCAGGTAGACAAGTTCACCATTCACCTGGTGTTGAAGAAAGCAAGGAAAAGAGGAAAATATGTGTTATGATAACAAAAAAATCCTATGAGCTTTCCTACCCTATAAACGATAAGTCAGCTTATGAACACAGGAAAATGCTTGAACAGGTTGGTCACTTGATATTGGCAGGTACTTAATGCCCTCATCAGCACCACGTGACCAACGAAGTTCAATACCATGGTCTTAACAAAATAATAAATCATTCAAACTCCATAAACTTAAACAATTTTAAAATGTGTTTAATACACACACACACACACACACACACACACACACACACACACACACACACACACACACACACACACACACACACACACACACACACACACACACACACACACACACACACACACACACAGTATATTGTTTTTGAAATTCAGTTAAACATATAAAAGAAGGCACTGAGGTCCTGGTTTAGAGTTTACAGTTGTGCCCTTATTGAAGAGAAGAGAAGGCTCTTACCTGCACTTGTCCTTTGTGTCTGCTAATGATAACGGCTTGGCCGTATATGCTGACTGCTACAGTCCTCACGAATGACACTCTTCGGTTGCCACGGTGGTCATTTTTGGTGGTGACAGTAAAGGGTATGAGGCCTTTGTCCATTTTAGCAACCGTCGCCATGGTGTAGGTGCAGGTACCCTGGCGGAAGGATCATTTTTAATTTTACAGAATATCGCAATATTGTGTAGCTTGCGGAGCTAGTTCTGTCAGACAACTCGACAGAACCTCATGCTTCCACACCCTTATGGGCCGGCCTATTTGAGCAGCCAATCCCTCTTGCCCTACCTGCTTCGCTTTGTGCTTTGCTGGCTACTTTGCTTGCTGTGTTGCTGTGCTCCCTCCACCTCCCCTGCATCCACCTGTTGGTCTCTACTTTTCTATCCAATGGGGGTATTCAAGCTCCTATTTCCAATATTTCTAGCTCATTAAGCATGCCTATGTTTTAGAGCCCAGATGCCCAAACTCAAACAATGCTAAATAAATAAAGATCATTAAAAGTTTAAATTCTGAACCTTTGCATTTACATTGATCCAGTGATTTCCATCCAGTGATTTGACATAAAAAAATGTCCAAATTTATATTGTTGCAACTACTTTCTATAGGCTTAGATTATATATTTATGTATATGTTATTTAGAATGTTCACTTGCCCTTCAGGGCCTCGGTATTACTCGTGAATGTTTTTGGAAGGAGCATTTTTTTCATCATGATACAGCACAAACAACAGCAAAACACTTCACAATGCATGGTGAAAGCAAGACAGTGGTAAATTACATTGTGGAATTGTCTGAGCAGCAAATTGTTGTTTTTTAAATTTACATACTAAAGTACACTGGACGATAGTAAACACATGTATTATATAGATATGGAACGTTTCTGTTTCGAATGCGGGGCACACCTGGAAGTCAAAGCGGCGGCCATCGAAGGTCAGGTAGTGGGGGTCACCAACCGCACGGCACGTTGCTGTGGTGATATGGACACAAGCCCCCTTCACGCAGGCTTCCTTCTCCCTACACGACATGCCATCGCAAGGATCTTGGGTTGGCGACGGAGGAAGGAGGGCTGTTGAAAAAGAAAACGGTTAAAGAAACATACTGATCATATTGTGAGCAGAACGCCGCAGCAGCAGAACGCCATTCCTCCTGCGCCCGAGAGGATCATTATTATCCGCATTATTATTATCATCACAATCATCAGTTGTTATATATAAAATTGTGGCCAGCGTGCCGTGTTGTGAAACGGACAATAAAATTGGCGCACCACGGCCAGAAAGACTGCATCTCCCTCCCTAAACCCTTACCCGTGAGACTCCCACAGTGTTATTTTGGATCCACAGTTAAAGTTTGATCAATATGTTACTAAAGTAGTTCAGACATGTTTCTTTCAAATGAGAAACATAGCAAAATTCAAACCCGATTGTCTTTTAAAGAGCACATCATTTATGCTCCACATAACTCCCATTTTTGCTTCCCTGTACTGCCTAGTGCCCTATAGGATTGATTTTAAGATCCTATGTGATCACATACAAGGCATTGCATAGATTAGCACAAAAATATGTCACTGAATTATTGACAATTAACAGCCCAGTGAGGCCTCTTAAGTCATCTTATCTGGGACTTTTAACTGTCCCCTTCTCTGGGCCAGCAAGCAGAGGTGACTGATTTTGCGGAACTGTCTCCCGTTAGTCATTAGATCAGCAACATCTGTTTAATATTTTAAACGAATATTAAAAACTTACTTTTATAAGTCAGCTTTTCTCTAATATGTATATCTATGTATATGTATGTGTGTGCATTTTTTATATATGTGTGTGCTTTTTATATCTATTCTGTGAAGTGCTGTATATTAACTATGTTTTAAAAAGTTTCATATAATCAAAGTTTTACTTACCTACCATACATACTGTAGTTAGTTATGTCAGTTTGGGTGTGTGTGTGCGTGTGTTCATGTTGTTTGTACCTTTCGAACACACCCCAGAAGTTGCGTATCCATATCGATGACTTCCCCCATAGATGTACACCATCATGTCAGTGTCGCCCTTCACTTTCACGTGATTCTGCTCCTTTCCCAGGGGCAGGTTGGACCAAACCCACTTGCCATCCGATTTAAAACTGTTCCACTTGGGAGAGGTACAATAGGCCTTCATGCAAACCTTTACACTGTTGGCACCCTCCCTTTCAGAGAAGATGACAGCTGTGCTGATTTGTCCACCCAATGTTTCCACTGACCAGTCACTGGCCAGCTTTTTAGAAGGAAGCAATGCGATCATGATGGGATCATGTGGTCTATTGGTGCTCAGGAATACAACCATCAGCTTCTTGTTGCCCTTAACAGTCATTGGATCTTTGTTGCAGACAAGCATTTGAAGGAAATTACCGGTTCTTCTTAGTGTCCTGTTCTCCATAAAGAAAACACAAGTACACATAAATAAGCACTGTGGACAAATGCAGCAGCAAAATGTGTGAAGTTAAATTACCTAAAAGGTTCTAACCTGTGGAATGTGGCGTTTGTAGCATATTCAAAATGCAAAAGTCATATCCTAATACATAGTTTTGCAATGAAGCTATGAATAAATAACTTAACAATGTGAATTAGTGTTTTAACCTTTTTTGGGTTTTTCCACCTTTGTACATCGTCACCTCCGTGTCATCTTCAGCAGCCACCACGATGGCCCAGTCTCGAGAGATGTACCCCGTGGTACTTGGTACCATGTACTCTTTTCCCAGCTGGGAAACTGGCGGTAGATGTTCATACATGTGCTGGCATGGCCCTCTCATAGAGATACACTGATGTCCTGATAGCACTGCCACTGGCTGCTTCGATTTGATCTGCAAGCCTGTCAGAATGTGCTTACTCCTCACCAGGTAGGTTTCATACGGTGCCAGTCTAACGCTTAATCTCTTCCCACGCTTCCACCTTATCCTATTCTTGACCTTGGCAGAGGGGAGGAAGGTGATCTGGTTGGGATAATTGCCATTGACAATAGCCAGTAATTTGTCCATCCTGTTGAAGTTTCCTTCCGGGGTATACACCAAGTAGTTCACACCCAACTGGCTGGTCGGGGTGACCACTGCACTGTCACCAGAATAAGGGCGGCGATTAAAGGCCACCACAGAGATATCGGCGCTGGATGAGACTCGAACCGCTGAATTGGCGCGGCCACCTGACCGCCAGAGCTGCGCTCTGGCTGGTAAGGAGACCCAGCGGGTTTCCTCTGCGGACAGAGTCAGCTGACTGGAGAACTTCAGTGACCCCACCTGTAAATTTAGTCAAGTCATGTCAAATCTACAAATATTGACCAGAGGGCATAAGACCTAATACACCCTTAAACTTTAACTAGCGCAGTGGGACAAACTAAGCTATTGACTACAGGATCTAGGAGGCCTCAAAATAATAATGTGGTGCCTTGAACCTTGAACCCAATTCTAGATGTAAAGGTATGCTTTGGATTTTTCCTTAAAGTTTATCCCTGCACTGAATACTGATTGAAGTTTTGTCCCCCATTACTTGCGTTTAACTCCTGAAGTAGCAATGGAGTCCAGTCTGGAAAAGGTCAGATTGCTGTTGAAATGCAGATTTCTTTTAAGGCTGAAATCAACAACTACACCAAGATTTTAGTGCTAATATTTTGACTCTTTTCCTATAACTTGTTCCTTTAACATTCTTGTACTATCTTATGAAACGCTTTGTAACCTATGTTTTTAAAAAGTGCACTGTAAATCATGTTTACATATCATTGGATGCTCACCTCATAGAAATGAAATTACATTGAATTCTAGATGGGCCGTTGAAAAAATGATGTACGGGAACCACATGTTGTCATCATTGATGAAGGAGTTTTCTAGGAGATTTTTCTTTTCCAGATAGGGTTAAGACCGGGGAATGCTGTTTATTTCTACTTGAAATCTGGGCCTGTGAAGTCCTTTGAGACTGTAAAGCTATTAAGGGCTATATAAATAAACTTGACAACTTGACCTCTTTCTGAATTCTCACACACAACGAGGTCCCATCAATTTAGGAATAAAATGTTCACAGGCCCAGGTCATCGTGGATGATAAACGGCATGCAACGCACCTTAATTTGGACCTTTGCTGGTGACCCCCTGGCAGTCAAAACAAGCTGGAGCTGGTGAACTTTTCTTCGACCATGCCGGTAGTTTGGAAGAAACGCTGTGATGAATTCTTGACCCTGAGAACAACTCTGGCATACTGAAAAGCAAAGTAGGAGGGGGTTGGGGTGGTACAAAAGGTAAGCAAGATTGAAAAGAGATTTGTTTGGTTGATAACTTGAGGCTTTAGTTATGCTACTTAAGTATCTTTTGGGAGTATCTTTAATTTCCTTGAGTTTTCATATTTCTGTCGACTTTTACTTTTAGCTTAGCTACATTTAGCCCCCAAAAAGTATAATTTCCCCATAACACCTTTGTTACTCTGTGGCGGACAAAGGGGCGTGGTCAAGCGTCGGCTGCGGACGACAGCACGGTTCTCTTTCCCGCCGCCAAGCCTCCTCGAATCAGCCCAATCAGCACCCATGCAGCACTAATCGGTCCGACTCAAGGCAATGAGATTTCTTAATGTTTGTCTGTCTTGCAGAGGGGATCAGCGCACCGGCTCGTCAGCGGACCAGGAGCCAGAGCAGAACGCTATTCCTCCTGCGCCCGAAACCATCATCAGCATTATTAATTATAATTGTGGCCAGTGAGCTGTTTTGTGGGACTTTATAATAAAAACTCACCATGTTGGCGCAGCACAGACAAATGGGTTCGAAATGTTCGAATGGGTGATCTAGCCTGCAAGCTAAGCGTAAACAAACACCCTCAAGCCCGTTCAGAGTTGCCAAATCCGGTTTTCCAGCGATATTGGGCTACTTTTTAATTGTTGAAGTGGGTTGAGGGATGGCTGGGTTTGTCATGGAGACATGGCAACCCTGCCCGTGTTAACTTGCATTTTTGTGGCATTGCCTAGAGAGCCACAACTGGCCACAGCAACGGCCTGCTGGCCCACCTGCACCTGCTATGACTGATGGAAACTAACACCCGCGGCCATATCTACAACAAATGTTTTCTAACGTTAGAGTGAAAGATGCCTCTTATGCTTACATAAAAATAAGGCAATATTGGCAACTAGAATTAAACTCATAGCAAAATAAGTGTTTTTTGGATTTACTTTTGATACTGTGAAATTCCTTTTATACTTAATTACCTTTAATTTCAGCTACTTTATCAGCTACTTTTTCTACTCAAGTGTGGCTTTGTTATGTGAGTAAAAACAATGACAGTTTCCCGAACATACTGCATTGTATGTTTGTAAGCCATTTCGGACACAGGACTTGTCACGCCCTCCATCTCTGCCTCCTCTTCCACCTCGCCTGCAGCCCCTCTGTGGCAAGCCACTCTCTCTCTTTCTCCTCTGTGTGTGTGTGTGTGTGTGGCTGCATTGTCTGGCTCTCTCCTGATGGTGTTGTTCACCTCACCTGCTGGCCTACTCACCTGCGGTCCATCAACTCATCACCAAGCAGTAAATCAGCTATCGTTTTTCATCCTAACATGGAAGTTGTAACTTCCATGTTTGTTAGTTTTGCGCCGCGTCTTCACAATGTTTAATTCCTGGTACTTATTGAAGAATTTACCTGTTAGTTTACTAGAACAGAATTTACCTTTCCTAGTTACCAACTCTCCGGCTGCCTGCCCGACCTTCCTTCCTTCCCTGCCTGCCTGCCTGCCTGCCTTGCTTGCCATCCTCTTAATCCCTTCAATAAATCCCAGTTCATATTTACCGCTTTTCCTGTCTATGTCTTGGACTTGGGTTTTCTACTCTTATCTGTAAAAAGTTGAATAGAAAGGGCGATGTGGGTGTAGTTCTATTGGACAAACTGGGTTCCAGAAATAAAAGCCTCATCACCATTGATTACCTAACCTTTGGAGCTTGACCCCCGACTCTTTAGACACATGACTGAATTCAGTACAAGCTATGTTTCTTTTTTTTATTAACACCACAGATCTGGAAAGGGAGGTGTAATGTCTAATGTAATAGAAAGGCTGGGTGCCTTTCTATTACATTACATTTGACCTCCCTTTCTATCACATTTTGACTTTACATTGAGATTGATGCAATAATTAACCTGAAAGATTTTACGTAGTATAATAAAATCATGCCTTCATACCTGCAAACAGGGAAGCAGCTGCAACAGCCAGACACAGTAATAGAGGTCCCTTGGCCATCGCTAGTACAGATAAAAGAAAAAAAACCTTTAATCTCCAATCTGTGAGCGATAATGACAGTTATTAGATTAGTTATAAAATGTCCCTTGGCAATTAAGACTTAAGTCAAGCAAAGTTAACATGTTTTCAATAACATGAGATAACATCACATTTTATTTACAACTAGTTATTGCAATTGCCACAGTACATCCAAAGTGTAACCGTGCATACAGCAGGTTGCCCAGTACGAGGCGGCACATCTTCCTGTTTTTAGTCATTTATGTTTGCAAAGACAAGACTGCACATAGCAAGTATGCAATGTTATTTAACTGCGCACTGCAAAACATCAGAAAAGGTAGAAAAAAATAATGTAAATCTTCACTAAAATACAACAATGATTTTATCATATAAAATCCTTATAAATTAACACTCATAGAAAACGTCACTCATTTAAACTTAAAGAAAACCCCAAGAAATCACAATTTTCCATAGAAGAGATAGTTAGATTATTGTAGATACGCAGATTTATAAGATAATCTTATAGACACAATTACAATTATATCTAATATGACCCATCATTTAAGGCTCTGATAAATTATTATTGCTTAATTCTTGCACACTGTCTTCACTCGCATTATAGATATATATCATCGATATTACTTTCATATGATAGTTTGATAAACCGGGCTATTCATGAAGACAACTCAGCTCAGCTGTCAAAATAGTTTATACTATGAGTTAAAGAAGTATATACAGTATCCACCATCACCCATATCATCCACCAGCTCCTGTCTATACTTTACCTGTGCTGGACCATGGAGAACAGTTTGGATCAATAGGGGATAGGGGAGCAAGTTTTATACCAAGGGGAGAATGGGAGGAGAGTGAGACGGGGACAAGAAAGAATAACATGTCCGATCTCAGTTCGGGCTGAATGAAAAGCATATTGAATGTTGGTGTGTTTGTTAGGATTGTGCTCTAACATCACAGAGAAGTAGCAGAGGGTGTGTTTGCTGGAGTGCACCCGTGAAGCAGAACATTTTAATTTCACTGAATTGTTTTTGCCATCTCTATCTATCTATTAACATATCTATTTACCTATCTGTCGATCTCTCTATCTATAGTATAGCCTGAGGTATTAACAATGTGTGGAATTTAGCGATCAATTAGCTTCAACATGTGTGTGAACTCAAATCTGGTTCATTTATACAGCCCTTAATTGCGGTACAGTCTCAAGGCCCTCATTTCACATAGCAATCAATGGCATCACCGAGCCTAAACCTCTGCCCAGCAGGCAAGCAAAACTCCCAGAAACACACCCAGGAAAGAAAATGGAAAGTCCTTAATGTTCGATATTAACTGTAATGACACACACACTGCGCCGAATGCCCTCATGCGCAGCATTGTCTCCTGACCATTAAGTCATAGTCATTAAGCCATAGGTGTACGACTATTTGGGTTTAAACTCTGAAACTCTATATTATATAAAACTTACAGTATCCCCATTGCTGGGCACTGCTCTTAAACTTTTTTTTTTCTATACAGAACATCAGATTTTTTTGTAGTTATTTTATTTTTTATATGTGTGAGGTGTCAGCGTCCGGACTTGGACGCGAATGGATCCTCTGTGCACCCCAATTGACAAAGAGCAACATGGAGAGCCGAGCCCTGTTCCTCCAAAACAAAAAGACTAAAAACAGTGTGGGGACGGGACAAGGAGGACTAGGGCATGAATCGTAGACTCAGTAAGATTATTTTCTGCGCATAACGCATGTAGAGGGGGTGATCGGGGAGAGAGTCACGGAGAAAGTGTCCCCATTACGCACGGTTTGCTTCCATATGCACATGTTTTAATTCTGTAAGGACATAAAATAAAAACAACTGTTCTGGCGTGCCGATTGTGGGCACCCCAGGCTCCAGCCCTTAGTTATTAGACTGACAAAAAATCTGAGTCGGGTATATCCCTAAAAAATAACTATCTAAAAACAAACTATTTCTATTTGTTTTGTTTGGAGAAACAGGGAACGTGGACTTCGCAATTCGGGCCACAGCTCCGCAGCTTGTGGTGCCGGATCCAATCAAATAGCTCCCAGTCCCAATCTGTGAGGTCCCGGAACATGTTCCGGCAGGAAATTAAGCCCTGACTCAAACCAGTTTAGTACTGTGCCAGAAAGTCCCACCTAATTTTCAAGTCAGACTAATAATATGTTGTGGTCAACCATATCAAATGCAGCACTTAGATTCAGTAATACTGAGACTGAATTCCTGCCACTGTCTTTGTTTAGATGGATGTCACTGAAGACCCTAACAACAGCAGTCTCAGTGCTGCGGTGTGATCGAAATCCTGACTGGAAGACATCAAAACAGTTGTGTAGTGCCAAGAAATTGTTGTGCTGCTGAAAAACAGCTTTTCAAATGATTTTACTTAAAAAACGGGAGGTTTGATATAGGCCTATAATTGTACATTAGTGAGGTGTCTAGGATGTTCTTTTATTGGCTGGATGTTCTTGATGGCTTGATGACGATTGTATTCAGGGCCTGCAGGAAGAGATGTGTTGACTATTTGTAGAAGATCTGAGGCCATAAAATTTGAAATATTTTTGAAAAAGCCTGTTCGCAGGATATCATGCAGCAGGAGGTAAATGTTAGTGTGTTCGTAATGGCAGGGATACACCAAAAGACAGGATCACACATAATTTTTTTCCCGTGGTGCACACATTACACTGTGTTCCAAATTATTATGCAAATTATATTTTTCTCAGATTTTTTTAAATAGTCGATGCAAATGACAGTCAGTATAATTTTCAAGTCATCAACCATTAGGGTTTAATTCGAATGTTATTGAACAAACCTCCCAATGATAACAGTATTTTCTTCAAAAATAAAAAACTCTAAATGCACTGTTCCAAATTATTGCGCACAACAGAGTTTCAAAACATTTTATAGGTTGTAAAGAACTGAAAATGGTCATTTGCTGAATTTGCAGCATTAGGAGGTCATATTTACTGAAATCAAAAGCTATTTCAATCAAAAACATCTTAACAGGCCAAGTTACATGTTAACATCCGACCCCTTCTTTAAAATTACCTTCACAATTCTTGCATCCATTGAACTTGTGAGTTTTTGGAGAGTTTCTTCTTGAATTTCTTTGCAGGATGTCAGAACAGCCTCCCAGAGCTGCTGTTTTGATGCCAACTGCCTCCCACCCTCATAGATCTTTTGCTCGAGGATGCTCCAAAGGTTCTCAATAGGGTTGAGGTCAGGGGAGGATGGGGGCCACACCATGAGTTTCTCTCCTTTTATGCCCGTAGCAGCCAATGACACAGAGGTATTCTTTGCAGCATGAGATGGAGCATTGTCATGCATGAAGATGATTTTGCTACGGAAGGCACGGTTCTTCTTTTTGTACCATGGAAGAAAGTGGTCAATCAGAAACTCTTTATACTTTTCCGAGGTCATTTTCACACCTTCAGGGACCCTAAAGGGGCCTACCAGCTCTCACCCCATGATTCCGGCCCAAAACATGACTCTGCCACTTCCTTGCTGACGTTGCAGCCTTGTTGGGACATGGTGGCCCTCCACCAACCATCCACTGCTCCATCCATCAGGACCATCCAGGGTTGCACGGCACTCATCAGTAAACAAGACTCTTTGAAAATGAGTCTTCATGTATTTCTGGGCCCACTGCAACCGTTTCTGCTTGTGAGCATTGGTTAGGGGTGGCCCAATAGTAGGTTTATGCACAACTGCAAGCCTCTGGAGGATCCTACACCTTGAGGTTTGTGGGACTCCAGAGGCACCAGCAGCTTCAAATACCTGTTTGCTGCTTTGTGATGGCATTTTAGCAGCTGCTCTCTTAATCCCATGAATTTGTCTGGCAGAAACCTTCCTCATTATGCTTTTATCTGCACGAACCCGTCTGTGCTCTGAATCAGCCACAAATCTCTTCACAGTACGATGATCCTGCTTAAGTTTTCATGAAATATCTAATGTTTTCATACCTTGTCCAAGGCATTGCACTATTTGACGCTTTTCGGCAGCATTGAGATCCTTTTTTTTTCCCATATTGCTTGAAAACTGTGGCCTGCTTAATAATGTGGAACGTCCTTCTTAAGTAGTTTTCCTTTAATTGGGCTCACCTGGCAAACTAATTATCACAGGTGTCTGAGATTGATTTCAGTGATCCAAAGAGCCCTGAGACACAATACCATCCATGAGTTTAATTGAAAAACAAAAAATGTAATGTTTATGAAAATTAAATACAATTTGTATAATCATTTTGAACGTGGTGTATACAGGTAGGCTGTAGGCTTTAGCAATGACGGGTGATGACATGAGATCACACATCTTGGGGTTGTAGCACACACAGATGCCCGAACTACACCTGGTGCGATTCCGCGGCATACGGGTGCAGCGTGGTATATTATCCTATTAAATCCATGTTACTGTAATCCACTGGAGCTACCGGAGCTACACTGCCGGATCCAGAGCTACACTGGACACGTCAGCCGTGTGGCATTTCTCTTTTTTTGTGCAAGAGGCATATATTTTTTTCAACTGAGCGAGGCGACGCAAGCCTTTTCCATAGAAATACAAGATAAAACTACGTAGAAATGTTTATCAAAAGAGTGCAAGCAATTTAAATGTGTTTTATATGAGTCTACATTGTACCAGACACCTAGAGTTGCTGATGTGTGCGTGTTAGGCGTACATGTACACACTAAACACACACTACTAAAAAAACAGTGTTTGCCCGCCCTCGAAGTAAATAGGGGTGGAAATGGGGACACCCTCAGTTTATACACAAATGGACAAACATTTGCCTCGCTTTATGTACACAACATGAGTACATTATGAAATTGTTATATTCATTGAGTGAAATTATAGTGTAGACATAACCCTGACACTGATAAAAGGAACTTGTAGGTAGTGTTTAGGTGTTGAATGATTAGGTGGTTATCTTATAGGTAGTTTTATACTTCCAGACCCGAGGTTAGGGGTGCTTAAAGCACAGATCTCGCAGAAGCCAAAGAGACTTACTGTCAAGTCTGTACGCTTGCAATACCTTACGCATCCACTAGTTATGTGGCAGTAAACCCCCTTTCACCATAAGGCATTTTCACATCACAGGAACTTTTTCATAGTTCTAAGAACTTTTGGAGGAACTGTCCCTTTTTAGTGTCCACAATACAGGAACAAGGAACAATCGTCGTTCTTAGAATACCGTTTTGATGACGCTGGTGGGCATCCACCAACCATCCACTGCTCCATCCATCTGCACCATCCAGGGTTGCACGGCACTCATCAGTAAACAAGACTCTTTGAAAATGAGTCTTCATGTATTTCTGGGCCCACTGCAACCGTTTCTGCTTGTGAGCATTGGTTAGGGGTGGCCGAATAGTAGGTTTATGCACAACTGCAAGCCTCTGGAGGATCCTACACCTTGAGGTTTGTGGGACTCCAGAGGCACCAGCAGCTTCAAATACCTGTTTGCTGCTTTATAATGGCATTTTTTTATTCTACACCTTATATCTTCTTCTCTGTGGATCCATCTTCAATACGTTGTCATATCATCCCATGCGTTCTTTACCTTGTTTGGGCACATATTTATCTTTTGCCACTGTGAAATGTACACATATGTTCTGTACATGGCTGTAGTTTATCTTTCACTTCTGTGAAATGCACACATACATTCTTTGTTTTAGGTTGGTCCTGAGAGTTTAACTATATTGGTGGCACAAAACGTCTAAGGTTTATATATATAGGTGAGAGTCACCCTTTGGTGACTCAGTGTTAGGAGAGCAAGTTTTATATCAAGGGGAGAATGGGAGGAGAGTGAGATGGGGACAAGAAAGAATAACATGTCAGATCTCAACTCTGGCTGAATGAAAAGCATATTGACTGTTGGTGTGTTTGTTAGGATTGTGCTCATCCAACACAGAGGAGAAGTAGCAGAGGGTGTGTCTGCTGGAGTGCACCCTTTAAGCAGAAAGTTTTAATTTCACTGAATTGATTTTGCCATCCCTCTCACCCCATATCTATCTATCGATCTATCGCTCTATCGGTCGATCTGTCGATCTGTCGATCACTATAGTGTAGCCTGAGGTATTAACAATAGGTGGAATCTAGTGGTCAGTTAGCTTCAACATGTGAGCTAAAATCCAGTTAATTTTTACAGCCCTTAATTGCGGTACAGTCTCAAGGCCCTCATTTCACAGAGCAATCATGGCATCACAGAGCCTAAACCTGTGCCCAGCAGGAAAGCAAAAACTTCCAGAAAAAAACCCAGGAAAGAAAATGGAAAGTCCTTAATGTTCGATATTAACTGTAATGACACACACACTGCGCCCAATGCCTTCATGTGCAGCATTGTCTGGGTCTCGACAAGGTGCTCTTATCTTGCTGCGACCTTCAAACTTTGGAAAAAAATCCCTGAACAAAACAGAAGCTGATGCGTACACGTTTTATTGTGTATCAGATAAGTACAGACACAGTAACGAAACTCTGAGTTGGTTTCGCGAAACCAAACTTATTTCTCCCTTTGTTCTCATATCTTTTATAGTCATGGCAAGGTGTTTGGTGGTTTACATATCTTGCCTCTTTTTATGTCAAACAATAATCAGAAATATATTTTGAGCCAATCATAGTCTTGTTTCTTTGTTTCGCCATTCTCTGATCCAATCCAGCCAATCATAGCCTTTATAGCCACAACCCTCCTTCTTTTTAAAATGGCGTTCATTTGTAGTTTTCTACCGCTAGCCAATTAAAAAAAAATAGTGAATCGAATAATATAAATAAAAATTTAATAAAAACATAAATTAGACTCAAAAAGGTAATACAGAGTGGGGGTACAAAATAGAAGTAAAGGAAATATATATTCCTCTGCTCCTCTGTCGCAAAATCATAGGGTTGGAGCGCCTATCGTTTAACATCGTAGCATACTTTTGACCATGGGCTGTAGATGGCCTCCAGAGCCTTGTGGTCTGTCACTAAGTCAAATTTTTTACCATATATATGTTGGTGCAGTCTCTTGCAGGCCCAAACTAATGCAAGAGCCTCTAGTTTGTGAATATCTCCCTTCACGGTCTGTTACAGTAGGCTACAGTAGAGTGCCAGCCCATAACTACTTTTTCCTTAACCACTTGAGACGCTTTTTTCTGCTCTGCTTGGAAGTGGAATGGTGCCTCTTTCTAAGTCAGTCCCCTGCAAGGCTCTGATATACTGGTGAACAGGTTGCAGAACAGATCCACGGATGACGCGGTCTCCCAGGTACTGCACACCACGCTCACGCACCTCGATGGCCGGAAGGGGGCCTATGTGAGAATGCTGTTCATCCATTACAGTTCAGCTTTCAATACCATAGTCCCCACCAATCTCACTGTCAAGCTGAATGAGCTTGGACTGAATACTCCGCTGTGTGCCTGGATCCCGGACTTCCTCACAGCCCGGCCCCAGGTGGTTAGGGTGGGGAAACACATGTCCAGCTCCCTCACCCTGAACACAGGATCCCCCCAGGGCTGCGTCCTCAGCCCCCTATTGTACTCTCTGTACACACATGACTGTGTGGCCAGGTCCAGCTCCAACACCATCAAGCTCCAACATCACCAAGTTTGCCGACGACACCGTTGTCGTGGGCCTGGTCACCGACTGCAATGAGAAGGCCTACCGCGAGGAGGTGGCTGACCTGTCACTCTGGTGCCAGGACAACAGCCTCCACCTGAACGTCAGCAAAACTAAGGAGCTGATTGTGGACTTTAGGCAAGGATTACAACCGAGGACGCACGCGCCCTTGGTGATTAATGGGACATCTGTTGACAGAGTGACCAGCTTCAAGTACCTGGGAGTCCACATCACAGAGGATTTAACATGGGCTTTACAAACAGACACTCTGGTGAGAAAGGCGAGGCAGCGTCTTTACCACCTCAGGCAGCTGAGGAAATTCCGGGTCTCGTGAGGATCCTCAAGTCTTTCTACTGTGGAGCAGTGGAGAGCATCCTGAAAGGCAACATCACTGCCTGGTTTGGGAACTGTACTGCTCAGGATAGGCGGGCCCTGCAGAGGGTGGTGCGTTTAGCTGAACTTACCACTGGAACTACCCTCCCCTCCCTGCAGGACTACTACACCAGGAGGTGTAGTAGCAGAGCCCGCAGGATCATGAAGGATCCTCACCACCCCAACAACGTACTGTTCCAGCTGCTGCGGTCGGGCAAGCGCCTCCGCAGTCACACAGCGAGAACATAGAGACTGAGACTTTTCCCGCAAGCCATTAGAACTGTCAATGCTGACCTCACCAGGGGTCCTCACTGAGCCACACACATAGGCTCCACTACCTAACTGTACTGTATGTAGCATACTGTACTGCATACTGTGTCACTGTTCTGGGTTGTTTGGTGTTACCGTATTGCTGCACCATACTGTTGTATACTGTGCTGTATTATCCCACAAACACTACCTCACTTTATTCACATGCCACTTTAATGCACATATACATAAGTCTATCCCATATACGTAAGCCTATTCCCTTTATCTATTTTATTTTATTTTATTTTATTCTATATATTTTTATTTTATTCTATAAGTATTCGACCTACTGTATTACATTTTAGGAATCATTAATCATGTTAATCATATCTGGCTCCTGTTCTCTCCCAGACCGTCCATGGCAAGTCTGGTTTGATGCTGATTTGTGTAATAAAACTATTGTTTTAATCAAGTCAGCGTCAGCGGTCACTCCTTCATTCATCAACACATCACATTCATCAAGAAACTACAGCTTAAAAGAGGAAATAAGATGAAAAATAGGGTTTGAGAAAAGTGGGAAAAACAGGGCTGAACCTACCCAGGAGAACTAGTGAACATGCATGATGAGAGAATCTGATTAAAAAGATAATTTGTTAAAAGTTTGGCCAAAGTGAAAATTTTGATGACATTAGAAAAGTATAAAGGAGTCGACGTTAAAACATAAAGTTTAGCGCTGTTGAAGTCTTGGAGGATCAGATGTGCCTAACCCTAACCCTAACCCTAACCCTGGACAGACATATCTTTTTCTTTTTTCTTTTTTGTGTCTGAGTTTGAAAGTGTGGCGGCTACAGATGTGTGAAGAGCTTTGTGTAATGTTTTGTGTATGTGTAAGTGATATAGAGAATATATGTGTTATAAAATAGGTATACAAATGTGGTGAGCAGTTGAATAATACATAAAGAGAAACATTCTTGCCTCTTTAGTGATAAACATATATGAGCTTGTTTACGGACTTTGTAAAGTTGATAATAAAGATTATGAGCCTTTCTTTAAGGACGTTTGATTAATATATATGAGCCTTTCTTTAAGGACGTTTGATAAATATGTATGAGCCTTTTTTCCAAGGACGGTTGTACATTTGATAAAGGATATGAACCTTTACAGGACTTTATATATTTGATAACAAAATGAGTCTTCTGAAGGACTTAAGCCACAGTCTGCCTACACATGCATGTACACATTCAGAAAAGAAAAGAAAATCTCCTGCTCTGAATTGGACGTAGGATTTGTGAATTGTTTGATTAGTGTGAGGGTTTTTTCTTTTTCTTTTTGTGCTTGGGGTGTGTGTGACGGTGCTTGCTGTGAGTCCTGTCTGGTTAAAAGAGCAGATAGTCTTGATGAAATAGAAGAAAAACGCTGGATTTGGATGCAAGAAAAGAGGTTTTGTGTTTCGGCTGCTGAGTGAGAAAAACAGTTATGATTTATGACTGTGCGTAACTGCATTGGGCTGTTCCTACGGGAGCTAAAACAGGATGTTCACTCGCTGATGACCAGTCCATACTGGAAGTCTTTGCTAAATTTAAGAGGTGGAGCAAGGGGTGGTGCTTCATACAGAATGGAACTTAGTTAACTCCTCCTGACAAGAGGGGCTGTGTTGAGCCCCCCCTCTACTCTTTTTTCTCAGTATGATAGAAGAAAAAATAATAAAATAAAATTAAGTTAAATAGATAAATGGAATAAAAATAATAAAATAAAATAAAAATAAATAGATAAATAGAATAAATGTAACTAATTAAAGGTGATATCAGATTGACTAATATACTCTTTAAACTTTAAATGCATTGCATGAATAACATTAAACATTGCTTTATTTCAAATGCGCAAGAAATAAAAAGCTGATAATACATGTCTCACTGAATTGTATAACAGTGTGTATAAGAATTTAGAGTGAGCCTAAGACATTGAACTCTTCTGCTGTTCTTTTTCTTTTTTCTTTCTTCCTCTCTTTCACTAAGCATTAGTAAAAACTGGGGCAAAGACAGAGAAGATGGAATGAGTCTGAATTGGATTATCCAAAAGGCAGATGACAAGACATCTGGCAGATCTTCAGACACTGAGGCTTGTGGATGACAACGTTCTGGAATCCTGAATCCAGCTAAACCAGTTAAAGGACAGTACAGTTTTATCCACAAACTCTTTCAACAGACCTCACCTGCATTTACCTATATGTCTATACATTTAGTTATAATATACGCGTTTAGCTTGTTTTCTCATATAGGCTTACAGTAGTGCCTTTGCATACATTGCATTTGAAATTATTTAGTGGGAGACTTGGCAACGGACTGACTAATTAAGGCATTTGCCTAAATAATGGAGTATTATTGATTTGATTGATCACTTTTGGAAAAGCTGATTTGATTGAAATACTGTTGAATGCTGTGAATATTGATTTCATTATCTAAGTGTGGTTTATCTAGGCTGTTTTGAGAGTGAACATTGATATAATTTTGATAATTTAACATAAATGAGTGTGATCAGATGCATCAGATAGTGAACAAGTGAATTGGCTTTCACATGTGGGAAGCAATTGGTCTCCTTTGGGGTTGGAAAATTCAGATGTTTTTGGTTGAGTGTGATTACACGGGGCTTTATAAACACATTTTTTAAATTATTTGATTGATTTTGATCGATTTACAATAAAAGAAAATAAGAGGGTCATTAGGATATCAAAAATGGATAGTAAAATTACAAAAGTAATCACTCCTATTGATGTAGTGCAAAAGAATAATCCCCTTATTAAAGATATTGCAAACATATCAGGAAAATGGAGCAAGCGTTGACCTGACATTGAACAACCGTGGCCAGTTGAAGGAACTCTTCACCCGGATGTGATTAAAACAATGCAGGTGCTTGTGTCCACATATAAAGCAAATCAAAAGAAAGGAAAAAGAGGAAAGAGACGCACAGAGAAAAGACAAACAGAACTTGGCATTCTGCAGCTCTCTTCAAAGATGAAGATGAGCAAATAATAGATGGGCAAGGCTAAAACAACCATCAAGATGTATCCGAGCTCCAACAGTACCAAGAGAAGGAACCGTTTGGGAAGCAGACAACGAGTCAGAAGTCTGGAAATAGGAGAAGAGATTGGGAGTGACTCTGACGAAGCTATTGGAGGATACGACCCAGCAGTCAGACAGATGTTGGCTAAAGCGGAGAAAAAAGGAGATCGACCAGTGAGGAAAATGGCACCAGGAACGGACGACATGGATGAGAGTGAACAGGGTCTTCTTCTTGTCGTGTCCACAAAACAATCAGTTACAGGGCTTGGCTAGATGTCGTTCAGCCACAGCTGAACACATTGCTGTCCCTTCTCATTAAACTCTGCTAAGTCCGATGCTGTGCAGGGCTGTTCCAGCAGCGGACATATCAGGAGGTGCTCCATGGTCTGTGGTCCAGTTCCACAGTCACACACAGCGTCCCCGTCATTCAGGTATCCCCATTTGGCAGGAGTGGCTTTTGCACGTCCAACACCAGATCTTAGTCTGTTAAGGCATTTCCACACTGCGTAGTTGGTGTCTGCTCCAGGGGGCAGTGCCTCGCTCGCCTTTAGCTCCATTGTTGTTTCTGGTGGGAGGTTGTCAAGTCTTTCTTCCCACCAAGTGACTCTTTCACTGCTTGCGCTCGGTTTTCTGAGAGGTGGGACGCTCTTCAGGAAACTTTTTCTGGATTTAAGGCGGCTTTTGGCTGGCACATGGCCGAAGAGAGGATGTCTTTGATCATTGGACTGTTGTTGCCGCTCTTTCTTGCTTGCTGCATTTCGTTGTATCTCTAGTGGGGCTATGCCTGCCAGGATGTATAGCCGGTCTGTAGGTGTTGGTTTCAGGCAGCCAGTGATAAGGCGGCAGCTAGCATTGAGGGCGGGGTCCAACTTCTTGGCATGGGTAGCTCGCTCCCATACTGGGCAGGCATACTCGGCAGCTGAGTAGCAGAGAGCCAGTGCGGTTGCTTTCAGAGTCTGTGAGTTAGCACCCCAGGTTGTTCCAGTGAGCTTGCGGATGATGTTGTTCCTCGCACTCACTTTACACTTGGTCTTCTCAATGTGGGTCTTAAAAGAGAGGCATCTGTCCAGGGATACCCCTAGGTAGACCGGGTGCTCAAAGTGTTTGAGGGAGGTTCCTGACCAGTTGACCTTCAGTTGGCGCTTGGCTTCACGATTTCTCAGGTGGAAGGCACACACCTGTGTCTTAGATGGATTTGCACGTAGGTGGTTGAAGTGAACAGGGTGAAAGCGATGAAGAATCGTAGAAAGAAGGTCCTTCCTGTTTTCAACCATTAGCAGCCAGCACTGGGGTAGGAGATTACAGACGCATGGTTTTAAGAGAGATTGAGAGGAGTATAGATGTATGCTTCGAGGACATAAGTGACTCCACCTGTCCCGAAGTTCGACAAACATTGGAAAAACAATTACAAGAACTGCAAATAACGGAGAAGAAACTACAGAAGAAAAAGCCTCAAAAGCCAAACACTTTGAGGTATGGACTACGTCCAAGAAAAAGAAAGAGACCTGACAAAATGTGTCCAGTCATAATTTGAGGACAAAATTTAGAATACAAGCCTTGGCAGAATACAGACATGTCTAACATACTTGAAAAGTTACCCACTCTTCAAGATGGAGCACATCCGTGGATCTCAAAGCTGGAAGAGGTTTTGGTGGGAACACAGCCTGCCATGGGAGATATTAAGAGACTTCTGGCGAGCCTCATTGGAGTCCCAGCTATGGAAGAGATCTTGCAGGCGGCAGGCCTTAACAGATACGTGGCAACTGCGGTGTATGATCCAGAATTGTTTGCTGCAAGTAGAGGTCGGATGTGGAGAGCATTGAAAGATGCATTTCCAACAAACGTACACCCGGACAACATCTTTATCGAGGCATTGGGCCCTCAGGAAAATCCACGAGCTTATGTGTTAAGAACTCATCAAGTGTGGAGAAATGTCACAGGAAATGATCCAGATCTAAATCAAATGGAGAAATCGATTCACCAAGCCAAAATACGGAGAAGGGGCTGCCTCTACAAGTGAGGAGCAAATTGGCAGAAGTGGTTGGTCTTGGAAGCATTTATTTAAACGGATCACATAGCGCATCAAGTGGAGCTATATCAGAAAAAGGAGCATGACCAGATGGAACAGGACCAGGAGACTCTCAGAAAACTCAACCAAATACAGTTGGTGGATAACAAGAAGAAGGAAAAGAAACAAACTGTGGTTATGCAGAGCCAGTCACAACCAAATCAAATAACACCACAACCACAGCAAGGACAGATTCAGGTTCTACCACCTGTGGTCCCCACTGTCTCCTTTCCACAGCCAATTTTTGACCAACCACAAATATGGAGAGGAAGAGGTCAAGGAAATTTAGAAAGAGGTAAAGGGGAAATTTCCCACAGTCTCAAGGAGTGTGTCATAATTGTGGACAACTAGGGCAATTTGCACGTGACTGCTACAGTTTCAGAGGAGGCTTGAGAGGAGGTTTCAGAGTAGGCTTCAGAGGAGCCTTCAGAGGACAACCACAGCCAACCAGGGGACCGGCGAACCCTGTAAGGGTTCGCAGGTCCCTGGTTTCTAGGGGTGCCCGGAAGACTTGAAAGGGAGGTGTCAGCTGGTAGTATCAGGGCCGGAGCAAGATCAAAAAATAGAGGGGAAAATAAATGATAAGCCATTGGAAGTAATGGCAGATTGCGGAGCAGCTTTCACCTGTTCGGCCTGAAGATGCTATTCATCTCCCCATGTTTGACCAATTGGTACGGACAATTGGGTTTGAGGGTGTGAAACAGCTGATTCCTCTCACAAAACCAATTGAGCTCTGCTATAAAAATCGGAAAGCCACACTCCCTATATTGGTATCAGAACATACGGCCATTGCACTCTTGGGAAGAGATATATTTGCTATATGCAAACTAAATTGTACAATACGGTGCACACCGGACGGCTGTCTGGTGGATATGCCACCTGATGTTGACCACCAATTATTTATGGCACCAGAGACCGAGACTTCTTCAATATATTGGATTAGAAATCTTAGTCCAGAGCTATTAGAGCCAGCCAAGATGCAGGAGAAGTTCATTGTGGCAAACATGCCTGATGTTAAGCCCCCTGAGTATCCACATCACTGCACGCTGAAATATTTCAAGAAAGCGGGCCAATTGGATCCGGAAGAATGGTTGAGTAGTCAACCCAAGCATGTTCAGCTGACCTCATGCTGCATAATTGTGGGACCACAAGGAGCAGCTATGAAGATAAACACTAAGGAGTATCTTGAGAAAGAGTAGAAGGCAGAAGCTGAGGAAGCCATTTTTGCACCAATAAAGGAGAATCTGGCTATCTGGATAAGTGAAGAACAGAAGTTCATGAAAATCATGATTTCAGCTCACTGACAAGGACAACCACAAGTGATACAGATGACACATGAGTCAATGTTCAGCGCTAAGTTGCACTCAGACAGCATGAGAGAGGAGATGCTGCAACAAATTCCAGAATGTTTGTGGTCACGACATAGTACTGACATCGGACTTGTGAAGTCAGCCCAACCAGTGAGAGTTGAACTGAGACCAGGAACCAAACCTCCTTGGGAGAACCAATACTGACGAAAGGAGGAGGCAATCAAAGGGATTGAACCACAAATTGAAGGACTGTTAAAAGCAGGTGTAGTAGAAATATGTTTGGATGCTCAGAGCAATACGCCTATATTGCCTCTAAAGAAACCAGATGAGTCCTATCGCTTGGTACATGATTTAAGAGCGATAAATTAAGTGATGCAGGATTTTCCAGCAGATGTACCAGATCCACATACCTTGTTAGCCCAAATTCCTCCAGAGGCAACACACTTCACAGTGTTGGATTTGTGTGGAGCATTTTTCAGTGTTTCATTGAACGAAGAAAGTTGAGGGTTGTTTGGATTCACATACAAAGGAAAAACCTTCAAGCACAAGAGGCTCCCTCGAGGATTCAAACATAGAACTCACATTTTCAATAAAGTGTTGCAGGATGGCTTGGCTGTGATTGGTCAGATCTAGAAAAGTAATGTCATTCAGTATGTGGACAACATCCTCATCTGTTCACCAGATAAGGAAACTTGCCATGAGGACTCAATCAAACTGTTACAGCTATTGGCAGACAAAGGACACAAGGCCTCTCAGAAGAAGCTACTGTATTGTCAAGAAAAGTTGTTGATTTGGGTTAAAGAATAACCCATGGACACAGACGCATCTCTGAGAGTCATTTGGAAGCCATTCGAAAGGCACCAAAGCCTGGAACAGTCAGAGAGATGATGATGTTTCTTGGTATTGCGGGATATTCTTCAGCTTGGGTAGAAGATTATGCCTGCCTAACAGGGCCTCTGAGAGCCATGATGAAAGAGACTGGGAATGCTCAACTCCATTGTAACCTCACCTGGACGCAGGAAGGTCTTATGGCATTTGAGACGATCAAACAGAGGCTACAAGAAGCTCCAGCGTTAGCACTGCCAGGCTACTCTAAGAACTTTTTGCTGTATGTGGCTACATCCACTGGGGGCAAATATGCATGTGCAGTTCTTTGTCAGCCCACAGGTACAGGGACAAGTCCTCAACCTGTTTCGTATTATTCTACTGCCTCTTCAGAAGTAGAATTGGGGCTACCACGGTGCTACAGAGCAATGGTGGGAGTTTATCAAATGTATGATAAAGCATCATCAGTAACTGTGGGTTACCCAGTGACAATTCTTACCCATCATAGTCTCAGAAATCTTTTGAATTTTGGTAAATTGACTATGTCTAGGCTAAGAGACTATCATAGGCTCTCAGAGCAGGAAGATGTCACCTTAGTAAGGTGCGTCACAGTAAATCCAGCAGAGATTTTGCCAACACCAGAGGATGGAGAGCCACATGATTGTGTTCAGGAAGTAGAGAGATATGCAAAGCTCAGATCAGACTTGCAAGCTTTCCCACTGCATGTGTCAGATGTGGAGTATTGGACCGATGGGTCCTGCTATCGAATAGGAGACACATTGAATGCTGGTTACGCAGTAGTCAAAGCCCAGGGAACTGAATCTATCGTTGAGAAAGCAGAAGTAATACCACAACCTGCTTCTGCACAGCTTGCTGAGCTTGTGGGCCTTACTGAAGCTTGTCTATTGGCCGAAGGCAAGCGAGTAACAATATATACAGATTCTGCATATGCACATATAATGTGTGTC
Organism: Zeus faber; assembly: GCF_960531495.2. Taxonomy (NCBI): domain Eukaryota; kingdom Metazoa; phylum Chordata; class Actinopteri; order Zeiformes; family Zeidae; genus Zeus; species Zeus faber. Next base: position 30,548,641 of record NC_137195.1, read on the forward strand.
ATTTATTTGGATCAGTGTGGAAAAATCGAGGATTTAAGCAAACCGATGGTTCTCCAATACAGCATCATGCGCAGATAATGAAATTGTTGCATGCAATGATGAAGCCAAAGGAAAGTGTGCAGCACACAAAATGGACACGTCAAGGGTCACACAAGGTAACAAAGCGGCTGCAAAAGCAGTTACAGGAGCAAACAAAGCAGGCAAGGTTCTTCTGGTCACCCATGAAGTGGACTTGGAAGATAAAATCACGCTCAAGACGTGATCGCGATGCAAGAAGCGGCGCCAGCCATAGATAAACAATTATGGTTGGACCAAGGAGCCACACAAGATTCTGCTGGTCTGTGGAGAAAGCATGAAGGACTGATGGTAGCACCCCCCGACCTACTCGGTCTGATGATTCAGGAAGCACATGGGTTACCTCCCAACTTGTTGCAAGTTGGGAGGTAAGGAGAAAAATCACGAAAGAGTATGGTTTTTGGGCACCGTACTTGCATGAGCAAATTGATTATGTCATAGGCAGATGCACAATCTGTCTTAAAAATAATGTTCGGAGGGGTGTGATGAGTCCACCTAGTCACATTCCAACTCTGACAGGTCCTATGCGTGAGCTGGTTGTGGATTTTGTTGACATGATAAGACCAATAGGAGCTAAAAGATACATGTTAGTCATCGTGGATAGATTTTCACATTGGCCTGAGGCATGTCCAACCAAGCGTTAAGATGCTCAGTCAGTTGCCAAGTTCTTGTGTTGTGAGGTCATAAGCAGGTGGGGACTTCCAGATCGCATATCCTCAGATAATAGGAAAGAGTTTGTGGATAGCCAGTAAAATTAATTCTGCAAAATTGGGAATTAAACAATGTTTAGGAGGTGTTTATCATCCGCAAAGCCAAGGTGTTTGTGAAAAAATTAATGGTTTGCTGAAACATCGCATTGTTAAAATCTGTCAGCACACAGGTCTGAATTGGGTAGACGCGCTTCCGTCTGCATTAGAGGAAGAATCTTTAAGTGTCACACAGCACACCACATGCACGCTCTTTGGATGGTGGCTGGTGAAATGAAAACTCTGCATTTAACCCATCCTTGGCTTGTCCTTTCTCCAGGGGCACAGCCAGCATTTGTGGACATGCCCGGGGACCAGCATCGCTGGTCAGACGATGAGTGCATGTTTTTGGTGGGGGTCCGGACTGACGTGAGGTGGAGGAAACCCCATGTGAGCACAGGGAGAACATGCAAACTCCACACAGTAAGGCTCCTATTTGGGAGATAACCCACCCGGAGCACAGTGCCAACAGCGCCCCAGGCAGGAATCAGCCCAGGACCTTCTTGCTGTGAGGCAACAGTGCAATGCACTGCGACACCATGCCACGATGTGTCATTCCAGTGGGCTCCGTGCTTTGGCTACGGGTAGACGCACAAGTGGAAAGGGTCCAAGTTTAGCCCTTTAGAAGATGAAATGCGAGTATATGTTAACTATATGGCTGCACTGCAAGAAAATACACACATATGTCTCTGACAGGCAAAAACAAGAGGAGGTGCTAGAGAGGCTTGATGAGCAAAAGAAGAACGCAGTGCAACCTGGAGACAAGGTATTCGTGAAGGTGTTTAGGAGGAAGTGGTTTAACGAACGCCGCGAAGGACCATTCGAAGTTGTTCGCAGTACAGGAACTCAGGTTCAGGTTAAAGGTTCCCCTACATGGTACCATTTATTGCATTGTGTTAGAGTGCCAAAAGAAGAGGCAAGTTCATGAGGACCTCCGGGGTCAAGACCCAGAAGAAGGGATTGACGATGATGTGGGTGTGCATGATGATGGTGAGCACACTTTTGATGAACCCAGGGATGAATTGTCAGTCCCTGAACAAGAAAGACACTTTGTTGACATTGATTTACAACATGTCCCAGACACAACAGAGTCTAATTCCAGAGAATATGAGTCGTCAAAGACTCCAGAGGGCTGTGACACCTCTCCAGGAAAGTGCACCGACCCAGTTGGACCCAGGAGTCCAGGGCAAACTCGAAAAAGGGTTAAACCAAAGCGATACAAGGACTAGTGTTGAAGTGACTTTGGGAAAGTCAGTTCAGCTGCCATGTCAGTGTACAAGAAAAAATGATGAAAAAGGGGAATTCCAAGTCCAGTGGGAAGATAACCATGGGAAGGTAACTGACTTGTCGGGAACGTCACCGCTAAAGAAGTATGTGATGCTAAATGATCGAAGAAGGCTGAAGATGGAGGATGACTGTAGTCTTTATCTACGTAGACCCCAGATTGAAGATCAAGGAGACTACAAGTGTTCTTAGTATGATCCAAAATTCGTGAATGTGAGAGGATGGAGTGCAAACAAGACCAGAATACGGATACAAAATTGTAACTCTTGTGGTTTTAAATGAAAGTAAAATTGTAGAGTCCGCAGTTGTTGAAGAAGTAGGAAAATTGACAATTGAAGTATCAACTCTCCCACCAACTGAAGAAACAAAGCAGACATCTGCCTCGTTAGGTCTGAAAGTCACTAATGTTGCAGAGGAATTGTGGTTAACTACTGCTGCGCCTCAGATGATTTCAACAACTCCAATTTCTGTGAATACTGTGATTAGAACTAAATTAGGAAATGCAGCTAACCTTCCATGTAAATGTAGTAAATTGAATACTAGTGGAAATATTTCCCCCAAATGGAAAAATGTGCGTGGTGAAGACATAGTGCTAACAGGACTTGATGTTATCAGTTTGCCTCGCAATCAACAAAAGTATGTTTTGTTTAATGACAGGAGATGGGTTAAAGTTCAAAACTGTTCGCTTGTCGTAAATAATGTCCTTTGGGAAGATCAAGGAGAATATACATGCACACATTTGGAACCAGAGTTTAAATACGTCCCAAGGCAAAATTATTGGGAAGCGGGATACGCTCATAAGATAATGCTTGTAGTAAAAGGCCTGGTTACTAAAGAAATAAGTATGATTGCTCAAGAAATTCAAAACCAACTAGTCACACCAAGGGTGACTGTTGGACCGATGATATCTATTACCTTAGCTCGGGGAATAACTAGTAGTATTAACATATCATCATCAGTTACTACTCTAGCTACAACATTGACAGAAAAGGATGTTGCAACAACGATGATGACAACTTCTACTTCTGTAACTCCCTGTAGTCATACGAGTGAGGTTGTGAGGATGAGATCCACTACCTATAAAACAATGACGACTTCTTTGGTGTCTACAAAGTCTGTTGATAAGACGCTGACACCTATCGCTACATCCCGATCATCTGAGAAGTGGGTAAAAATAACTCAGAAGTCTATGGTAAAGTTGGAAGCTAAGTTGAACAATAGCAAGGAGAGCTCTGTGATTAGAGAGCCAATTGCTGAGGAGATTGATAGTAATTCAGGTGAGATAGTTTAGACGACTATGTCAAATATGGTCAATGATGTTCTTGAACCAGAGTGGACATCAGAAGACATGACGGAACATCTTCATGCTTTACAGAAGCGAGAAACCCAGTGAAAAGCATATGGGTTTGATTCCTCGGTGCTGCAAATAGCAGACCCGTGGGCAAATAGAAATCCGTGGTTCCAACAGATAACTCACTCCGTTAGAATGACTACCAATTTGAATTGTCCGTGTGTGGTGAGAGTTCCAGCTCTGGGCACATGGCCTTCAATTCTAGAGACAGTACTGGAACTTTTGACGCCTGAATGTCAAAGTATTGAGTTATCATGGCTGCTATTCAAACAACAAGCAGCGAATGAAAAATGGATGGCTCTGTCGGTCAATCTATTTAGACCTGGACGTAGATGTTCCTGGTTGAAGGAATTATCATATTTAAATCTTCTTGAAGTATGAAGATATTAGAACAGCAATACCTGATGCTATGGAAGTGACACCTGCAAAAGGTAGAGATTGTTTGTTTTCTAATGATACTCATAAAGGAGATGGTATGTTTATGGGAATATCAGAATGTGAAAGTTACATGATGCAATTTGAGCAAAGTGTACAAAGGACGGTTGATGACACACATACAGTGACCTTTCATGCACCACATTGTCGACAGAGAAAAACTTTAAGCGTAAAGAATCAAACGTTACCGGGTAATGTGACTATCGGAATATTTAAAGAAATTTGGTGGGTATGTGGCGATAAAGCATACTTATTTGTACCGTATGGGTGGATTGGATGTTGCTATATGGCACAGTTGAAACTTCCTTATGATGTTTTTGTTATCCAGAAGGGACAAAAGCCAGATGAGGGTAACTCTACAAAGACTTCCGAAAGCAGGAAGAAAAGAGAATTGGCGCAAATTCACAATTTGGAGTCTTATTATTGGAGGATATCTTTAGGAGAAAAATTAGCTATAGGATTGTTTCCATGGTATGGGGTTACATTCTTAGCTGGTCATATTGATAATATCATATATATCCTACAAGGGTTTGCAAATGAGACCATAAGAGGTTTTGACTATTTGTCGAACACCCAGAGGAGTCATCGATTGATGTTGCTGAAACACGGCATGGCTCTTGATTATATTTTGGCCAGACAAGGTGGCCTCTGCGTGGCTTTACATCTAACCGGAGATGCCTGTTATATGTTGATGCCTGATGTCCCCGACAATATGACTAATGTCATGAATGCGTTGAAACTTATAAGGGATGCGTTTGGGCCATCAAAAGGAGCTGGGTGGTCATCTAATGCTTGGTTGCAAGATAAATTAGGACCACTAGGAGCTTTAGTAGTTCAGGTTCTGGTGGCTGCTCTTCTATCACTGTGTGTGATATTTTGTTTTTGTGCGGTGTTGTTGACCTTTCCGAAGGCCATGATATTGAAATGGGTAGGAGTTGTAATGCCGGGAGAAAGTGTTTGGATGCCACTATTGGGTGGTAAGGACGTCAGTGAAGATGAGGAGTAAATAGTGATAAAGGAGGAGCTAACACAAGTAGAGAAATATCCATTCTGAATACCTGATTCCATAATATGCTCAACACTATTGTTAACAAGGAAAAAGCATGGACAAAGGGGGTAAAAGGAAAATGTTAATCATATATTGGAATAATGTTAAAGTATAATGCAAAAGTGAAATTATTATACTGTATTTGATGTTTGTGCAATATACTGGCTGGTGATTCTTTCTTTCAGGACCAGTCAGAGGGTGGCTGTGTCCAGAGATCCTAACAGCCTGATGGACTTGAACACTCAAACATGGACACTCAAAAATGGAGGACGAAAATGGACGGCGGACCCTGAATGAGGCCATCACGATCAGGAGTGTCGAGTGAAATATCATTAAAAGTTGATGGTGTTAAAAAAAGCAACAGTTCAATACATACATATGTGTCCTGTATGTTTTTATAATATTGGAGTTTGTTTATTACAATGTAACCTGTATTATTGTTGAATATTCTGTACACTACACGAGATATTTTTAGCAAGACATATTACTTTGATTTGCTATTGTTTTCTTTGAGTTGTCTGTAATAGGATGAAGTAAATACATTGGGACCTCAGGTATTTTCTTTTTTTGCATTTTTTTGAGGGACATTGGTGCTAGGCAGGGAAAGGTCCACTGGAAGGTCTGATGGGTCGACCAGCCTGACTTTGGACAAATTTTTGATTTATTTCTGAGGTTCTAAAAGTATGCATTTATATGCAACATCCTATACAGTTTTCTAAACCCTTGTTCTGTTTCTGTTAATTGATTTGGAGTACCTTAGATGGTTGCCTGGGGCAGAGGGACCATGAGAGAATTTTCCTGTCTTGATTGTTTGCTGGATGCACTAAGAAAGGAAGCTGCCAGATGGGTTGTTCGCTCTCACACTCCACAAATTTGCTGTATTGCTACGACTAAGCATGGTCAGAAGGGTATATTATAATCAATTTTGTTTGTTATGAAGTGATTTCTATCAAGCCAATTAACATCGTAAGTTCAATTACTCTTCTCTCTGTTGAGATTTTGTATAGTCTCGAAGGGGGGAATATGACGTGTCTGGAAGGTTTGAGGTGAAGTGGTCACTGAGCTCCCAAAAATGAGATATAGTGCCGTAATAATATTAACTTATGTTACTTTGAAAGTTACACGGAGAAAGTCAACTTTAGAGTGTATACATTGGAGGCCCAGCGGGGAGAGAAGCGAAAATGTTTAGATTTGTGCCAAGGCTCCGCTGACACCTATGGATTGGAACCAGATGTGGTATGTTATCTCTGTACAGCTATTAAAGCGAGTGCCGAGCGCTGCTCGGCAAAGAATAACAATACGCCTTTGTTCTCTCCTGGGCGGTCCATGGCAAGTAATAAAAATATTATTTTAATCAAGTCAGCATCAGGGGAGACTCCTTCTTCATCAACACATCAAAATCATCCAGAAACTAAAAAGGCAAAATAAGATAACAAAATGGCAGGGTGTTCGGCTGTCAATCAAGGGATTCTTTCTTGCAGTTCTTTCGGTAAGTTTGTCCTTTGTCGTTATTTACCTATGCTATAGTGAGAAATGGAGGCATTATAAGCTACAATACACTTGTAGTTTTTCGCCGTATAATGTAATTTTCCATCACTGCGTACACAAGACTGTAATTGTAAATTACAAATGTAAACATTCAAAGACGGATGTACTTAATTCAAAGAGCTATTGGAGTTATAACCATTGACATAAATAAACTGAGATCTGACATTGTCGTAGCAACCACTATACCAGGGCTTTTCTTCTGCTCACTGCCATCTTGACAGGATGGAGCCAATGCTTTATTGATTTCGACAGTGGGGTGGAGTCATAGGCTGTTGGGGGTGGGGAGAGTGAAAGTTGATGGAAGGAAAAAACATGCCCACCTTGCTTGAACGTGAACAAAAGAATTACAGTATCATTTATTGAATTATTATTTTAACAAGGTGTTCTTTTTCCATTGACTTCCAAACTCTGTCTGAAGTCTGAGGTTTCCTGGAGCAGCATCTAGCGGGCGTTAGTTTAACTTACTCTCCATTTTTGGTTTGTTGTGAGCCGGTTGTGAAAGACTAGTGCTCCCTCTAGTGGTCCTAAATTACCCCAAAAAAGTGTTCTTATTATACATTTATTTATTTTCCCCCGTTTGCTAATTAAATTAACCAAAAAGAAAAGACCTGTGTGCCCCCGCTGGAGAAAGAAGTTGACCTCCCCCTGATTGTCATTGTATAACTCACATTATACCCGTTACGCACGATTGCACTCAAGATGCATGTTTTGCCGGCTTTGGTGTCACCCGGTGCGGTCAACAGAAGTAAGCAGGGACTTGGAATGGAATTGATGGAATATTCATTAATTCCCTGATCAATTGGCAACGTAGTGACTCACTCTATGTGTTTGCTACCCTACTCATTGACATGTACAGTGTTATCTAGTGCTATCAGGAACATTCCATGGATTTGGGATTGAAAAACAATAAACCTCAACCATGCTAAATTCCATCATAGCAAGGTAACTAATGTACTGTATAATGTTTCCAATCAATCCAATCCAAGATACCTAGTTGTCACTTTGTCATCGTCAACTGTTTTCGAGACTGCATAATGTAACAGAGCAAACATTAGATAGATTAGTACCCCGTTCATATGCACATGAAAACATTACATTTACCACAGTGACACAGATGATATGTGCTGATTACAGTATGCTCAATGATAAAATCCATTATATTAGAGTGATGTTTGAAAATGCTTGAAAATAATGAGCAAATTGTTTCTATATTATCACTTTATTTACTCTCCAAAACCGTGCTAAGCCATCTCGCTGTGGCTCGGGTGTTCACTGGCACTTGGGTGGCCCGGTTCGGCACCCCTTCAGACGTCTCCTCCGACCGGGAACTCCAGTTTGCGTCCGAACTCTTCCCGCTGTTGCGGGGAGCCTGGGGGTGAAGCTCCACTACACGCATATCACCCGCAGGCTAACGGGCTATGTGAGTGGTTCCATCACTCAATAAAGGCCACTCTCCGGCCCAGCCTTAAGGATAGCAGTTGGGTCGACAGGCTCCCGTGGGTCATGCTCGGTTGGCCGTAAACCAACTCCTTATCCGAGCCCCGCCACGTCAGCATTACCAATTCAGGTGAATTCTGGGGGTTAGGGTTAGGGTCACTACAGTGGTCACTACACATACACATGGACAAATTCCCCACAACCTGTTGTGTAGTGTTGGATGCAACACGGACTGTAAAGATATGTTATGTGCAGCGTTATATTCAACAAGGACTGTCGGGTTACGTTACACTGGCCGCAGACTTTACGCTGCGCCAAATGGGACTCGCGCCCTTTAAGAACGCAGCGTAGCGCTTCCTGGTCGGTGACGTCGGAGGACGGGGGCTGGGAAGTGTCATGGTCGGCGGAGGTTTTACCAGCGTGTGTTTGGAGCATGTCAATAAAGAGCAGGTGCGTTTACGGTAGAAGTCTCCTCTCTATTCTTTCCAGCAACTCCTACAATTACACATTTAGAAAATGATAAATACAACATTGAATTAAATGTAAAGTTATTAATTCTAAATGGTAAACTTCACGTACATAAATGCAGAATAACAAAAGGTACCCCCAATTTCAATGGATTTTTATATGAATTGAAAGAATGAATTAAGACTCTCAAACTCGTGGACACAAAAAAGCGTAACGAAACTCAAACGGTACAGTGAACTCTTTAAGGAGGAGTAACATGATTTTATTTATTTTAAACATGAATTGATATTAGTGAAGCTTGTTTATCCTAATTCTGTTTATTTCACACTCTTGTTTCTTTTTATATCCTTATGATGAGCACATGTCTGCACTGTTTGTATATTTGAGTGTTTTTTTTTCCCATAAAGATTGGGGGGGGGAAAGATACTCCTCCATCCAACGGACCACGTTGACGCCGTGCGCGTCAAAACAGTGACGCGGGCGTCGACGCATCGCACGTCCACGTCCCTAGGACCAGCGGTGACGACGGGTCGCTCGCACAGTTCGACAGTCTGATATACCAGCCGAAAAGAACCCACAGCAGTCATGTTCGAGAACTTCCGAGAAAGACTTCAGACCGTGCAGCAGGATTTAACCACCGGGTAAGAACCCGAACGGCGAGAAAACAAGTGTCCTGTCCCGTTAATCTGCCTGCATTGTAAAAACAACCATGGGTAGTTTTCCTCCTCTGGTTTTATGATTATTACTTTTAATTTATTACTGTAAATATTCACGTGATTGATGAAGCAACTCGTTTTCTAGTGCCTTAGCTTGACAGCTAGCTAGCCTAGTTATTAGTCTCAGCTGACAGTCATGTGTTCAGAGAGCAGGGTTGCCAGGTCGTTTAAAATTGTCCAGTTATAAGACTCCAAATCTGCCCCAGTACTCATAAACTGAACTATCCTTTACTTAATTTGCCATTCCTATTAGCCCGATATTATAGTATGTAGACTATTATCCAGTGCTGTAGGTTACAGGTTAAGATCGCAATGCTAGCCTAGAGTTCAGTATCCTGTGGAGACTCTCTTTAAGTTATGCTAATAGCCATTTTGTCTCGTAATCTTCATTATGAGACACAGAGGAACCTTAAATATTTATTTTGAAGCAGAGATACATGTCCAAACCACTGACCACCCTACCTTATGCTGTGGAGGAACAATGCTGATCATTATTAAAAATGGTCCGTAGTTAATAATCTAGATATGCAGGGTCCATAACTTATATCTGGTCCATACAATGTATTTCTTTCTTTCTTTAGCATCAAGACCTTAGGTGAGAAGTCTAAAGATGTCAAGAGAAGACCCAGGTATGTCTTGAAATAAAGGCTGCCTTCTGTGTGTGTGAGGGTTTGCTTTGCGTACACATGTGTGTTTGTCCCCTTTTCTGCAACCACGTATATCAGTGCAGGGGTACACGTATTTCTGTCTTCATAATGTTATACTGTTGTGTCATTCAGGTTTCAAGAATGCCCTCCTCAGTTCACAGCTGGATTAGAGATCCTCAGTAGGTAATTATGGACACATGCACATACACTACACTCATGTTAATTGTCATGTAGAGTGGAGTACTTTGATGTATAGTAATTATGTATGTGTGTTTGTGCAGCTATGAGGAGAGCTGGGTTCTACTCCATAAAAGAACGAAGGATTGCGCCCAAACGGCCGAGGTAGGATACAGTAAATCTTCCTTTGTTTTTTTTAATTATTATTTTTTTTTTAATTTTACTACATTTTGCCTTCAATGGCTTTAACTTTAACTGCCAGGGATTGAGGCCTGTGACACTCGACTCTTGAGATGGTATGCAGCATTTCGGAAAACAGGCCTGGCCTCCAGACCTAACACTTGAATGCAAACTCTCTGTCCAGATCTGTGTTTGGTTTTCATGATCCGCAAAATATTATGGCGTAGATTGGGATTGTATAGCATAATGCAATGGGACGGTTCCTATTGCAAATGCATATGTATTTTGGAGTAGCATGAATATAGCTTTGTAATGGGTCTTAATGACATAGTTTTGTGATTCAATGTAGTATCCTGGCAGCTTCCTGGGTTCGTTTCAGTCTATACATTAGTTTTTGTTAAAATACAATAATTTCAAAGTTGTAATATAACGTACGATATTGCTAGATTTCTTTTACATCTTGAAACACTTTTCCGAGGGTTCAGCCAGCACTGTTTGCCAATAGATCCTTCTCGGACACAGATGGGGTGCAAAACATACTTTATTGTAGATTATACGGTACATACTGTAGATTAAGAGAATGAGTTTTACATAATTTCCCAGGATTTTTAGACCCATTCACATCTAGCGAGCTGTCTGTTTACAATAAGACCATCGGAGTTACACGTCTGGTTAGGGCTATGATGTTCAAATGCTTTCCCCTCTCTCTCCCCAAATTGCAATCTTTGTCTGTCTCGCTGTCTTTCAGGCTGTTGATGGTGAGGTGGTGGTGATGTCGGCACATTGGGAAAGGAGGAGAACAGCCTTGGGACAGCTACAGGAGCAAATACAGACCCTGCCTGGCTTTATCATCGAACTGGAAATGGTTACAGCAAAGATAGGTAAGTGAACGAAGGTGTGGAGTGTGAAGGGAGTGGAGCCTTGGAGCAAATTCCAAACCTACCATTCTCTGAACCGGATTTGGTCCTCTCATTTTTGGGGAAGATGGTGGGTGTATTTTGGTTGATGGCTTAAAAGTCACAACTGACATGGTAACAAAACTTTGAAACTGATTAAATGAGGTCTGCATTGGGTTCTGGAAGAATTCATTTTCATTCTCTGAGAAAGGATTTGACCTGCAGCAGCAACGGAACAGCGCGAAGGGGCAGTGTTTCCGCATCTTACATCTTAAGTAATTTAACTCCAAATCACGAGATAAACAGAAAATCTGACGACAAATGTTACATTTTATTAATCCCCCGGAGGTAAATTCAGGCATCACAGTAACAAAAACGGTGAAATCAGCACTCATAATATTCATATACAATACTGTATGGGTGCAATGCCTAAAATTGTAGAGACTTAAACTTTTATTGGAGACACAAGGTGAACTAATTACTTGTGAACATGTAATTACACCGGTAAGTACTGACCACATGTAAACAAAAAGATGCCTTTTAAACTTTTCACTGCAGGCAAATGAGAAAGAAATTAATATTATATCGCAGTATCGTATCGTAATACTTGGGGTATTGCAAAACATAAAGAATGTCAATATTATCGTAGCGGGACCCAAGTAATGTGACAATATTGAATCGGGACCCAAGTGCTGCCATAGTATTGTGATCCCTGGTGATTCCCACTAGGCTTGGGCAGACTGACGATTAAATCTTCATGGTAGATGATCTAAAAAAATAATAATTATCTGCCAGGAAAAATCTGAAACGGTGTAGGTGCAGTTTACAGTGTTCTGAAACAGATCCCCCGCTCTGAATCTATCAGAGTAGGAGCAGAGAGGGAGAGTCTTGCCCCCTCTCCACTCAGAGCTGTTTTGGATTTAGTATTAATCATTTGTAATGTTCATTGTGTAAAAGTGTTCTTGTATTGCATGTAAAAAAAAAAACGACTGTGCTGTTTTCCCTCTCGTTGTTGTGACTTTGGGTTCTTCTAACCCTTATTGGGAAGTGTACTGTCTGAATCAACTATAGCCACAGAAATGGAATGTGACAATGATTTTAGTTGTTTTAGACAAGGACGTCTGTTTACACCTGCCATTAGAATGCATCTCGAGTAACCACTTGCGATCGGATCTCATGTCCCCGCTCTACATGTAAATCGAATATATTGTGATTGGACTTTTGTGAATTTAGTTAAAAATTGATGTTTCTGTGTAAATACTTTACTTGTAAATAATAAATCCTGCACTTCTGTAATGGGGAGACTGCATTTGCAGCATTACATTACATTCCATGCGCTTGCACCCTCCTCTTCCCAATAGGTGATCGTGCAAAATTCCAACTGGCGATCGATGCCCCCCAGCGATAGGCGGTTGGAATTTTGCACGATCGCCCAAGCCTAATTCCCAACCCTAGATAATAGATGCACTTTCGGACATCTAAGAAAGAAGAAACAGTCTTTATTTGTCACGCAACACACCACACTACAACACATGCTTGCAATCTACAAAGATTGCATCCCAAAACTCTCAAATGACTGATTCACTGTTTTTAAACCTAGGCCATAAAATGTTGGTTTTCATCATTCATAACTGTTTATACTGTTCATGAATGCTTTACTATTGAGAAACCTACTGCTCTGCTGCAGCTTCTCACTGGGCTCAAGGGTCAATGTTTTCCCCTTAGATCCATTTTGGTGTCCTTTCTCAGCGTTTCCAATAGATGTGTGATGTACTTTCGACAAGGCAGCCAGACTCCAAATTTAAACCCCTAAAATTGTAAAAGTCATTCCTCTGGGAAGCATACTAACTTCAGTTTTATTTTGTGTCTTTGTATTGGCAGCTCATCTGGAAGGAGACTTTGAGGAGATGGAGAGCAGATTGGCATATCTGGAGACACTGTGCCTCCAGTGTGAGCAGCAGAGGCTCAAACAGCAGCATGTTAACCAGCTCGAGAAATATAAAAAAAAGAAAAGGTATGATTTGCACATTTGATGAGTACCCATTAGTTGTCTAAATAGCCCGAATTCCAAAGTAAGGGGACATTATCACTTCCACAGCCAAAGTTGTTCAGATGGAAGGCAGTAAATACTGTAACCTCTATTGATTATTTACCATCATTATTTATCCAGGATAATTCCTTCTCCTTTTGCTCTGACAAAATGCACTTTTTTTCTTTTCATTATACTGTGATTGCGGCTTTTTCACTTTTTATTTATTTGTGTGTGTTTTTCCCAAAAGGTGGGAGCTGGAGGCATTGAAAGGTGAGCTTGTTCAAGACCCTTAGGTTAGCTTATTTTGTATTCATGTAAATTTGGCCCCACATATTTATTTGAATTTGACATTTTTTTGTCGAAAGCAGTTGGAACACCCACTTGAGTTCTGTTCAGTTGTTGATTTGAATATGAAGTGTTGCAACAAGCACCTTTTTTATTTATTTGTTTTTTTGTTTGTTTATTTATTTGTTTGTTTGTTTGTTTGTTTTACTTCTGTCCACCAGGCGAGCTGGATTCGGAGCATGCCCAGAAAGTTGCAGAGCTGGAGCAAGCTACACAGCACAAGCTAAAAGAGCAACAGAAGATCTACGAAGAAGCTTTTAAACAAGACATGGAATCCTACCGTTCTACAGGACACCTACAACTCCGAGGTAACATCACAATAGTAACCGATAGTCATAATGTGATATCTGTATATATATATGAACCACAATTTCTCCCAATGGGCCTCATTCACGAATATGTGCGCAAAAGATATAGATACACAAAGTCAGCGCCAGATTCATGACATGTGCATATAAGCCACATTTGTTCTTAAAATGTGCGTATGTTGATAAATCTGAACCATTCTAAATTGAGAGGCCCCTGTGTGAAACTGCAAATTAGCATAACCCATGCCTTGATTTCTTCATTAAAGGAACTTCCTGGTGAGCCTCGGAGGTAAACAAAGACGGTCATTGAGGCCAGTTGCGGCTCCAGGTTATTTTTATATATTCTAATAATATTAATAATAATCAAATGAAAATACAAATAATTCATTATAAAATATCTTGCCAGTGGAAACCGGGTGATCAGGTATTGGTCACTCTCAGTAAATAGATCATTGATTACAAAAAACAGATCCAGCGATCTTTAAAGATGCCCTCTCTCCCAAAGGCGCATCCAGCAATACCCGTAAATATATTCATAAAGCTAAATTTACATCAAACCTTCTTGGAGATTAATACGAATCTTTTATATGTGTAAAGTCAAACAACTGCACATACAACAGTGTTAATGTAAGGATCCTAAACTTTTAACATGTACAAAAAAACACACAACTCAAGATAAGAAAAGAAGAAAAATATTGTGTCCAATTCTTATTGGCAATAAAAAAAAAAAGTTTTATATTGAATATTTACTAATTGTGGTTCTAATTATGCCTCTTAAGTTTAGTTAATGTTCGGCAATATCATTTTCCAGGACTCTGACGTCTTTGTTATTTGTGCATAGAACTGGTCCAAGGCAGTTAAAAATGTTCTTCTAAAGTAAGGATGAATTTAAGAAAGAGCATATTGTTGGACCCCAAATTTTTGCTTAAACTGTGTGTGCGCACAATTTAGTGCGTACTCACTGTTCATAAATGAGGCCCAATGTGAGGGAGCTTTGGTTTGATATCGATACTGAGTTTGAGTTCAGCACCGAATTTAATCTGAAGAGCCTCAGTTTCATTCTTCGATGTGGGATTTACCCTTAGACCAACTGTAATAAGATAAGGTCGTACTTTATTGATCCCCGAAAGGGAAACTGCAGCAGCTTAGTGGGGAGGCTCAGTGGATAAAGTATAGAGTAACAGTAGGAGAGTGTACACTCAATTCACATTTATACATACAATAAGCAGTCCAACAGTAAAATAATTAAATAACTAATAAAGTCATAATACCAATAATAAATGGCTCAAGAATGCAGAGCATAATTATTAAAAGCTATAGCTATTATTGTTAGCTAAATTAGCAATGGTTGTTTGAGGGATGGAGGTGGAACTCTACTACACACTCAATACTTCTCATAAAGGGTCGATGATGTTCAGGCCGTGTGTGTGTGTGTGTGTGTGTGTGTGTGTGTGTGTGTGTGTGTGTGTGTGTGTGTGTGTGTGTGTGTGTGTGTGTGTGTGTGTGTGTGTGTGTGTGTGTGTGTGTGTGTGTGTGTGTGTGTAGAACCATCGGGCAGCCAGCTGTACGCTCTGGATCAGGTGTCTGTGACCGACACATCAGACCAGGAAGCTCTTAATGACTTCCTCAACTCCACCGCTGATGACGCCAGCACCATCCCATCGATCACCTCAGGTAGAGTTGAATATGAGCGAGTGAGTTTACAAGGAGTTGTAGTGTGACTTCATATAAAAAAAGAAAAATACAATGCCCTCTAATTGATTAAACCAAAGCTGCATATAAATTCTTGCATATAAGGCTTTTCAGCCTTAAATCTTATGTGTTATTAGTTATGTCTATCTGTTGTAGTTGCTGTTTTGCCCTATTCTAAAGTGGCATTATCTATTTCCTTGTTTAGGCTTGTTTTTAATTCATATTTAGACAATATTAATATGTTCTTTACTTGAAGGTATGTTCCCAACACCCTCAAAGGCTGAATAAAAATGGTATGGTAAATTTACATTGAGAGACACAACCATGTGACCCGAACAGCCAATCGTCTGACCAGTGTTGTTGGGGTCCAGGTGCACCAGTGCTCCCTCTGTTCCCTCCCTGGCCATGGCACTCTCTGGCTGGGCAGCGCACAGCGGGGATGAGGCCCCCCGAGCTGACGCTGCAGGTCTTCTTCAAACACCAATTTGAACTTGAACTCGACCTTTGCCCAACCCCAGCCGGGCACAGCCCCCATCCCCACAAAAGTAGAGCAATAGAGAAAGACTCCAATGATTTTCAGTAACGTCTCTGGTCTGTTCTGACACGGTCGGAGAGAGTCAGCTCCAAACATCCCCGCATATGATCACAGAGCGCAGATTCGGGAACTGTTCTCAGATGACAATGAGGATTATATTATATATTTAAATGTATATAATATATATTTATATATTATTTATTTTATTTATTTATCTCTTTTTTTGATTACATATTTATTATTTTATTTTATTTATTCAGTGTTTAACGTACAGCCATGAGAATACATTTAAAACTGTAAATTAAGCATTATTATTATTAAATATATATCATGATTATTAGCGACATCGATCAATATAAAAAAAAAAAAAAAAAAAAAAACATATCGTGGTAACATTTTTGGCCATATCATCCAGTCCTAGTATTCAATATTGATCACATACCTGAGGATCTTCAAAAGCGACACACTAGTTTTGAAGTATTAAATGTAATTTCTCCCAATACCAATATAGACATAATTGTGTCAGTGCTTTACTTTTAGAATATGACACCACTTAAAGATGATAAATTACACTGATCAGCAATAACATTAAAACCACCACTAATATTGTGTATGTACAGCTAAAAAAGCTCTGACCCATCGAGGCATGGACTCCACTAGACCTCTGAAGGTGTCCTGTGGTATCTGGCACCAAGATGTTAGCAACAGATCCTTTAAGTCCAGTAAGTTGCGAGGTGGGGCCCTCATGCATAGGGCTTGTTGTTCCAGTACATCCCACACATACTCGATCGGATCGGACCCTTTCCCCGGCCATCCACATGATGTAGAAGAAAACTACGATGCAGTGTGTGTTCTAACACCTTTCTATCATAGCCAGCGTTACCCTTTTCAGCAATATGTGCTACAGAAGCTCTTCTGTGGGAATAGACCCGACGAGCTAGACTTTGCTCCCCACACACATCAATGAGCCTTGGGCGCCCATAACCCTGTTGCCGTTCACCAGTTGTCCTTCCTTGGACCACTTTTGGTAGGTACTAACCACTGCAGACTGGGAACATCCTACAAGACCTGCCGTTTTTGAGATGCTCTGACCCAGTCGTCTAGCAGTCACAATTTGGCCCCTGTCAAAGTTGCTCAGATTCTTATGCTATATTTATTCCACCCCTTGACTTGATGCCATTGGAATGAGATGAGCAATGTTATTCACTTAATTTGTCAGTGGTTTTAATGTTGTGGCTGATCGGTGTATAATGTGGAATCATCGCCCAGCGGCATGTGCATCCCTGTTAAAGTTAAGGCGAGAATCATGTGAATGTTGATGTCAGATAGCCCACTCGGTCAGGTCGGTTTTGTTGTTGGGTTCCCAAGGAAACCCCCTGTCCTCACTCTCCCAGGCCCCGACCTCGAGTCCTGTTCTCTGGACCCTCCTAGAGGCTCCGCCAACCTGACCCAATCAGTGGAGGAGCAGGCTGGTGGATGCGGATGCAAAGAGGACAGCGACGCCCCGCTGGTCCAATCGGATGAGGAAGACATCCAGGTGGACGTGCTGTTGGCAGTCCTACCGGAGGAAGCTCTCACCAGGAGCTCAGACGAGAGCGATTCCGCCTCTGACCTGCCCAGTGGCTAGACCCGCCGGCAAGGCTTGTGCCACGGCAACCTCTGCTCCAGTTTGACACGGTGTTGGGGCCCCTTCCCATTCCCTGGCTGGGCAATGATCGAAAAAAAAAACCCCAAAAAAAACACTCCAACAAGCCTCAGCCATTTCAGCCAGGTCCGACTCTCACTGGCAAGTCTTCTGTCTCCTCTCCACCTTTAAAGTAGTGAAATGAACCTGAAAGGACCAGTGTGTATCACTGGCGCTCCTGAAGTAATGCAACATATGATTCTACAGATATGTGAATGCAGATCCTATGGACCGTTTCTGTCGTGAGTAATTACAATGGACTGGTGCAGCTTCCTGCTGAAAATACTAACAGATTCTATCTTTAGCCTGTGCATTTTATCTGACAATCACATCAACAACCTGTACATCTAGTTGCATAGAAAAAAATAATTTTATATCTAATGTCGTTTAGATGTACCTTGGGGTTGTAATGTTTTTAGAATATGAAATACCAGTAAATGGACTTTGATTATTGATGGCTATGCTGGAATAACATGCAGGTAGAATTCCTTGTTTAAGTTAATTACTAATTGCATCTATACAGTTCTAACTGGGTATGTTATTGACTTTGCCATGTGTGTAATGAATATTTTGAATCATGTACAAATGTCACACATTCATAAAGTTTTCTGAATACACAGATCAATTAATTTTTATATAATCACGACATTGAAGAAATGTCAGCCTGAGCTGTCATAGTTTTCATAGTGAAATACTGGATTTACAAACCAAGTTTAGAGGTCAAGTCATTCTATCCACATTGCAGTGACCTGGAATGCTTCGTGCCTTTATGTTGTTTTTGGAGTTCTTGTTTACCTGTCAAACTAAAGTTTCACCTACCTTAGAGCTCAAGCTACGGCATAACACATTTTTTGCCCTGTCTGCAATGTTTCAAATCGCTGTACAGTTAATCATCTACCAAAATATTTCTTTACTTCAATCGAATTCACTGGGGATCAAAAAAACAACCCCACATTTGCTATTGTAAATATAATTTCAATTCTATGTGGTTGCAAGGCTTTTTGTTTTTCCAAATTTCTCATCCCCTCACTTCCTACTGTGGCCTGATTCCACAGCTCTGACTGTAGGGACAAATTATGTTGCAATCATTTCAGTTTTGAAACAAATTGCCACATTGGGTCCATAAATAAATACTAATAAACACAAAGTCTATGAACCAGGGTGTGGATTTAGTACAGGCACTTCCTGTTGTTTTTATTTAGAGATCAACATTAATAAATGGCTGCAGAATGACAGTGGTGGCATGTTATACAAAATAGCCTGTGTGTGTGGTGGGGGCAGGGGTAGGTAGGTAAACACAGTGACCCAAAGTGTAAACAATATTTAAAATCTTTATTAAAAACAAATTGTGTTGGACTGTAATAAATTAATGCACAGCTGAATTGGTGTCTAGTCTGTGCCTTGATTTTATATATACTGTATATACAGTGGGGAGAACAAGTATTTGATACACTGCTGATTTTGCAGGTTTTCCTACTTGCAAAGCATGTAGAGGTATGCCATTTTTATCATAGGTACACTTCAACTGTGAAAGACGGAATCTAAAACAAAAATCCAGAAAATCACATTGTATGATTTGTAAATAATTTATTTGCATTTCATCGCATGAAATAAGTATTTGATCACCTACCAACCAGTAATAATTCTGGCTCTCACAGACCTGTTGGTTTTTCTTTAAAAAGCCCTTCCATTCTCCACTCATTACCTGTATTAACTGTACCTCTTTGAACTTGTAACCTGTATAAAAGACACCTGTCCCCACTCAATCAGACTCCAACCTCTCCACAATGGGCAAGACCAGATACACTACTCACAAAAAGTTAGGGATATTCGGCTTTCGGGTGAAATTTCAGGATGAACCTAAAATGCACTATAATCTTTACAGGTGAACTTAATTTGACCTTCTCTAAACTTTTGAATGCACATGTCCAACTGTTCAATGTTTCAGTACTTTTTGCACAACTTGCTGTTCTCTAACAAGGAGCTGAACGGCTAAATTCACAACAGGTGTTTGATCCATGAATCGACCAATACATTTCCTGGTTCAATTAGAATTGGTATTTAAACAGTCCTCTTCATCATGTTGTTCACATTTTGACATCATGAGACCAAGACGACACCTAACAACTGATCAACAGTACCTCGCCATTGTGAGGCTTCAAACAGGATGTTCTCAGAGGGAAGTGGCTACTGAGTTTAGAGTGTCACAGAGTGTCATCAGCAGGTTGCAACAGAGATACATAGAGACTGGAAGAGTCACAGAAAGGCTTAGAAGTGGACGTCCTTTGGCCACATCCCACACTGATGACCGCTTCATTGTGAACAGTGCCCTGCGGAACCGGATGATGAATGCCACTCAACTCCAGGCACATTTAAGGGAGGTGAGAGGCACCCAAGTGTCAGGTCAGACCATTCAAAACCGTCTTCATCAGCGTGGTCTGCGTGCTAGACGACCTGCAAGGCTACCTGACCACACCACCAGGCACAGGCATCATTGTCTTGTATGGGCCAGGGAGCATTTACGCTGGACAAGGGACCAGTGGGCATCAGTGCTGTTCTCTGATGAAAGTCGATTCACGTTGAGCAGAAATGATGGCCGCCAACGATGTTGGAGACGTCAAGAAGAGCGCTATGCATCAGCCACTGTTGTCACCAGACGAGCCTTTGGTGGTGGTGGTGTTACAGTGTGGGCAGGTGTGTCAATACAGAACTGCCCTACACTTTGTGAATGGTACAGTCACAAGCCCATACTACCTGGATAACATCATTAATCCAGTCATTGTGCCCCTGCATGAACAACACAGGCCTAATTTCATCTTCATGGACGACAATGCTCCAGCTCATGGAGGTGGCATCATTAGGGAACGGCTGCTGGAGACTGGGGTACCTCAAATGGAGTGGCCTGCACTTTCTCCAGACCTGAATCCCATAGAAAACCTATGGGATCAGCTGAGTGGAATGAGTGTAGAGGCTCGTAACTCTGTACCCCAGAACCTCAATGACCTGAGGGCCGCCCTTCAAGAAGAGTGGGGGGCCATGCCTCAGCAGACAATAATTCGACTTGTGAACAGCATGAGACGTGGTTGTCAAGCTGTAGTTGATGCTCAAGGGCACATGACAAGTTATTGAGACATTGACATTTTTCGTATACCCACCACTGTTGTTGGCTTTTGTTTCAATAAATTGTTTGAGATAAGGAAATCACAATTGCATGCTTCTACTTAAATGCTCTACTTTCACTACGTTCACTGGAGCGTGAACTTTTTACATTTTCCATAAATTTCACCCGAAAGTCAAATATCCTTCACTTTTTGTGAGTAGTGTAGCTGTCTAAGGACATCAGGGACAAAATTGTAGACCTGCACAAGGCTGGGATGGGCTACAGGACAATAGGCAAGCAGCTTTGTGAAAAGGCAACAACTGTTGGCGCAATTATTAGAAAATGGAAGAAGTTCAAGATGACAGTCAATCTCAATCGGTCTGGGGCTCCATGCAAGTTCTCACCTCATGGAGCCTCAATGATCATAAGAAAGGTGAGGGATCAGCCCAGAACTACACGGCAGGACCTGGACAATGACCTGAAGAGAGCTGGGACTACAGTATTGCAGAAAACCATAAGTAACACATTACGCCGTCATGGATTAAAATCCTGCAGCGCACGGAGGGTCCCTCTGCTCAAGCCAGCGCATGTCCAGGCCTGTCTGAAGTTTGCCAATGACCATCTGGATGATCCAGAGGAAGAATGGGAAAAGGTCATGTGGTCTGATGAGACCAAAATAGAGCTTTTTGGTTTAAACTCCACTCGCCATGTTTGAAGGAAGTAGAAGATGAGTACAACCCCAAGGACACCATCCCAACCGTGAAGCATGGAGGTGGAAACATCATTCTTTGGGGATGCTTTTCTGCAAGGGGACAGGACGACTGTACCGTATTGAGGGGAGGATGGATGGGGCCATGTATCGCGAGATCTTGGCTGTGGTATTTTGGTATTTTGCCATCAGGTAACAGAGACCAACTCCTGGTTTGTTCACCTTTTATTAACAGTCTTCAGCAACATGTGGCGCGGCCGTAACATGCCAGGTTGGCTATCAGTACAACAACTGACAGAGAGAGCGAAGGAGCATTTACTTAAGATAGAGTCCCTCTACTGGCGAAGTCATATAACTGCACTCTATCACATTGGCCAACAACCTCCTTCCCTCAATAAGAGCATTGAAGATGGGGCGTGGCTGGGTCTTCCAGCATGACAACGACCCGAAACACACAGCCAGGGTAATGAAGGAGTGGCTGCGTAAGAAGCATCTCAAGGTCCTGGAGTGGCCTAGCCAGTCTACAGACCTGAACCCAATAGAAAATCTTTGGAGGGAGCTGAAAGTCTGTGTTGCCCAGCGACAGCCCTGAAACCTGAAGGACCTGGAGATCTGTATGGAGGAGTGGGCCAAAATCCCTGCTGCAGTGTGTGCAAACCTGGTTAAGAACTACAGGAAATGTCTGATCTCTGTTATTGCAAACAAAGGTTTCTGTACCAAATATTAGGTTCTGTTTTTCTGATGTATCAAATACTTATTTCATGCAATAAAATGCAAAATAATTACTTCAGAATCATACAATGTGATATCCTGGATTTTTTTTTTTAGATTCAGCCTCTCAGTTGAAGTGTACCTATGATAAAAATGACAGACCTCTACATGCTTTGTAAGTGGGAAAACCTGCCAAATCGAAAGTGTATCAAATACTTGTTCTCCCCACTGTATGTAAACTCCTTAAAGTTGCAAACCAGCTTTTAAAGGGCAAGTCAAGTTTCTAGAAATTGCACCCTCTCCACAAAAAATGTTTCCTCTCTGTGTCCAAGATGGTGGTTAATGGTTTTGGCAGTTGTTTTTTTTTGCATTACTTTAAAGATGGGTGTTATTAAAAATGTTGGGTTTTTTTGGAAGTTATGCCTGTTTTTATGATACATTGTGTTACTAACTACAGGTCATCAATTGGCAGTACAGGCTCTCATACATAAGCTTGATTAATATAACAGGCTTCTAAGTGGAAAACAGTTGAATCCCGTGTTAAATCGGTAAACCAATCTATCCAGATCACTGATTTAATTAAATTCATTTTTTTAGTTGATCTGATGTAGAAATATCCTCCTGATGTATTCTGATGACAGAATAAGTTGCATTCGATGATTAGTGGCACTTTTGGCTGACCCTGAGGCTGCAGCAGGAAGCCATCAAGCCTTGGGTTTCACATTTTGAAGGCGAACGTGACAAGCCCTTTTAACCTCACATAAGACAAAACCATTGGTCGGGTACGTTTTTCAAACCAGCCCTATCATTTATAACTGTTCCCAGCTCAACCTCATTGAACACTTTACTGCTGAGAAGCTTACTGCACTCTGGTGCAGCTTCAATGGGCAGATCTCCTTTTCAAAAACGGGACGCTTACAATTATGCCTCTTTCTTACGACGCCAAAAACCTGGTAACACCCACTAACATCCGACATTTGTCATCAGTGGGAAAGGTAACAACCGGGTTTCAGTCACGGGTCAAATGACCCTGCAATAGACATGGGTTTTTATTGGCTCAGCCTCCGATCGGCTCTGACGTAAACACGACACCCATGTACAGTGGGGCAAAAAAGTATTTAGTCAGCCACCAATTGTGCAAGTTCTCCCACTAAAAAAGATGAGAGAGGCCTGTAATTTTCATCATAGGTACACTTTGACAATGAGAGACAGAATGGTGGGAAAGAATCCAGGAAATCACATTGTAGGATTTTTAATGAATTAATTGGTAAATTCCTCTGTAAAATAAGTATTTGGTCACCTACAAACAAGCAAGATTTCTGGCTTTCACAGACCTGTAACTTTTTCTTTAAGAGGCTCCTCTGTCCTCCACTCGTTACCTGTATTAATGGCACCTGTTTGAACTCGTTATCAGTATAAAAGACACCTGTCCACAACCTCAAACAGTCACACTCCAAACTCCACTATGGCCAAGACCAAAGAGCTGTCAAAGGACACCAGAAACAAAATTGTAGACCTGCACCAGGCTGGGAAGACTGAATCTGCAATAGGTAAGCAGCTTGTTGTGAAGAAATCAACTGTGGGAGCAATTATTAGAAAATGGAAGACATACAAGACCACTGATAATCTCCCTCAATCTGGGGCTCCACGCAAGAGCTCACCCCGTGTGGGCAAAATGATTACAAGAACGGTGAGCAAACATCCCAGAACCACACGGGGGGACCTAGTGAATGACCTGCAGAGAGCTGGGACCAAAGTTACAAAGGCTACCATCAGTAACACACTACGCCGCCAGGGACTCAAATCCTGCAGTGCCAGACGTGTCCCCCTGCTTAAGCCAGTACATGTCCAGGCCCGTCTGAAGTTTGCTAGAGAGCATTTGGATGATCCAGAAGAGGATTGGGAGAATGTCAGATGAAACCAAAATAGAACTTTTTGGTAAAAACCGAACTTGTCGTGTTTAGAGGAGAAAGAAAGCTGAGTTGCATCCAAAGAACACCATGCCTACTGTGAAGCATGGGGGTGGAAACATCATGCTTTGGGGCTGTTTTTCTGCAAAGGGACCAGGACGACTGATCCGTGTAAAGGAAAGAATGAATGGGACCATGTATCGTGAGATTTTGAGTGAAAACCTCCTTCCATCAGCAAGGGCATTGAAGATGAAACGTGGCTGGGTCTTTCAGCATGACAATGATCCCAAACACACCGCCCAGGCAACGAAGGAGTGGCTTCGTAAGAAGCATTTCAAGGTCCTGGAGTGGCCTAGCCAGTCTCCAGATCTCAACCCCATAGAAAATCTTTGGAGGGAGTTGAAAGTCTGTGTTGCCCAGCGACAGCCCCAAAACATCACTGCTCTAGAGGAGATCTGCATGGAGGAATGGGCCAAAATACCAGCAACAGTGTGTGAAAACCTTGTGAAGACTTACAGAAAACGTTTGACCTCTGTCATTGCAAACAAAGGGTGTATATATATATATATATATATATATATATATATTCACCATATATATATATATATATATATATAATAAGTATTGAGATGAACTCTTGTTATTGACCAAATACTTATTTTTCACCATCATTTGCAAATAAATTCTTTAAAAATGTGATTTTCTGGATTTTTTTTTCTCATTTTGTCTCTCATAGTCGAGGTATACCTATGATGAAAATAACAGGCCTCTCTCATATTTTTAAGTGGGAGAACTTGCACAATTGGTGGCTGACTAAATTCTTTTTTGCCCCACTGTATTTTGGCCCCTTCACCTGTGTGATGCAACAAGCATTGAAGTTTGGGACGCTGACGCGTTAAGAGACAGGAATATCTGTGTATCATTTCATATCCCATTTAGAATCCAAAACCAGAAGTTATTGACTTTTTTACTGCATGGGGGACTTTTGAGTGTGGGGGCTACAGCGGAGAACCCACTCCAGCACCACCCCAAGCCGGTCTTCGGAACGGAGGAGTGTCTCCGATTCCCGCTGCTGAAGGACCGGTGTGCGTATTGTGCACCAGTCCTTCGGCGATCCAGTATAGATATATGAATGATCCGATTCTTTTGAACAGCTCTTTTGTAGGAACAAAGGGAACCGAGTCTCACAGGTTGATGAGGCATTTATTTATTTTTTCAAGTTTTACAGTTTTGTCGTTGTTTAAGTTGCAGTCTCCTATACTGTTTTTACCAATCACACTGGAACCAGGACACGCCCCTTTTCCGGCGCGTTCATGACGCCAAACGTAACACATAAAAAAAAACAACTGCATTTCTACTGGCAATGGGAAAGGCGTCAATCTATTTAGCGGGTTTACCCGCGTTTAAAAACCACGGATAAACCTGGTAATTTTGGTGTAAAAATTTTATTATAGTCAGTCTTCATGTGATATACCGGGAAAAAAAATGGCTGAAAACCGTGCATTTTAATCAGGGTTTTGACTCTTGCACTTATTTTTTTTATACATCCCTGCTAACGTAAGAGAATA
This sequence comes from Zeus faber, assembly GCF_960531495.2. Lineage (NCBI taxonomy): Eukaryota > Metazoa > Chordata > Actinopteri > Zeiformes > Zeidae > Zeus > Zeus faber. The sequence continues at coordinate 30,574,243 of NC_137195.1, forward strand.
TAATATTTCAACCTCTGTAGCCAATGTTACGCTTTGGATGTATTTCAGCAATTTCTAAAAGTAGTTCAAAATAAATAACTACACTAAGACATACTATATATACTGACTATAATGTGAGTTTCCCGTTTTGGAAAAGGCGAATAAACATTTGCCTAATTGGACTGCACACAGTGAGAAGCTTCAGCAGTGGTAAGTTTCTCAATAGTCAAGGGCCTGCGAGGTTGTGCTATGATTAGTTATAAATTATGAGAATCCACAGTTAAATAGGCCTGGGTTTAAAAATAGCAAAACTACTTGCTCATCATTGCTAGTAACATGGAGCAGTTACTGATATACAGTAGAGTGGCCTTAGAAACATGGAATTGGTTGCACCAGTGCCCTTAACACGCCCTGGCCACTTAGTTTGGAATCAGACTTGAGTTGGTCAAGCTAATATAAGGGGTGCCACATCGCCGCTACTAATCTGAAACATAGTGCTTTGTTTAAAACAGATGTTTTTCCAGTCAGCTCGGTGTATTGAAATTATGATTCATTGATGATATTACAATAGCCTATATGGCAATTATATGTATAAATATATATTTTTCTTCATTTAAAATTAGGGATGGGTGTTAAGTGAATGTTAGCGTTTGTTGTCTTTCATCAAAAAATTAAGATACTCATTGTGGTATATCATTTTTGAATCAAATAAGATTTAACGCAAGGTCTGAAATATTTAAAGGAGTTCATTATAAATGTAAGGTTTTGTCCGATATTATACTTCACAGTTCAGTTCGAGCCTCAATTGGATTCTTTGTTTTTTTGTAAATGTATAAGTGGATATATAATCAATATTGTGCAAGATGAATTATTGTGATTATAATTTGGTCCATATCACTTGAGATAAACTTTCGCATCAAATAGCTCTGTCTTTGACACGTAGGATTATTGCACAGTGGTCTCAAATGATTTCCTACGAATCAAAACTTTGGATTGTGGTATGTCACATTTTTAACGGTACTGCCTTGAATTATAATTAGAAAAGATTTTTTACATAAAGTCTATATTCCATGTGGTTATTATTTAGATTTGGAATTTAATACCCGCATTAGCTAGCAATTACAACAAAGATTCGCAGTTGCAGTGGCATTGTGGCTTTGACAAAGGGTTTTTAAATTCATCTGTCATTATTGTAAGACTTTTAAGTTTTGATCTTGGCATCAAACCGCATAATAACTTGGCAATTTTCATTTTGGCCTTTTTGTGCATGCCAAACACCATTACACATTGAGTGAATCTATATTGGCACTATGATAGTTTGTGGATATAATACCAATAGTGTTATATGATAACACCTTGTGTGTCATGACAGAAATTTCTTATATAAAAATTCCTAACTGAGTTTTTAGAATTTTATTTTATTTATAGGATGTCCATTCTAGATCTATTGGCATGACGATGGTTGGTTGATAATATTAGTTGGCAAAAATCATTGTTGCGACTCTATAAAGAACTAGGACATGGAGAATAAATACCAGCTGAAAATGACCAATGCAACCCCGTTCCTTGTTCCAAGCCCTAGAATTCCCCGAGACAGAAATCTTTGTGTGGCTACCTCTTGTCTCTATTTATAATGCTAAGGCGATGCTGTCCTTGCAAATCAAACACCTTATGTACAGTAGAAAAGCTGCATTATTATAGGAAAAGCGAATGCCCGCTAGCGCCTCAGGTTTCTAGGGCTGCTCCTCGTCTTAGTAACTGAGGTAGATACCTTTGACTCAGTCGGGCCCTTTGCAGGCCTCTTGGATGGAATATTGGAGTAGCTGACATTCAGTGCGGTACCCTTTAAAGTGTTCTCGTTCAGAATGCTGATCGAGTCCTTTGAGATTTGCTTGCACGTTTTGTCAGAGTAGCTGCTGAATGGACTTGTTACTTGGAACTTGTTAGTGTCCTGTGTAGTGGCCTCAGTACCCTTAGAAGTATGCTTGGAAGTACAGCTTATTTTTGGACCTGGTTTTTCACTGGTAGCAGTCAGTGATGTAACAGCAGTAGTAACAGAAGTCCTCGCAATAGTAGCCTTAGCAACAGCAGCCCGGGTGACGGTTCTTGTGACCGTAGTTGGTGCTGGTTGAGTTCGCAGGGGTCTTTTTTCTCTTACGGGTGTCGATAACACTGCTGGGATATGGCAGACAACCTGTTTGGCCACATCAGCTTGGTCGACTTTGTGTTGAGGGAACTGGCCATGAAGACAGACTGTTTCACAAGGCATCTCGTAAATGTCATTGCTGCCCCCACCATCTCGCATTTGACCACCGGTCTTGTGTCTGTAAGCATGACCTTCACCGCTACTCTCCTGCTCGTCCTCACCAAGACAACAGTCGCACTCTCCACCGACTAGGTTAACATCAATGCCATTAGGGACCAGACCATCGCTCTCTTGTACGACCTCTCCACCATGACGAAGCCTCTCTTCTCTTGCCAGGTCTGTTTTTCCATCTCCCCACTGTCTGACCTTTTTATCCAGGTCAAACTCCCAGATTTTCTCTTTGACCTTGCTGTCGTGGCTGGTATACCTCTGTGTGTCCTTAGCTGGAAGGCCAACCCTCTCTTGTGTAACAGTGTTGATGAGGTGAACTCTCTCTGGCCCGATCTGTTCACCCTGATATCGCTGTGTTCTGCAGTTTGTAAGTTTGTTGTTGTCTGGCGTTGGAAAAGTCATTTTCGAAAACTGAAGGCCAGGATCTGGCGGGAGGCCTCTTGTCCTCCTGGACAACCTTAGGCCCCCAGCTCGCCCATTTGACTGTCTATTCTGCTGCCGAATGGCTGAGCCGTTAGCCACAGAGGTTGCAGCTGAGATCCGATTAGTCCCCGAGCTCTGAGCTGGGGTCCAGCTTAAGGTGTCTCCAGAAGCTCTGGACCATTCCAGGCTCCTGAGGTTGCTATGCTGACCAGAAGGTGTACGGCAGCTGGAAGGTAAGTGCTGTTTTCTAGGCATCCTATGGTTTCTGTACGTTTGGAGGTGGTTTCTATGGGTGATGTGTTGTTTAATGCAAACGTGATGCCTTCTGGGTAGGTGACTGTTTCGGGTCCTAGGATAGGGTCTGGATGGTCGTTTCCTTACGTTAGACTTGATAAGTGGAACATAGGATGGTTTTTTTTTGGAGAGCCCGGGCACCATGGCAACCTAGGACAACAAACATGAAATTCGGCCATGAAGAACCAAGCAGTCATATTTATTCAGATTAGTGCTATATAATGGTGCAACTTCCCCTTGTTAGTCGCACATTAGTGCGGATGTAGCCGAGAAATGATTTACAGAAGTGCAAAAGAGTGAATAATACTATGAGGAACCTGATAAAATGCCATTTTTCCCCTGGGTATAACAGAAAGTCTGTTTGACTACATTTTGAGCTTCCTGTTCTTGATAGGGAGATTTAACATGTTATAAGCCAACCATTTTAATAGGGCCTGGGATGAAAAATGGTGAACCTATCCTAATTAACTGGGCACTAAATGCAAAAGTTTAATTATCAGTTATCGAAACAAGTAGTAACTGTAATATGCAGATTATTATCTGTTATCGTTAATGGCCCCCGAAACTTCATAACAACACAATCCAGAGCAGCTTTTCTCACCTGCAGGGAGAGCTGGCGAGGTCGCAGTAGACGCACTGAGTTTCCCTTCCTCCTATCTTCCACCATCCTCTCCCCCTCTGGCCTCTCTCTTTCTCTTCTCTCTCTATCACCCTTCCTCAGCCCCTCCTCCTCCTCCTCATCTCTCCTCTCCCTCTGTCTTAGTCTCTCTTCCCTGCAGGAGGGGGTGGTGCTGCTGTGTTTGGCGTCGGAGGCCTCTCTGCCCACTGGGTTGAAAAGTCTTCTTTGAGGCCTGGAGCCAAAATCACATTGTGCTGTAGCAAAGACAAAGTGAAAGTTAGAATGACAGACAGACACAAACAGTTGGAGACAGACACAAACAGTTGGATGAAACAAAAAGAGGCCAACCAGTAATATTGGGGCTCCTATTATTTCCAATTGTTACCGAAACGCATGGCTTGGGCCACATTTCCTTTGACATATGGTGGTTCATGGTGAATCGAGACATGAACTTGAGAGCAGCTCAAAGTAAGAGTAACCACAAAGTAAGTCCCAACTAACAAAAATCCTCAGGACAGACCTTCAGGCTCAATTTAGCCCAATGGTCTGCCAGACTGTCAAGACACCGGAATTGTATGAGTTGTCAGCAGGTGTATCAGGGCCCTAAAGTCCACCACCTTGCTTTCGTCAGTTTCTGTTGTTTTCTCCAAAAGGAAAATGCGGCTACAGTTAGGAATGTCATTTAAACTATGCAACTCCATGGCTACCAGTGATGAATAAAGCGGATTCTAACCAATAAAGCCAATTTTTGGCCAGATTCTGACTATCTTGAACAGTCCCGATTTTTTTGATGGTTCTACAGATTATCGTGCCAGATTTTCCTGTGGTGTGAGGTATGTTACGAGTGTTTTTAACTTCCCCCATCTGCTCTGAAGTCCGTCCTGGTGGCACTGATTTCAAATCGCTGATATTAAACATTTTTTTATATTTACAATCCAATATCCTGTAGTGCGGGGGAATCCTGGGGACGTGGTCTGTGGATTGTCATGTAGGAAAGAGCAATAGCCAAATGGGAGCCAAGTTGACTGAAACGGCAGAAGTCATAAACTCAACAGCAACCATGCAGGCAAATGCAACCACTGCGAAGCATAAAGTCACATGTACAGTCCATGTTCACAGCATCTCCATGACTTCATCCATTGTTTTTTCTGCTGTTGCCACCGTGCTCCAGTGGGTTATCTCCCAAAATAGGAGCCTTTCTGTGTGGAGTTTGCATGTTCTCCCCGTGCTCACATGGGGTTTCCTCCACCTAACGTCAGGACCCCCACCAAAAACATGCACACATCATTGTCTGACCAGCGATGGACGCTCATCACCCGGGCGCGTCCACGTATGCTGCCCACTGCTCCTGGCTGTGTCCCCGGAGGAAGGACAAGCCAGGATGGGTTAAACGCAGAGGCCTCATTTCACCAGCCACCATCCAAAGCATGTGCATGTGTTTTAGTGTGGTGTGCTGTGTGACGATTAAAGATGTTCTTCAAATTTTTTTGCGAAAAATAGCATCGCTATAGCGGGCATCACTATATTTGTTTACTCTAAAATCACGTTTGATTGTGCAACATTCCCAGTTTTGAAAGTAGGGACACTGGTAATTTTGTGTAGCCACAACTCCGTGTCAAATCTTGTCTGGCCTCGCAAGATTAGGACTTGGTTGTAAATGAATGGAATCTGTAAGCGTGTGGTGTGCTGTTTGGGCAAATCATTGCTCTCTACACACTATAGGAACAAAACTGTAAAAGGTATCATGATGTCGTTATACAGTATGTGGTTATGTGTGGGGTCTCTCACATTTTCAACATCATTTGGAATAAGATTTGGAAAATGATGTAGTATGGACCAGGCGTTACTCAATAGACCTAACTCAATATTACTACCTACCCTAACCCTAACCCTGTAAATCCTGTACTCACAGTCATTCCGTCACAAAGAGGCAGAACGAATGTGAAGAATTTATTTTATTTCATGGTGAGTGGCAGTGCCAGCTTGGACAATCATAAGTCACTTTTTGCCAGGGGCTGTTTTAGTGCTGAAATAAATGGACAAGTATATGTCAAATGTATGGCTGTGACTGTGGAATCATTGTATTGCAGCAGGGAGTGGCAACATTAATACATGAAATGGCTAAAAAGTAGAAAAAGTGAATGGAGGTGTCCTTAAAGGTTAAGGCAGAGATGTAGCAGCAGAGTTTGTAATTACCCATCGACCTACTGGCCGATGTCTTTCCCTTCCGCTCGGCTACTCCGCTGTGACAATTGGAAAGATGGGAAGTAAAATGCTCAGCTCCAACCGTCTCCTTCTCTTGACCTCTCCCAAGGAAGGCCATGTTGTTTGGCAGCGCTACTGAACCTGAGGGCAGATCCAAAAAAAGGCTGCAGTTGAGATGGCGTTGATAACAAATATGTATGTAATGAGGATTTATATTAGATTGACATTTGCTGTTTTGATTTTCCTTTGTGTCCACTCAATCTGTATCTTTTTGCAAGTATATCGTCCCCCACAAAACAATATTACGCACACATGGCAATGATTGTCATGTAACCAAAGCTAGACTTCTGCACATCCCCGAGAAAGAGTGCGCACACCTTTTTACCTCTTAAACAAAGAAAGGACAGAAAGTCTTCAGTTTTCGGCCGACGTCTGGTCAGGCAGCTGGAGGAGCTGTGGTTAGGCGGTGACGCTGGTGAAACTGAAGGACATGGGGAGCTGGGAGGAGACTGGGCAAACTTTCTCTGAGCCTGGAGCCTTGGCCTACACACACACACACACACACACACACACACACACACACAAACACACAAACACACACACACACACACACACACACACACACACACACACACACACACACACTTTTAATGTGCACTAACCCTGAACAGAATTTTTTTAAATCTGTTAATCTCTTGGGGGGCACAGGAGTAGTTAGGGATACTATACACTGAGTTAGTTAGTAAAATGACCTGGGTCATGGTAACCCCATTTAGCTGTATTGTCATGCATGTGAGTTTAATGGTAGCTATCTATCTTAGTCTGGGAAGAATGTTGTGTCACACCTCCCAGATCCTTACCCTGAACGTAACCATCTCTAACCTTAAACCTAAACTTAACCATCTCTAATATAACACCTAAATGTAACCATCTCTAACCTTAAACTTAACCATCTCTAATACAACACCTCAATGTTACCATCTCTAACCTTTTACCTCAACTCAACATCTCAAGCCGTAAACCTAAACTTAACCATCTCTAACATAATACCTAAATGTAACCATCTTTAACCTTTTACCTAAACTTAACCATCTCTTAACCTTTAACCTAAACGTAACCATCTATAACCTTTACCTTAACTTAAGATCTAAAGCCGTTAACCTAAACTAACCATCTCTAACCTTAAACCTAAACTTAACCATCTCTAATATAACACCTAAATGTAACCATCTCTAACCTTTTACCTCAACTCAACATCTCAAGCCGTAAACCTAAACTTAACCATCTCCAACATAATACCTAAATGTAACCATCTATAACCTTATACCTAAACATAACATCTCAAACCGTAAACCTAAACTTAACCATCTCTAACCTTTTACCCAAACTTAAGCATCTCTTAACCTTAAACCTAAACGTAACCATCTCTAACCTTTACCTAAACTTAACATCTCAAGCCGTAAACCTAAATACAACCATCTCTATCATAATACCTAAATGTAACGATCTCTAACCTTCTACCTAAACGTAACATCTCAAACCGTAAACCTAAACATAACCATCTCTAACCTTTTACCAAAATGTAATCATCTCTAATCTTTTCTCATCTCTCATATTCTAATCTAATCTCATCTCTAAACTTAACCATCTCTTAGCCTTGAACCTAAACATAACCATCTCTAACCTTTTACCTAAACTTAACCATCACTAACATAATACCTAAACGTAGTCATAAGGTTATCAAGGTATTAGGTTAGGTATTAGGATGGAAAGGGTTTTTCTAACCTAATAAACATAACTATTTTTAACCTAATAGGTATACTTGACCATGTCTGTATAAAATTCCTGCAGAGCCCAGCTTGAAATAATTTTCCACTTCCGTATCTTATCAGAAGCAATAGCTACTTAAACTAGGGGAAACCTAGACACACATCTTAGACCTTTGCCAACATTCTTTGTTGGTGTCACTGTGCTTGGCTGAGAAGCTAGCACACAGTTGATCTTCCTCCAACTGCTCACCCTTCCATCTGTCCATCAGTCGCAAACAGGCATTCATGAATTCACTCACACACGCAAACGTTTCCGATCAGCTGACCTCTTGCTGGTGGGATCGTCTCTGTCGTGGTACATACTGCTTTGGCGATGCTGAGGAGGCCTTGGCCGCAAGGTCTGTCGCCGCTTCTCATTAGTGGAAAGCGGAGTCGGGCGCTTTCCGAGGCTGTTCATAACCGCACCTTATTAAAGACGGGGACAAAGTGACCAAAGTTGCAAATTAACTCCTGTTAATGCAAAGACAAGCCAATGGCTTCAGATGATATGTTTCTCTTTGCAGCAAGACAAAATAATCACATCTCTGGGCTGGAAAAATGGAATAATATGTCATGATAATCATGGGGAATTTGGCCAGGATCAATTTCATCAAAGTTCACAACATTGATGACAAGCAAACTTAAAAAAAGGGTTAGGTTGTACAGTAATTTATTGATTTCTAGTTATCTGACTAGTCTATGTCTAGTCAGATGAGCTGATAACTCGGTCAATCTGGAGATCTGATCAACAAATCGGGTCACTGTCATTGATGACATGGCCTCTCAGGACTTACCACTAGCTTAATATTCAATATTGATATACACATTGTAATATCTGCTTATGAATTGAAAAATTTTGTGTTAAGAGTCCAAATTGCTGTAAATCACACTTGTGCATGTCAAACACAATGTCAAACCACAACTACAAATAAAAGCTCACTGTTTTTTCAACCCAGACACTGTTCAAATGGTTTGGTCTCATCATTTATAACTGTTTATACCTACTGGATGCTTTTCTACTGAGAAACGTACCACTCTGCTGCAGCTTCTCGCTGTGCTTAAATGCAGTCCAATAGGGCAATGGGGTTTAAGTCTTTCAACAAAGCATGTTAAATCTCCATGACACTCCATAATATAGTCCCATATTTCTTAAAGGTCACCAATTCTGAAAAATGTACTTTTTCAGTGCTTGTGCACATACATTTGGGTCTCTGATGGGCCTACTAACACACAAACTTTGAAATAATACAACCCAGTCAGTTTTTTGTGGGCTGCAAAGGTCAGAAAATATGTGATTCAACAACCCATTCACATTTGCCTCCCCCTCTACATCAAGTGGGGGCTCATTAGAATATTTCACCCCCCCCCCATCGGAGTATCTCCACCTATGGCTTTTCTCGCAAGTGGTGGACCTGCTAGCATTATTTTCAAGCTGAGAGCTAAGCAGGGGAACTGCTCTTTTGTTGGATGTACAGACCAGCACAAATCACTTCATCGGCCCCCAGCCTCAGAGGAGAGAAGAGCTGAGTGGAGTTTATTTTTGATGGCAATGTCCCAAACCATGATAAAACTGCAGACAAGGGAAACACAAGTATTTAAAAAAATAATTGTGCTGTTTCCTTTTGTCGTTCAGCACTAGTGTTGCTTGCTGCTTATTTTAAAGAGATTCACAAGAAGTTTACTGACTTGCCTTGAATCAGAGGCCATTTCACCTCCGCCCCCGTCCAGCATGTAGCCGAGTGGGCGTGGGGAGCAGCAGCTCATTTGCACTTAAAGCTACAGACACAGAAACAGCCCGTCAAGAAAAGGACTGAAACAGAGGGGTGTGGAGGCATGTTAGAATGGCTAGAATGCATAATCTGAGGGGTATGTTCAGCAAAAAACTTCAAAGACATGTTTTGGGGACCTCAGAGACCATGTGACCATGTGAGTATAACATTTGACCTTTAGGTATATTTTTTTAACATGTTTTGAAAAACAGTTATTTTGCTCTCGCTTCGGTATATCCAAAGCGTAACACTGGCTACAGTAGGTTGCCACTAGTAAGCAGCACAACCTCCTGTTTCTAGTAACGAGGTAGCAACAAGACAAAATAAATGAGTTTTGATCACTTTTTTTTTTCTTCAGTCTAACATACAAAGATTGTCCGACAATATTGTGAGCTTCCCATTTTCAAAAAGGCATTAAGCACAGTGAGAAACTGCAGCAAAAGGGGGTAACAACATTTTATTAAGGACTGAGTTGAAAAGTAGAGAACCTATGCTTTAATTTAGACCAAAAAAAATGGATCACAATAAATGAACAAATAAACAATATGATATTAACTTAATTTCATGGCAAAACAAAACCACTGAATTGGTTCATGATGACATCCATTTTAGTGCCCAGCCCATCTGAGAGACACAGGTGAAAAGCGCCCATTTCTTGCTTACTGTTAAGGTGCATTGCTGCTGTGCGTGACCTCAGGGTCCTGGTCGGGATGCTGACGCTCGGCACCATGTCCGTGCGTGGTCCCGTCAGGTGCACGAGCCGAGACGTTACATACCTCGCACTGTGCAGGTTCAGCAACGCAAGAGCCTTTTGCACTTTGTGCGAGCGCAGTGTCCTTGACTGCGTAGCGGGAGCGCCCTGGAACACACGCTTGTTTTGTTGCGCATGCGCTTTTTGGGACGCGTGCGCCCTATCCTCCGCGCTACGATGCAACGGTCGGTTCGGCGAATGGGATTCGCTTTGAGGGGCGAGAGCGTCCTGAGACTTCCGCATCTTCGGCTGCTTGGCGAGAGAGTTTGCCGACACGTGTGATTGCTGGTGAGAGTGCACGTGCTTCAGAGCTTGCACTTCTTGCATCGCGGGGTTAGTTCTTTGCGCGCGCAAGCTGGGTGGAGCGCATGCCCTCTGCTGCGCTGGGTGCACATCCTGCACCGGGTGAGGTTTTTGTGGCTGCACGTTGTTGCGGCGCGAGTCTCTGAACTCCCTGAGGGAGAGGAACAGGACTTTACGGACCAGGCGCTCCTCACACCACGGCATCCCGTCGCTAATGTCCTGCAAATATAGGCACACACACACACACACACACACACGTTTTTATTTTATTTTTTATTCCAGTGAATCTTATCTTTATGGCATTATACTGTATATGACATCAAATTGTATCAAAATAAAATTCTCTCAAAATGTAGTAATGCATACACAAGATAATCTCATGCAGCTCATTTGCCTGGAAAAGCTTAAACAGTCATGAATTCCATCGTCAAGCTGCGCTGTTTTGAACGGCATTGAGATTGTCTATTTATCTTGATGAGGCTTTTAAGGGGTGCGGCCAAAGAGGGGAAAGGTGTAGACTTGGCCATTTTTATGATAAAAATAGGTGTCATTACCCTTTAAGGTATGTGGTTCAATACCGGTTAAGTCACAACATTATACCATAGGCATCTGTGGTGAAAAGCAACGGTTCCACCAAGTATAGCCAATGTAATTGTGTAACAGGGCCAGGGCTAGTAAAGCGCATTTAATGTCTGAAATATGACTGAAGCAATGAAGTTGTTTCTGAATTTTAAGAGATCATAAAGTAAAAGGCGAATTCAATTGATTGACTTTCCTTTTTTGGAAACAAACTGACAGCAAATGGTTGGAAATAGACCCAAAAGACGTATTTGGTACAATGAATTACTTCACACACTGGATACAGCCACATAGCTTGCAGAGAAAACTGAGGCAAGAGATTACTTCCAAGTCCAGAATCTGAAAGTCTCCATTACAACCGGTCAGATTGTAGGCCTAAAGGATTGGATTTCAACAAAGAAATCTGAATTGGGCATCAAGGCCTGCAGCATAAATGTAGGCGTATTAAAGCATAGGTCCAATCTTTTCCAAACTGAATTTTATTAATTAGTTAGTTCCCATTATTTATAAACCGTTCATATTACAACCTTGCTGAGAACATGAGAAAATTAACACTCTGCTGTAGGCAATGTAGCAACGCCCTAACCCCTAACCCTAACTTACTGTTTCTGGTCACTTACATTTAATGTGGATGTAGCCAAAACAGCTAGTTTGTGGAAGTGTCAATGAGTCAGTAAAACCTGGAAAAACCTGATTAAATGCATGGTTTGCAACAGTTATTGTTTTTCAATATGACATATGAAGAGAATATTGTAAGCTTCAACATCTTTTTTTTTTTAAGGCTTGAACATTTGCCCCATTGGAATGCATTTAAGCACAGTGAGAAGCTGCAGCAGAGTGGTAAGTAACTCAACAGTAATGCGTTCAGCGAGGTTGAGCTATGAACAGTTATAAAGGATGGGAACCAACATTTTAATAAGGGAAAAAATAGCGGAGCAATGTTGAAGGATACCGAATCTAAATAAATGTATCAATAATGTACTGACTTGTGAGCCAACAGTGACTGTTTTCTTGTGTGTTTTTT
>NC_137195.1:30591313-30888090 GCF_960531495.2 Zeus faber
GGTTAAAAAAAAAAAACCCAAAAAAACCCATCCTATTTATGGTCGGCCTCCAGGTTATTATTAAATGTTATCAAAATTGCAATCTTTTTTCTTTTTTATCGGATTCTTTTGGTTACAAGTTGTTGTATGAACTCTTAAATTGTTATGTTTACCCAGATGGAGAAGCCATGTGTTCTTGCAACCAGATTGGGCAGCCCAGGCGCCATCTTCAGTTGCTTCTCCCCTTTGATAGAAAAGCACTTCACTCTGGTGGCGCCGGAGATGGTTGCAACCCAACCAGAACTCAACCACAAGATCCAGGTAGTCTTGGTGTGGGGAAACAATCCACCTGTCAACTTGACGCTGCTGAAGAGTCTTCCAAATCTGAAGGTATCTGGAGCACAACATGCAATACTTATTATAGTAGGAGCCACCTGAAGAGGGCTCTCCCAGCCGGTTGACAGCCGAATTGCAACCAGCTTCCAGCCAACCACCAGGCGGTCCCAGCCGGCTGCCAATCGGCAGGAATTCCTCCTCCTTCTCATGTGTCCTGACAGGGCATGTTTAATTTTAACTGTAAACATGCCCATTTATTCAGTTGCAGTGTGTAACCATGAGATGGCGCTAACTTCACAAAAAACCCAATCATATTCCCGAGAGAGAGTTCAGATTTTCACCTCTAACCCTAACCCATTACCTGAGATATTGTCCTTTGAACCCTGACCAGAGGTCATCTTTCAAAATTTAATTGTTTTTTTTGTCATATGAATGAGAACAGGTCTTTATTTTCGTCTACATGTTGCACAGATTTTTAATTTCAAAATGGGAGCTTTTTTTTTTTTTAATTTACATTTTTTAAATTACAAAGTTCAATAGCTTTGTAATGAGAGCACTCAAACTAGGTCTATGTAATTATAGTTTCAAGTTTATTGTCAAATACTTGCTAACAATGTAAGCATCATTACCAGTAATGAGATTCTTAGGTGATAGTGATGCCGCCCCTTGCGATCGCCTGTGCCGGCACTCCGGTCGACTTTTTTATCATAACGTCCGCCAAAAAAGCATCAGCAGTTATCTCTTACGGCTGCGATGCACTCGTGGATATAAAAACTTCCTTAAAATAACAACTTTGGGACTTTTTATCCGTGGAACTAGAGTGGCCGACTGAAATTTTACGCGCGAATAACAACAGCAACAGCAACAGCAACAGCAGCAGCAGCAGCAACAAAAATGGAGCCACTGTTCCACGAGCAGGCCCATGGAGGAAGCACCGTGATAAACGAGGCGGTATTCGGGTCAGAATGAGGACGCAACCTTACCGTCTACCTCTGCCAAGCATCCTTCTTGCCAACGTTCAGTTTCTGGAGAACAAGATGGATGAACTTCGAGCGAGGATTATATTCCAACAGGACACGAGGAACTGTTATGTCCTCTGTCTGACGGAGACATGGCTGAACCCACTGGTGCCGGATGAAACCATTCGTCCAGCCGAGTCCTTGTCCGTGTTCTGCGGCGACAGATCGGGGGAGTCGGGGAAATCCAAAGGTGGAGGCGTCTGCCTCATGGTAAACAACCGCTGGTGTAACCCCACAAACAATAAGACTCTCTTCTGCTCCTGCTCGCCGAACCTGGAACAGCTGACAATCTTATATCGTTCATTTTTCTCTACAGCCATTTATATCCCACCGCAAGCGGACACCGACACAGCACTGTCCGACCTGTATGATGTGTTGTGCGGATTTCAAAACAAACATGGTGTCCACCATTGAGTGTACAGGACTGGCTGTGGTGGTGACTGGGGACTTTAACAGGGCGAACCTTAAAAAAAGTTCTGCCTAATTTCCACCAACACATCATGTGTGCCACCAGGGGAGATAGAACTTTGGGCCATTGCTACACACCGTATAAGAACGAATACAAGACCGTCTCACTCCCTGCTTTCGGGAAATCAGATCATGCCACGATTTTGCTGGTTCCCGTTTACAGGCCTCTGATCGCTCAAGAATTGGTGGTGACGAGGGAAGTGAAGCGCTGGACGGACCAATCAGAGGCTGCGCTTCAGGACGCCCTGACTGGCGTAGACTGGGACATGTTCCAATCAAGTTCAAGTGACGTCAGCGAGTTCACGGACGTAGCGGTGAGCTTCGTGGCTACATTAGCGGACACCGTTTCCACGGTGAAAGTATGGATATTTCCTAATCAGAAACCGTGGGTCGATAAATCCATCCTCTGCGCTCTGAATGCTCGCACGGCCGCTTTCAATGACGGTCTTGTATCCGGTAATATGGACAATTACAAAGCGGCGTCATACAATCTGCGGAGGGCATTGAAGGACGCTAAACGGACGTACAGAGAGACTGTGGAGCTACAGATGGAGCGGGACCCCAGACGCTTGTGGGAGTTGCTGCGGACTATAACAAACTACAAGAGCAGCTCCTCCCCAGCCACGAGTGTGGACGCCTCCCTAGCCATCGAACTGAACTCCTTTTTATGCGCGGTTTCAGTCTGGCAACAGCACTGCTAGCTCGTCGGCTTATTGGAGTTACACCGCTGGGGATGAGTGCGCACTCTTAGTGTCCAAGCATGACATCAGGAGGGCTCTGATGCGGGTGAACACCAGGAAAGCTGCGGGCCCAGATGGCATATCTGGGCGAGTACTGAAGACTCCCTGGCTGAATCAGTGGTCCCATCCTGCTTCAAGAGGTTCACCGTCGTTCCTGTCCCGAAGTTCGCCTCTCCTGCCTGCCTGAATGACTACCGTCCGGTGGCCCTCACCTCGGTGGTCATGAAGTGTTTCGAGAGGCTGATTAAGGATTATATCTGCACCTCCCTCCCCCGCAGCTTGGACCCGTGTCAGTTTGCGTACCAGCAGAACAGATCCACGGATGACGCGGTCTCCCAGGTACTGCACACCATGCTTACGCACCTGGATGGCCGGAAGGGGGCCTATGTGAGATTGCTGTTCATCGATTATAGTTCAGCTTTCAAAACCATAGTCCCCACCAGACTGGCTGTCATGCTGAAGGAGCTCTGACTGAATACTCCGCTGTGTGCCTGGATCCTGGACTTCCCCTCAGCCCGACCCCAGCTGAGGAAATTCCGGGTCTCGGTGAGGATCTTCAAGTCCTTCTACTGTGGAGCAGTGGAGAGCATCCTGACAGGAATTGCTCAAAACAAAACAGGCGGGCCCTGCAGAGGGTGGTGCGTTCAGCTGAACGTACCACTGGAACTACACTACCCTCCCTGCAGGACTTGTACACCAGGAGGTGTAGTAGCAGAGCCCGCAGGATCATGAAGGATCCTCACCACCCCAACAACAGACTGTTCCAGCTGCTGCGGTCAGGCAAGCGCCTCCGCAGTCACACAGCGAGAACAGAGAGACTGAGACAGTTTTTTCCCGCAAGCCATAAGAACTGTCAATGCTGACCTCACAAGGGGTACTCACTGAGCCACACATAGGCTCCACTACCTTACTGTACTGTATGCAGCATACTGTACTGCATACTGTGTCACTGTTCTGGGTTGTTCGGTGTTACCGTATTGCTGCGCCATGCCGTTTATACTGTGCTGTATATCTCGCAAACGCTACCTCACTTTATTCACATGCCACTTTAATGCACATATCTGTATATACCTACATAATTAGTCTATCCCATATACATAAGCCTATTCCCTTTATCTATTCTATTTTTATTTTATTCTACATATTTTTATTTTGTTCTATAGTATTCGACTTACTGCATTACGTTTTAGGAATCAGTTAGTTGGTCTAGTAGAAATTCTTAGGGAGCTACTTCAGCCTAGGACATATTGTGTGTAATCACCGGGTGCGTTGCATTGACATTTCACTGCATATATGTATGAAAGTATGTATGTATGTGAAGAATAAACCTCTTGAATCTTGAATCTTCTTAGTCTCAGAGCCAACTTAACTTCACATAATATGTAAAATACGGGTATAGTAGTGATTAAAATAAAGAGTTTAAAA
This sequence comes from Zeus faber, assembly GCF_960531495.2. Classification (NCBI taxonomy): domain Eukaryota; kingdom Metazoa; phylum Chordata; class Actinopteri; order Zeiformes; family Zeidae; genus Zeus; species Zeus faber. The sequence goes on from NC_137195.1 coordinate 30,595,281, forward strand.
ACAGAATTTAAAGCGTATTTAAACAGTTACATTTTAAACAAAATTAAAAAATCTAAAATGGAATGAAGTAGTGTAGTATACGTAATATAAAAGTATTTACAAAAAAGGAAAACAAAATAAAATGCAGATAATAATGACAGTGAGTCAACTTGATAGGACACCTTAAATAGTTGTGGGCCTCAACAATGCAGTGTCATACTGATGGTAAGAGACACACAGTGTTGTAAGACAAACACTGCAATATATATAAGATATAAGAAGAAGAAGAAATAAGATACAGTATATATAAGAGGTAAGACAAAACAGCTATGCAATGTAATACTTGATAAATTAAAGTGACAAGTTTTAAAGTTTTACGAGTCTCTTTTTTAAGTGGCCAAGTGTGTGGATTTATAGGTTCTCGTCTTTGGCCTTTTGATTTCAAAATTAGGGTTTTTGAACTATCAAGTTTTTATTTTAATTAAGATAATTTCTGCATTTGAGCCTCTCTTTCAGAGAAATGGTCCCCCATCACCCCCCGACCCACCATTTAATGGATTGATTTTCCTCATTCCAAAAAACAACAATGGCACAATAAAATGTTAAAAATCAATCAATAAAAGTCGATCAAATAAAATCAACACCAGGCATATATTAATTTGTTCCAATGTTAAAGAGACTTAACGGTATAGGGGTTGATACAGTTTAAACTCCATGGTTTAGTTTGCGGATAATTTGCCAACTATTAAATGAATCACCAACTATTAATTAAGAATTATAAAGAAGACCTGTATGGTAGTAAACTGGATATTTGATTCCCCCTCTACAGACAGGGGGAATACAGAGAGGGGGCCATTGGTCAGTGGGAATTTTCACCTCCCAATGAGAAAGGGGTGGATTGCTCTATTTGAATGTGGAGCTTTTCGTCAATGGGTCTGCGTTTGCATATGTATGGGTTAGGTGTGAGGGCTTCCAGACCTGTTGGATGACACAATGATCGGTGTAAACAAGGAGATGGCCCAAGGCTTTACCTGCAGTCTGCTGCGGTAGTCACTCAAAAAATGTGTACTGCGGCAAATTTTATTTATTTTTATTTTTTTTGTATATCATCAGATGGCCAACTCAGTGTCATATAGCCACGCCCTCGTCTCCAGTCCTAGGTCAAAAAGGCCAGCTTCTGAGGGTGGGCTGTATAGGGGGCAGCTGGTGATTATGTGCTCGGCAGTCTGTTCAGGTTCGCCACACTCGCATGACGCACTGTCGGATAGGCCCCACTTCTTTAGAGAGGACTTGAAGCGCCCGACGCCAGTACGCAGGCGGTTCAGCGAGGTCCATAGGTGGCGTGGCATGTCTTCTCCTTTTACACCTCCTCCTGGGTCCCGGATGTATCGTTGGATGCGGGAGGGCGCAGCTGACTCCCACGATTGTCTCCAGGATGCTGCCAGCCAGGCGTCCTTGGACAAGTCGTCAGGGATCGACTGTAGCATCTCTTGTGCTGCCTTGTTGTAGGGATGGCGAGACTTGAGCCTGCATGGTGGTGCCGGTGTTGTTGTGGCTTTGTGTAGGATGTGCCAGTCGTTCTTCTGGGCTTTCCTTGCCAGGGCGAGGGTAGCTGCTTCCCGTCGGAGACTGGGTGGGGCGATACCAGCTAGGACTGGCAGGTAGGACGCTGTTGATGACAGTATCCACCTTGTTCGCATGTGGACTTCTGCTCCAGGCAGGGGCACAGTATTCCGCTACGGGTAGGACCAGGGCTTGCGTGGATATGCGTAGGGTCTGGGGGGAAGCTCCCCAAGTCGAGCCTGCAAGGCGGCGGATGAGCGAGACCCTTGCGGTTGTCTTGGCCTTCACTTCATCCAGGTGCTGCTTGTAGGACAGCGTCCGGTCCAAGCATACGCCGAGGTACTTGGGGGCTTGCTGGAACTCCAGGCGGATGTTGCCAACATGCACGTCCAGTTCCCTTCTTGCCTCCCGGTTGTAGAGGTGGTAAGCTGCAGACACTGTTTTGCCCATGCTGAGCTGAAGGTGCCACTTCTGGAGGTAGTCTGCCAGGATGCCCATGTCTCGGTTGAGGCCTTCTTCCATAGTGTTCCATGTTGGGCATCGAAGCATGATGGCCAGGTCGTCCGCATAGCCGTACTTCTTGGATGTTGTGTCTGGCAGGTCGTGAATCTAGATGTTAAATAACATTGGTGAGAGGACAGAGCCTTGCGGGACACCGTTCTTCAGCCTTCTGAGCCTGCTGGTCTGGCCATCGCTGGTTTGTAGGATGAAGCTATGGTTAGATAGCATCTCCATAATAAATCTCACCATGTGCCGGTCCGGGATTGTTCTCAACAGTTTCAGGTGTAGTCCACGGTGCCACACGGTGTCATAAGCGGCTGTCAGGTCCAGGAATACTACTCCAGCTTTCTCATTATCTTGGAAGCTGTCCTCGATGTCCTGGGTGAGTAGCGTTACCTGGTCCACCGTTGACCTGCCTCTGCGGAAGCCGGCTTGTTCCGGTGGGAGTTGAGGGTCCACCACTGGCTCAATGCGGCTGTGGATCAGCCTCTCCAGAATCTTGTACGGGACACAGAGCAGGGATATGGGCCTGTAGGACTTCGGGTCTTCGGCGGGTTTGTTCGGCTTTGGCAAGGCTATGATGGAAGCACGGCGCCAGGTCTTCGGGAGCTTGGACCTCCGGAAGCATGATGAGAAGAATGTGCGTAGCCATTGAGATGTTCTTTCACTTTGGTGCATAACAAACTCTGGGTGGATATTGTCTCGACCTGGTGATTTGCCCAGCTTCAGTTTTTTAATTGCTGCCTTTAGCTCGGCTGCTGTGAAGTCTCCTGAGAGATTAGCATCAGCGCTGGCTGCTCTGGAGAGGGATGATACCTCACACGATGTCAGTCGTGCGAAGTTTTTGTCCGCATCAGGGAAGCGACCATTTTTCAGGAGCTTGGAAGCAATAGCATCTGCAGTCACTGGACACCTACGAGGTGTTGTTTTTCTCCCTGAGAGCAAGTTGATGGTCTGCCACGCCTTCCGGCTGGAGTGGGTGAAGTCGATGGATTCCGCTACTTCCGTCCACCTAGCCCTTCGGGTGTCATCCAGCTTCTGCAGTAGGGTTGTTGCTGTTGCGTCCATTTCTTCCCTGGTGATCGCCTGCTGGTGTTGGCGCAACAGGCAGCTGCACTCCTCATCCCAGCCCGGGATATAGTTTTTACTGCGGCAATTAGAGACATATATTGTACCCTTGTGTGAAAGTTGTAGACTGGGAGGCTCTGATACAAATGATTATTCTTTTTCTTCTGTCGGCTGCTCCCGTTAGGGGTCCCCACAGTGGATTATGTGCCTCCAATAATCAGAATCAGAAATACTTTAATAATCCCAGGGGGAAATTAATTCTTTTCTTCTTTTCTTTTCAATACCTCTTTTCTGCGCATCTTCCTCCCTTAGACCAACCACCTGCATGTCCTCCCTCACCACATTCATAAACCTTCTCTTTGGCCTTCCTCTTTTCCTCTTGCCTGGCAGCTACATTCTCAGCATCATTCTCCCAATGTAACTCTCATCTCTCCTACACACGTGTCCAAACCCTCTCAATCTCACGTCCCTCACTTTTTCACCAAACTGTCCAACCTGAGCTGTCCCTCTAATGTACTCATTCTTAATCATGTCCATCCTTGTCACTCCCAATGAAAATCTCAACATCCTCAACTCTGACCACCTCCAATTCAGCCACCTGCCTTTTTATCAGTACCAACGCCTCTAAACCATACAACATAGCCGGTCTCACTACTGTCCTGTAGACCTTACCCTTGATTCTTGCTGGAACCCTTCTGTCACAGATCACTCCGGACACCCTTCTCCACCCACTCCACCCTGCCTGTACTCTCTTCTTCACCTCTCTCCCGCACTCTCCGCTGCTTTGGATGGTCGACCCCAAGGACTTGAACCCATCTGCCTTCTCTACCTCCACTCCTTGTATTGTCAGCTTTCACCGTCCTCCCTCCCATTCAGGCACCTGTATTCTGTCTTACTCCTGCTGACTTTCATTCCTCTTCTATCTAATGCATGCCTCCACTTCTCCAGGCTCTCCTCAACCTGCTCCCTACTCTCGCTACAGATCACAATGTCATCCGCGAACATCATAGTCCACGGAGACTCCTGCCTGATTTCATCTGTTAACCTTTCCATCACCATTGAAAACAAGAAAGGGCTCAAAGCTGATCCTTGATGCAATCCCACCTCCATTTTAAATGCCCTCGTCACACCTACTGCACATCTTACTACTGTCTGACTGCCCTCATACATATCCTGTACCACTCTTACGTACTTCTCTTCCACCCCCGACTTCCTCATGCAATACCTCTCGGCACCCTATCATATGCTTTCTCTAAATCCACAAAGAAGCAGTGCAACTCCCTCTGGCCTTCCCTGTACTTTTCCATCAGCATTCTTAAAGCAAACATTGCATCTGTAGTACTCTTTACTGGCATGAAACCATACTGCTGCTCGCTGATCCCCACCTCTCCTCTTAACCTAGCCTCCACTACCCTTTCCCATAGCTTCATACTGTGGCTGATCAACTTTATTCCCCTGTTGTTACTACAGCTCTGTATGGTCTTCCTTATTCTTGAAGATGGGTACCAGTGCACTTCTTCTCCACTCCTCCAGCATCCTCTCCCTTTTCAGGATGGTGTTAAACAGTCTCATTAGGAACGCCACTACCATCTCACTTAAACATTTCCATGCTTCCCCAGGTATGTCATCTGGGCCAACTGCCTTTCCACTCTTCATCTTCTTTAATGCTATTCTCACCTCATCCTTGCTAATTTGCTGCACTTCTTGATCCACTATCCCCATATCCACTCTTCTCTCCCTCTCATTTTCTTACTTACTGTACTTCCACTGCCCTTTCTTTTGCCTTTGCCACTTCTCTCTTTGCCTTGCGCTGCATCAGCTAGTACCCCTGTCTTTCTTCATCTCTCTGACTATCCCATTTCTTCTTCGCCAACCTCTTCTGCTCTATGCTTTCCTGTACTTCCTCATTCCACCACCAAGAGTCCTTGTCTTCCTTCCTCTTCCCGCATGATACACTGAGTACCTTCTTGGCCGTCTCCCTCACCACTTCTGCAGTCGTTTCCCAGTCATCTGGTAACCGTTCATTCCAACCTATTGCCTGCCTTACCTCTTACCTAAATTGCATGCAACACTCCTCCTTTTTCAACTTCCACCATTTTATCTTTGGCTCTTCTTTCACCTTCTTCCTCTTCTTGGCCTCCAGAGTCATCCTACAGACCACCATCCAATGCTGCCTAGCAACACACTCCCCTACCACCACTTTGCAGTCACTAATCTCTTTCAGATTGCACCTCCTGCATAAGATGTAGTCCACCTGTGTGCACCTTCCTCCACTCTTGTATGTCACCCTGTGCTCCTCCCGCTTCTTGAAATACTTATTCACAACAGCTAATTCCATCTTTTGGCAAAATCCACCACCATCTGTCCTTCCACATTCCTCCCCTTGAAACCATACCTGCCCATCACCTTCTCATCACCTATGTCTCTGATTCCTTCGCCAACATGCCCATTGAGATCTGCTCCAACGACCACTCTCTTCTCCCTTGGGGACGCTCTCCACCACTACATCCAACTCACAAAATAATTCCTCTTTCTCTTCCATCTCACACCCAACTTGGGGAGCATATGCACTGACCACATTCATTATCACCCCATCAATTTCCTGCTTCATGCTCATCACTGGTCCAACACTCTCATCACCTCCAAAACACTCTTGGCATATTCTTCCTTAAAGACTGTCCCTACCCCATTTCTCCTGCCATCCTTTCCATGGTAGAACAGTTTGTACCCGGCTCCGATACTCCTCATTACTCCCCTTCCCCCTGGTCTTTTGTACACATAGTACATCTACCTTCCTTCTCTCCATCATGTCAGCCAGCTCTCTCTCTTTACCCTTCATAGTTCCAATGTTCAAAGTTCCTACTCTCAACTCTCCTCTCCTACCCTGCTTCCTCTCCTGCTGTCTCCGGACATGCCTTTCCCCTCTTCTTCTTCTTGACAGTAGCACAATTTCCACTGGCACCCTGTTGGCGGTCGTTGTTAACCCTGGCCTCGACCGATCCGGTATGGAAATCAGATTTGTTGTCCGCATGTTTGATTTGGCATGGTTTTTACGCCGGATGCCCCGCAACCTGCAACCCGCTCCTATCTTCATCCGGGCTTGGGACCGGCCCTAATGATACACTGGCTTATGCACCCCCAGTGGCTAAATTCTAGAGGAAAAATAAATAAATAAATAAAATAACTCCAATCCAATTCTCTGAGTTAGGTTTATGTTTTTCATTTTCCCATTGGCTAGATTAAATTACTAAATGTGATTACTAGTAATTAATTACTGCTTTGTACAACAATCATATGTGTAAAAATGAAGTTTCTACTGAAAAGACAAAACTGTAAAATAATTTTTTGGAAACATGGAGTTTCCTTTTTATTCAAGTCTTATGGCGTCATTTAATTCAGTCCTATGGTTAGTCCTACTCACCATAAATTGGAGGGCTTTGATTTTGAAATATATACTACCAAATGGGAAAGTATTGGTGTAATTATAGTGTTTATAGAGTATCATCTATATTCAACTATCCATCTCAGGTGTCAGATTCTACAAGAGACAATACAGACCATACAGTCACTACATTGAGGCAATTGAACAGGCAGAAATAGAGAGGTTGGAAATTTCCCCTTATGGACAGTTCAGCTTGGTAGAAGAGGTGTAGGTTTATTGTATATAGTAGTATTGATGAAGATGGTCATGAAAATCCTGAAGTTAGCATCTGTGGTCCAGCACAATAGATGCAAGATATTGAAATATTTCGATATTGAAAATATTTAATGAAAACTCTTTTCACTGATAGCTTGGGGGGTGGGGCGGCAAGCCCCCCCTATTGACCATCCACTGCTGGTTAATTGATGTCTTAAAAATGATAATTAAAAAAGCAAAACAAAACAACATAGGAAGGAATAGGTAAAACAGGAAAACACGTGATAAACAATAATGGGTGATGCAGCAATACAGATAAAAATGATCTTGTACAATCAATAGTCATAATGCACAGATGGTCAGTTACACTTGTGTGTGTGTGTGCGCGTTCATTAGTTGTTGTTCTGAAAAGCCACCGGGATGGATAGATACTAATATACTTCAAATTAGCATTTCCATAGTGTAGTAGTATTAAGTAATGATAACTTATAAGGTGGGCACACCGCAGGACAACAAAAAACCCCTGCTCCAGTTCTCAGAGTTAGGTTTACTTCTCACACAATGAATTGAAGACACCAAAGTGTTGAAGATAGCATGATTGTATTCATTAATTTATCAATTTACAGTAAAGCAGCGGAAATGTACATTATACTGAACCGGTATACTGTACACATGCTGTGTAACAGGCATCAGTAGTTCATCCTTGGATTTTCCCCTAACCCTGGTCTTAATCTGAGGTAGGGCTGAGGCGTGCGTGCGTGCGTGCGTGCGTGCGTGTGTGTGTGTGTGTGTGCATTGTGAAGGTGTGTTCTGGCTCAGGGCCAGCGAATGAGGAAGAGGAGGCAGGCGGATGCGAAACAGCACAAGTTGGCGTGTTTATTAGCAGTTCTTTTTAAATCACGGTGGCTCGTGGGCCAAAAAGGAAACTCAGGGCTCGCAGGCCTATATATATATATATATATATATATATATATATATATATATATATATATATAGTCCCGGTGGATCCCCGCTTCCTTGATCTCCCACTGTCCGTGTCTGATCTGTAACTTACGCGGACTCGCCTGCACACCGATCCCTACTGCGGGGATACACACCCACAATTATCACTTCCTGTGTCCCCCTTGGTCCACCACCTACCCCCCGTCTCATTGAGGCTGGCCGACAGCCAACCCCCCCCCAGTGCGGGAGAGGAAGTCAGCTACGACCCTCTGGGTGCTGGGTACCCGGCCTGTGGATCACCCGGAAGTTGAAGGGTTGTAGGGCCAGATACCACCGGCTGAGCCGCACATTGGTGTCTTTCATGCGGTGGAGCCATTGTAGTGGGGCGTGGTCCAAACAGAGGGTGAAGGTCCTACCTAGGAGGTTATAGCGGAGGGTGGTGACCGCCCACTTTATAGCTAAACATTCCTTTTCTACGGTGCTGTACCTCGTCTTCCGCTCTACCAGCTTGCGGCTGAGGTACAACACCAGCCGGTCCACACCCTTGACCTCCTGGGACAGAACAGCTCCAAGCCCCCTGTCCGACACGTCCATCTGCAGAGAGAAAGGAAGAGCAAAGTTAGGGGTATGCAGTACAGGCTCCTTACAGAGAGCTGCCTTTAATTTAACAAATGCCTGCTGGCACGGCTCAGACCACTGGACCAGATCTGGAGCACCTTTTCGAGTCAAGTCGTCAAGGGGCTGGACAGTGCCGCAGATTTCGGCACAAACCTCCTATAGTATCCGGCCAGCCCCAAAACCTGCTTTACCTCCTTCTTAGTCTTAGGGCTGGGTGTGTCCGCGACTGCGGCGGTCTTATCTACCTGCGGTCGGAGCAGGCCCACCCCCACCCCCAAGTGGTACCCCAAATACCGTACCTCCCTCCGCCCAACTGCGCACTTCTTTGGGTTGGCGGTGAGCCCCGCGCACCTCAGGAACGCTAGCACTGTGTCCACATACTGGATATGCTGCTCCCACGTATCGCTATGAATAATGAATAAATATGCAGGGGCAAATGCTGTATGCGGGTGCAGGACCCTGTCCATGAGTCTCTGAAGGGTCGCGGGGGAACCAAACAACCTGAACGGAAGCTCTTGGAATTTGTAAAGGCCTTGCGGAGTGGAGAAGGCTGATTTTTCCTTGGACTGCTTGGACAAGGGAATCTGCCAGTAGCCCTTGGTTAAAGCCAATGTCGTAAAAAACCGAGCCGTACCTAACCCGTCAAGAAGCTCGTCGACGCTGGGCTTCGGGTAGGCGTCGAACTTTGACACCGCGTTCACCTTCCGGTAATCTATGCAGAACCACACTGACCCATCAGGCTTATCCACTAGCACGATGGGGCTGGACCATTCGCTCGTAGATTCCTCTATTACCCCCATGTCTAGCATGGCCTCTAAGACCCCCCTCCCCCGTCTGTGCGTTTGACCTCATAATTGACCTCCCCCACACGTCGTGTGACCATGAAGGGCCCTTGCCACTTTGCTAGTAATTTCGAGCTGGACATAGGGAGTAGTTCTAACACCTTGTCTCCCGGTGAGAATTGTCTTAACCGAGCCCCCCTGTTGTACAGATGGCACTGACGTTCCTGGTCCTGGAGCAAGTTCTCCCGTGATTCCTGCCCTAAGGTGTGTAGCTTTGCTCTCAGGTCCAGGACGTACTGGACCACATTTTTACTGATGCTGGGACCTTCCTGCCAGTTTTCTTTAATCAGGTCGAGCACCCCCTGCGGTCTCCTGCCGAACAATAGCTCAAAGGGGGAAAACCCCCGTGGAGGACTGGGGAACCTCCCGCACCGCAAACAACAGGGGGTTCAGCCATGTGTCCCAATTTCGGATGTCATCGTGGACGAACTTCCGCATCATGTTTTTCAACGTTTTGTTAAGCGCTGGACCAGGCCATCCGTCTGCGGGTGGTAAACGCTAGTCTGAATTGAGCAAACACTAGTAACCCATACAGTTTGCGCAGTGTGCGTGACATTAACAAAGTGCCCTGGTCGGTCAGGATTTCCTTCGGAATCCCGACCCAGGAGATAACCTGAAACAGAGCCTTCATAATACTGCGCAATGGCACTGCTTCTTGGTATCGGGTTGCGTAGTCCACTAGGACTAACAGGAATTCATAGCCCCGAGCACTGCGGTCTAATGGCCCGATGAGAACCATAGCGATTCTCTCGAATGGAGTCTCGACTAGGTGGAGGGGGCTCAACGGCGTTCTGGGAATAGCTGGTGGATTCACCCGCTGACACCTGGGACAGGCATCAGCAGAAACGGGCCATTATCTGCTTGAGTGTTTTTTTGTGTCCTTAGGTGACCGGCCATTGGATTATAATGATCCGCCTGGAAGACTAAATCCCGGCGGCTTTTAGGGACCAACAATCGGGTCACGGTTCACTCAACGTAATCTATCCCTAATCACCGAAAAATACGGGTGAGTGAGCGCAGCTTCTTGACACACTAACACGCCATGATTTTATCTACCCGCTCAAAGTCCCCGCAAAGCGTATCGTCTTGCGATTGTTCCAGAGGAAAGTCCTCCATGGGATGGACTGGGGGTTCCAGGGTAGTTCCCCCCTGGGGCTCCCCCTCCTCCACTGCGACCTCCGTGTCGCTGCGCTACAAGGGGGTAGATATCAGGCTTTGCGGGACTCGGGCTGTTGACAGACAATGGTCTAGCAACGCCTGGTTCGACCCGGGGCCTTGGTGGAGGCATCACAGGTGGAGGTTCGTTGTGTGCATGAGGATATTCACACGTATCTGATGGTCCGGCTCGAAATTTGTCACAAGGGAAAAAAGCATAGGGTACAGGCTGCGGTTAGTTCCCGCCTGTCGCACTCTCTGATTTTCGGCACGGATTGGCCAGAGTTTAACGTGTTGATGAGCGAGGCTGGGGGAGTGCATTCACTGACGGTAGGGAAATGTGAGTGTTGCGTGGCACACGGTGATGTGGAGGGGTCGTCGGTGAGCGTGGCGGGAGCCCAAGTAGAGTCTTCCCTGGTCCCTGTAACCTTCCCTAACGACGATTTTCCGCTGGAGCAGTCGTGAGACGCGACCCTACGTGGGGCCTTTGAGGGGGTAGTTAAAATCTATGGCGTATTAACACGCCCAGACGCCGTGCTCACTCCCCAATATTTTTCGGTGATAAGAGACAGGTTATATTGCGTGAGCCGTGACACTCAGACAGGAGAGGAGATAACCCAGTTGTTGGTACCGAAGGGCCGCCGGGGATTGCTCTTCCAGGCGCCACCATAACCGGATGGCTGGTCACCTCGGTCACGAGAAAACACAACAGCGGATAATGGCCCGCTTCTATTGGCCGGGCATTTGGGCAGATGTGCGTGTCCCGAGTGCCAGTTAGTCAACCCTCCGGCTACGCCAAGAGCGCCGTTGAGGCCCCTCCTCCTAGTCGAGGCCTCGTTCGAAAGACTCAGTATGGACCTCATCGGGCCATTAGACCACAGTGCCCATGGGTATCGTTTTGTGTTAGTCCTAGTGGATTATCCAACCCGGTACCCAGAAGCAGTGCCCCTGCGCAGTATTACGGCCATAAGTGTGGCGCAGGCGCTGTTTCAGGTCATCTCCCGAGTCGGGATTCCAAAGGAAACCCTGACCGACCAGGCCACTACCTTTAAAGTCACGTACACTTCTGCTCAATTCGGCGTCTGCTCAATTCGGACCAGCATTTACCATCCCCAGACTGAAGGTCTGGTGGAGCGGTTTAATAAAACGCTGAAAAACATGATTCGAAAGTTTGTTCACGACGATAGCCGTAATTGGGACAAGTGGTTGGACCCCCTGTTGTTTGCAGTGCGGGAGGTTCCCCAGGCCTCCACAGGATTTTCTCCCTTTGAACTCCTCTTTGGCAGGAGACCCCGGGGTGCTAGACCTAATTAAAGAAAACTGGGAGGAAGGTCCTAGCATCAGTAAGAATGAAATACAGTATGTTATGGACCTGAGAGCAAAGTTACACGTGCTGATTCGGCCGGTATCACAGGAAAATTTGCTCCGGGCTCCTTACGTCCAGCACTAAATTGCTCGCGAAGTGGCAAGGGCCTTTTGTGGTCACACGACAGGTTAGCGAGGTCGAGGTTCAAAAAGCGGCCGATCGTACCGCGGCCCTGTTAAGTGATCTCTCTCCGTCCCAGAGGGCGGACGTAGCTGCACTTCAGCGTCATTTCTCAGATGTTTTCTCCTCCCTGCCAGGCCTCACGTCCCTCATACATCACCTTGTGGAGATGACCCCAGGGGTGAAGGTGCGCTCTTGGACGTATCGCCTGCCCGAACACAAACGCAAGATAGTGCAGGCGGAATTAGAGTCCACGCTGGACATGGGCGTAATAGAGGAGTCCACGAGTGACTGGTCTTGTCTGTCACCTGAAGGGTTGTTAAAGGCTCTGTTACACTTGTCGTTTCAATGCGAATATTGTGATCTGATGCGCCAGATCTGATCACAGACCTAGTGTCCTGACTTGACACTTGAATGCGAGCTCTGTGGCCAGATCTGGGATTGGACCGACTGGGTGCTCAACTTGAGAATGGGAAAAGATTCCTTTGAGCGACTACATTGAGCATCTCCAGCGCCAGCACACCCACCACCACGCACCTGCGAGCCAACCTTGCTTGGCTAATTGTTTACGAGGTAGCTAATGTACTCCACTCTTTGCGTGGTCGTTGCATCCGATTTACAAAAGGTGAACGGCTCTGTGAGGCTGTGGAAGGGTTTGAGGAGAGAGGGTTACCCAGGCACACTGGGGCCGTGGTTTAATGACATAGCCGACTCGCCAGTATTCTGTCCACATCATGGCCGGATTGCTGTCCACAGCTGACGACTTTCCTCTGGTACTGGGTGGTTTCTGGCCTGCTACAACCCACTTTCCAAGGCCCCTTGGAGGCTGCTCACCGGTGTGGGTTCTGGTGCGGGAGGCGGCTGTGGGCCTTGCTCCCGCTGTGTGGCTTCTCTGTGTCGGCTGCCCCGGGTAACAGCGGTGGTGGAGGGGTCACATAACTGACTGTCTGCGGTGGTTGGTGGGAGGGGTGGGGTCGTGTGTGATGCGCACTCGACTATGTGGATGGGCACTGTGGCCGGGTGGAGCATCTGGTCGGTGGTGGTATGGCGGGCCTTGCATTTGCTTGGGGCATTGGTGGGCATTGGTGGGCATGGGGGCCCCGCTGGCTGGCCAGTTCTTGATGATTAAAGAATGAATAAAGAGCGCCATTGCAGTTTGAGATGTTGAACTCCACTTGCAGATTAACTCTGTCCTAAATGCAATGGCATACCAATACTGTGTTGTATGCCAAGCATGCTGATAGCCCAGGTTTAAAAAAAAAAATAAAAAAAATAAATGACTAGTGTAGGGCTGCCTCTTGAAAGTCAACGAGTCTAATCATCAGTCGGAAAGCTGTTGACTGAGATTCTTCAAGTCAAGCACTCGTTTTTTCTTTTCTTTTGTCAGTCAATGTACATTACAATAACAGCATAAAACATGGGGACAGGGGAATCCTAAATATATTTTTATATGTGTGAATCGTCCACGCCTGGATACAGACGCAAACGCGGAGACACAGAAAGATGAGCCCTGTTCCTCCAAATAATACAGATAAAAACAGTGTGGGGATGGGGCACGGAGGAATGGGGCGTGACTGGTAGACGCGTTGAGATTATTTTCTTAAATGCTCTTGTAAGAGCACGTGTTACCCCCCGGATGCTGCGTTCGTCAAATGAGTGTCGCCTGGCTCTGCCGGCTGAACAACCACGGCAATCCAGGTTATTCTCATTTGTAGTTCCATGTTGGTGGAACGAGCTGCCAAAAACCACCAGAGCAGGGGCCTCCCTCTCTGTCTTTAAGAAGCACTTGAAGACCCAGCTCTTCAGAGAGCACCTCCTCTCCTAACTTACTAAGTAATTACTTAGCACTACATATCAGTATTTATTTATTGTTACACTAATGTTTCTGTTGCAATGTAGCTTGAATGTTATTCTCCCTTGTAAGTCGCTTTGGATAAAAGCGTCTGCTAAATGACTAAATGTAAATGTACGTGGAAAGGTAGTAAAAATGGACGTAAAGCGGTGGTTGGACCAATCAGAGGCCACGCTTCAGGACGCTCTGAGTGACGTTGACTGGGACATGTTTCAATCAAGTTCCAGTGACGTCAGCCAGTTTACAAAAGTAGCTATGAGTTTTATAGCTACGTTAGTGGACAACATCCTTCCCACGGTGAAAGTTACCATATTTCCTAACCAGAATCTGTGGGTTGATCAATCCATCTGCGGCACTGTGAATGCTCCCACAGCCGCTTACAGGGTCTTGTATCCAGCAACATGGACAAGTACAAAGCGGCGTCATTCAAACTGCACTGTGAAGGATGCTAAATGGACATACAGAGATACAGTGGAGTGACAGATGGAGGAACGGGACACCAGATGCTTGTGACAGGTGCTGCGGACTATTACTAACTACAAGAGCAGTCCCTCCACAGCCACAAATGTGGACGCCTCCCTAGCCAACGAACTGAACTCCTTTTATGCCCGGTTTGAGGTTGGCAACAACACCGCTAGCTTGCCAGCAAATTGGAGTTCGTTGGGGATGAGCGCACACTCTGTGTCTACGCATGACATCAGGAGGACTTTGCTGGTGTGAACACCAAGAAAGCTGCGGGCCCAGATGGCATATCTGGGCGAGTTCTGAAGACCTGTGCTAACCAGCTAGCCCCAGTGCTCACTAGGATATTCAATGCTTCCATGGCCAAGTCGGTGGTCCCGTCCTGCTTCAAGAGGTCCACCGTCATCCCTGTGCCGAAGACCGCCTTCGCTTCAAGTACCTGGTAGTCCACATCACAGAGGACTTAACATGGACCTTACACGCAGACACTCTGGTGAGAAAGACGAGGCAGCGTCTTTACCACCGCAGCAGCTGAATAAATTCAGGGTCTCAGTGAGGATCCTCAAGTCCTTCTACTGTGGAGCAGTGGAGAGCAGACTGACAGGCAACATCACTGCCTGGTTTGGCAACTGTAGTGCTCAGGACAGGTGGGCCCTGCAGAGGCTGGTGCGGAGCCAAAGATACCACTGGAACTACCCTTCCCTCCCTGCAGGAGTTATACACCAGGAGGTGTAGTAGAGGAGCCCCCAGGATCACGAAGAATCCTCACCACCCCAACAACGGACCGTTCTAGCTGCTGCGGTCGGGCAAGCGCCTCCGCAGTCACGCAGTGAAAACAGGGAGACTAAGACGGAGTTTCTTCCCGCAAGCCACAAGGACTGTCAACGCTGAACTCACCAGGGGCCCTCACTGAGACACAGGCCCCCACTGCATTACTGTAATGTATATTGCACATTATACTGCATACTGTACTGTTACTGTATTGCTGTGTTGGCGTACTACTTCAATACTACTACTAATACAGTATTGTATACTGTATTGTGGACCGTGGCCTGTGGTATACTGTACTGTATATCTCAACATACACTACCTCACTTTATTCACAGGCCACTTTACTGCACATATCAGTATATACACAGTCTATTCCTCTTATATCTATTTTGCATCCCGTTCAGTATATTATCTTTTAATGCTTATTTTATTACATTTATTAACTGAATTATGTTTTAGGAATCAGTTAGTTTAGTTAGTGAGTTAATTCCTTAGCTATTGTGTTCTTGTACTCATTAGTTCAGTTAGCTTAGTAAGTTAGTAAATTACTTAATGACTTAGCTATGATGTCTTTGTACTTATTGGGCATTTGCCACGGGCCATGAAAACACAGGATTTTTTCAGGACCGACATATAGTTGAGGAGTAGCAGGAAACGGAGTAAATTAAATACATTTAGTCTTTATTTGCTTTGTTTGGAGAAAAGGCCGCTCTGATTAGAGCTGCGGGTAGTAATTTGCCTTTTACTAGCGTTCTCTTCTTGCAAAAATAGCCTCAAGTTTGTATGCGCTTATTTGGATGAGTAACTTAAAAGTAGTGCCATAAGTAACATATTGTTTATTATTCCAAAGTCTAGTTTAGTAAAGCTTTATTTGTTATTATTTATCATTTTTAATATTCAAATAAAAGTTGCTTATTGAGAAAAAAGGGATTTACTTTACAAATCAAATTTAAGTTTATTTGTAAAGCACATTTTAAAACAACTACAGTTGACCAAAGTGCTGAACAGGTTTGAAATATGAATTACATGAATAATACAGAAGCACCATGGGAATGCAGTAAAACTGTTGTATCAGATAGCAAATAAAAATTAAAAATAGAACATACTCGTAAAAATGAAGACAAACAAATTATTAATAAAGTAAGAAATAAAAATGAAGGAAATATATACATCTCAATAAAAGAATTGCAGCACAAGATGGGTTTTTTTAACAGAGACTTGAAGGTTTCTGCGGTATTGGCAGATCTTGTGTATAGGCAAGCTATTCCAAAGATTAGGGGCCACCACTGCGCAGTCTCTTTTGAGCCTGGGTCACGGAACATCCAGGACCACCTGGTTTGTTGACCTTAGTGCTCTAGATGGAGTACAGGTACTCCTCACTTAACGGCCTACCTGTTTAATGACCGTTTGGACTTACGACCAGCTCTCCGACCAGTCTGTATTGTACGCTGCGTCTCAGCATCAAGCATCTCATCGCACATCACCGTTCTCAGTCTTGTTCCCGCAGTCTGTCAGTATTCACTACATTAGTGTTCGCAATTGCCACGCCCCCTTACCATGAAATATCACGGGTCCTCGATTATCAGCCAATTCCCTTAACGACCTGGTCCTAGAAACGGAACTCGGTCGTTGAATGAGGAGTACCTGTATAGTGGTGGATAAGTTCAGCAAGATATGGTGGTGCCAGCCCATTGACAACCTTTAAAACAAGCAATAAAATCTTAAAAAAAAATCAATCCTAAAGCAGACAGGAAGCCAATACTGGTGTTATATGTTCATGCTTTCTGGTTCCACTAAGTAGACGAGCAGCTGCGTTTTTTACTAGTTGCAGATGATTTAGGGAAGATTTATCTATACCCACATACAGAGAATTGCAGTAGTCCAACCAAGAAGTAATAAAAGCATAAATAACTCTTTCAAGGTCATTAGGAGAGAGCTATGCCTTAACCCTGGCTAGGATTCTTAGCCGGAAGAAGCAGGTTTTGACAACTGATCTAATATGTGTATCAAATTTAAAGGTGGAGCGATTGTAAGAAGCTAAAGGGCCAAGAGTATCACAATTGTCCACTGGGCCAGTTTGTCCAAATAAAACAATTTATTTTCATTAAGATTGAGAAAATGTAACTTCATCCAGGCAACCGTTTTGATATAATTTAAACAGTCCAGCAGGAACTGTCCAGCAGGAACTGGTGGGCTGGCCATGAGGCCAGCCCACAAGTAAGTGAGGCCGTGGTAAAATAATACTCTGCTCACTGTACCGAGAACTTCCTATACAGCAGGTAAGACTGCAACCATTTAAGGGCAGTATCTTCGATGCCTACGCAGTGTTAGAAACGTGATAAAAGGATACTATGATCCACTGCGTCAAAGGCAGCTGTCAGATCTTAAAGCACTCAAATAGCCACAGAGTGTCCATACTGTTTTGGTACTGTGACGTTGTTTAAAACCAGACTGAAACTTTAACTGAATGCCATCATTTAGATCATTTAGAAATAGAAGTTTGATTATCAAGTACTTTCTCCAGGACTTTGGACAAGAAAGGTAATTTAGAGATTGGGCGAAAGTTGGAGAGAACGGAGGGTTTCTCTTTTTGATAGGAGGCTGTACTACAGCATGTTTAAGAGCAGCTGGAACACACCGTGAAGTAAAAGAGGTATCCATTAAAACAAGAATACTTAAACCAGAAGTATTACAAACCTCTTTTAGAAGGTGAGAGGGAATGCTATCTCTGGGACAACTTGTAGGCCACAGACGTATAACTACCTCTGATAAGAAGGATAATGATATTGGTTTAAACGGATCCAAGACAGCTGGGCACAAAGGGACGACTGACGGGTCAATGGAAAAGGAAGTCGGAGAACATCTAAGAGCAGATATCTTATCGATGAGGGGGGGGGGGGGGGGGGATCTGAAAGTTTTGACAGCATGTAGGAGTTCGCACAATACACAGTGTATCACAGGGATTCATGAGATAATTTAAAGTGTTGAAGAGGACCTGAGGTTTATGGCTGTTAACTGAGACAATTTTAGATATAAACTCTTTTTGCAGTTTTTACAACTCTCTGGTAATTAGAGAAGCACTCCCGCAGAATTCCTCAGGAGACTTGGAGCTTGTCCTTCTTCCACTTTCTCTCTGCGCGTCTACAAGCACGTCTGAGAGTGTGAGTAGTTCTCGACAAGCTCCTCGGCATTGAGAATGCCATAACTGCCCAGGTTAAAAATTAAGGAGTCTTATAAATATTAGAAAACTGCGACGCAGTTAGCGGAGTAATCGAACGGAGGTGGCGTGCAGGAACACAAGAAGCAATATTAGGGGCTGTAGCAGAAAATAAGAAGATGATCAGATATACATATGTGGTAGATTTTGCTAATACAGATTGACCAAAGGACAGCACCAGGTCTAGTGTGTGACTTTTTTGCGTTCGGCCTGAGTGAGGTAAAAAAAAGCAATGAGATTAGAGAAGTCATTGGCGAGAGGTCTGTTTACACAGCACAAATGTATATTAAAATCACCGACAATTAAAATATGGTCATATTTTAACATGATACCCACCAAGAAGTCTGCAAATTCCTGTATAAAGTTTTTGTGGCACTTAAGTGGTCGGTACAACACCGCGCACTGTACTGGAGAAGTACGTTTTATTTCATATTGCTGCAGCTCAAAAATCACGACTCGATAGTCTAACAATGGCATAGCCATCAGTGCTGGGGGAAAAAGTAAAATTTTTAAGTCAAATCGTGACCTTAAAATCAAAAATCAAATCAAATCATGGATTTAGAGAATCGTGACACCCCTACCGAAGATGCTCCTTGATTTGAGACGGTCAGAAACACTTGCGGAATATCATGTTGGTTTGATAGTATCTTAAGACTGAGTCTTGGTCCCTAAATCGTGTGCTAGAATCTCAAGATGTGATCCTTAAGTTTTTATGTCTACAAACCTTGAACATTATCTATGTAAACCATTTAATCAAGTGAGTGATCGCAGGAAATAGTGAAGTTTCAGTATTGGTCCGACTTCAAATGTCTGATGGTGTCTTTTGGAAATCTCTTAAGTCTTTTTGTGTGTGTGTGTGTGTGTGTGTGTGTGTGTGTGTGTGTGTGTGTGTGTGTGTGTGTGTGTGTGTGTGTGTGTGTGTGTGTGTGTGTGTGTGTGTGTGTGTGTGTGTGTGTGTGTGTGTGTGATGATCTGAAACAGACTTGAGCCACACACTGTATGACATTTCTTTTTTTTGTCAATACCTTCATTCTCCATTGTGTAAGTAAATTAACTGCTGTTTAATTTCTTAATGTGGAATAATGTGCATAATAAAAAAATGCTGCATCATTCAAGACTGATGTACCAGACCATACATTTACATTTGACTGAATGTATTTCTACATTGTTAGGGCCGTTCACTGGGTAAAGTATTTTTCTCAGCAATCAGTGTGTGAATTTTACTGAAATTAGTTGGTTTCGGACTTTCGGATCCAAGTTACAGATGTCTCACAACCAACAAACCAAAAATGTGGCTCATATAATTTAAATATAATTCATCTTTTACGACTAGATAAAATGTCCAACTTAGACAACTTCACCAAGAAATTAGAATGGTGTAGGCACTGAAAATATTACTTTCTTCCATTACTGGCTATAGTTAAATGGCTTTAAGCACACACACCGTCATCCACTGGATAAGTCAATGGTTGTTATGTGGAAATAGAGTAAGTAATTTGATCAATTCAGGGGGCCAGACAAACGTGTTTCAGATACCATAGGCAACATCTGGTGTAAACCAAAAGAGGAATTATGACGCCATTGGGCAGAAGCATTGGTAGGTATGGCAATGAGAAGTTTTCTGCATATAAAAATCAGAGTGGCTGTTTGTTAAATCCTGACAAGATAGAACCTATTGCAAATCATTTTTGTTTTGTTTTGAGATCATTCTACTCGTCTAGAAATGTGTATCAGACTATTCAGCTAGGTTTGAGAAAATTATGTCTTTAACTATTTTCAAGTCTAATTCTCAGAGATTAATTTGAGTGAAATAAGTCATTTTCTAAAGAGAACGGCAGACTTTCAATGCTCTCCCACTCCCAATCTTAACCTATTTTAAGTACAATAATATGTATATTCATACATTCATTTATATTACTTTATTTTAAGAAAAGCATTTTTTCTCACCCCATTGGCAGATACATTTGCTTAATTGAAGTATTTAACTTTTTGTCTGTCTGCCCTTCTGTTCTGTAACTGTCTATCTAGGCCATAGTAAATGGGGGTGTAGGAGTGGATCACTTGGAAATTGCCCTCATCAACAGTTTTGGTGTTAAAGTGTCGAATACTCCTAATGTTGTGGACAATTCTACAGCTGACATGGCCATGGGTCTGATGCTGACATCTGGTAGAAGAATTATCCAAGGTACATGATTAATTTATTATTTAACTGCTTTGTTAGATTTGGAGGAACATCCAATCAGCTTTTATGGCTATGGAAAGTCTTTTTCCTCCCTATTATAATTTTCTTCTCCCACCTGGTAGGCGATCGGTTCTCTCGGGACCATAAGGATGGGGAGGACTTGGACGAAAGCCTCTTGGGGACAGACATAAGCGGCGGGACGCTTGGAATCGTGGGAATGGGTCGCATTGGGTACAAAGTGGCCAAAAGGGCGGCAGCCTTTGACATGAAGATACTTTATCACAACAGGAACCGCAGGTAGGGCAAACGTTTCTTTCTCAATGGAATTACACTTATTAGAGCTCATTATGTTCAGTCAAACCTGAACCTTCTCTGGGGAAGGATTTGTTCAGGTGGCTGGCATAAGTAAATAAGCCACAGACATCCTGCAAGAAACCTCAAGTTGAGCCCAACCAATACTGGTGGCTTAATGACACTCAATTTTGCTTAATAACGGCCACTTACTAAATAAAATACATTAAGATTACAAGTTTTCAATTGTAGTTTCTATGTAGCACCACAAGATGTCCCCACTCGCAAATGTTAACAAGACCATGCAGGCAGAGTGACATGAGGTATGTGAATCCAGGCAGGCATTAACAAACAGTGGTCATTATTCAGAGATAACTGACTGCTGATTGCCACTATTGACCAATCAGAATTGAGTTGCGTAATAACTACATTTAATACATCATTTTGAATAATTTCTTTCACAGGCCGGAGGAGGAGGAGCGCTCGGTCAGAGCAACGTATTGCCCCATGCTGGCTGATCTGTTAGGCACGTCAGACTTTATTGTGGTGGCAGTTAATTTAACCAAACAATCGACACATCTGATTGGACGAGAGCAGCTGTCAGCCATGAAACCCAGTGCCACCCTTATCAACATCAGCAGAGGTAGAGCCTTCACCCATTCACACTTAGGTTGCATTTAAAATTCCATGCCATTATACTATTTTGTATAATGTCATTTTTAATGCCTGAAAGAGACAAACGGAAAGCATGTATCAATTAGTATGCAAAAATACTAGCAAACTTGTATAGTGGTACTCGTGCCACAAAATGCTGGCATGAGTATCTGACAATGCAATGATATACAGTGGTACTTTGACTTACGAGTTTAATTCGTTCTGTGACAGAGCTCGTAATTCAGTCTGCTCGTATAGCAAATCAATTTTCCCCATTGAAATTAATTGAAATGCAAATAATCCGTTCCAGCCCCCAAAAAACCAGCCCAATATTTTTTGTTACGTGTTTTTAAATAAGAAAAATGTATTTAAAAATAACAAATATTGTATAAAAACATAATACAAGAGAATGTCGAAGAGAATTGCTCAAGGTTTTCTTTAATTTCATGCTTTAATTCAATTGACATCATCCGCTTCTTCTTCTCAGCATTTACTTTCTTAGGACCCATGGTTAGATTTTTTTCTTTTTTTGGCAGAATAACTGCATAAAAAGAACAAAACTTGAGCACAAAACACAAAAGAGATGCTTCCACGGTCAGGTAACTACGTGAAGTGAAGGAGTGAGACGTGGGATGCTGGCCGCATTTGCTCGCCACGCCAACTAGCGGTGGCGTACCTGAAGCTTGCTCCTCGTAACTCACATGTTTGCTCGCAAATCAATACAAAAAAATGGACCGAACGACGGCTCGTAACTCGGAAAACTCGTATGTTAGTGCACTCGTAAACCAAGGTACCACTGTACCTAGCTACATAAACAAAACTGGATGATTAGATGGTTCCAATAAGGGTTGAATGGGACCAATAACAGTTATAACAAGTTATGTAGCTTTCACAAAGCTTACTGCTGACCTACTCAATTAGTACGTAACGTGATACCAAATATGTTGGATGGAAACTTCTAAAACATGTTTTGACAGCAAAAAACACTTTTTGTGTGTGTGTGTGTGTGTCTGTCTGTCTGTCTGTCTGTCTGTAGGTATGGTAGTAGATCAGGAGGCCCTTGTTGAAGCACTTCAGAATAAATGGATACGAAGTGCAGCACTGGATGTTACCTACCCTGAACCACTGCCCAGGTGCGCGCATATACATGCACACTTGTTGGATATAGTCATTATAGTGGTTATCAATCTTGCTTTTTAAAGCAGAAAAACTTATGTGTAATAGTTTATTGTTGCATGCTCGTTGACAACAATGTGCAGGATAGAGACCAATTTCATGAGAATAGGCATGGCTTAAATTATACTTTATACGTTGTACATTATGCAATATAGCGATCAAATCATGGTGGACATCAGATATTTATACTGGATTTATACTACAATGAAGTCTGGACAGAGGAGTATTTCATTGCAACACTGAGTGATCTAAAGGGTTGAAATCAAGATGTCTATAAAAAAGCATATAATTAAGGACGTAGGCCAATTTTCTGAAAATGAAGTAAAAGTGAACCTTTATCTAGTCATTATTTTGCGTTACGGAAGAAGAAATGTATTGAATGATGCCGCGTGTGTGTGTGTGTGTGTGTGTGTGTGTTTCCAGAGACCACCCCTTGTTGTCACTTCCAGATGTCATTGTATTGCCCCACATGGGGACTCACACATTGGAGACCAGTGGGCACATGGTGCAGAGAATGCTTACCAATGCCCTTGCAGCAATGGCTGGGGAAACACCCCCAGATGAAGTCACAGTCTGATTTAAAAGAGTGCCCCCATGTGGTGGGGAGGTATCTATAATCCAGCTTTCTTATGTTTAACCCAATACAAGTTTTGATACCTTGCAATACACATTCTGCATACACCTGTAAAAAGTATGTTTTCGATATGAAAGGAAAAGTATTCATAGCTAATCTCTTAAAGGGAACTGTATAAAAAGGGCACCGGATACAAAGAAAATGTCTGTTGATTTAATTTCCCTGTAAAGTGAATTCTGAGATTTGTTTCTAAACTTTTTAAACTTTCTAACATTATACATGTTAGAAAGTAATTGTTGAAAGGACTGAACAATGTAGTCTTGAATTGTGGAGACCATTAAACTGTTCCTCACCATTTTTGTAGTCCAGATTTTTTGGGCGGGACTACATCTGGTCTGGATGACGCACGGTTGCCCGACTTGGCATGGCCCCTCCCCTAACACGAAACACCAGGTCGAAACGGAGCAGCAGTGGTGAAATAAACTAAGCTAACAGCCGGGAGTTTGATTCAATTAATACGATTGGGCGTGGTTTCAGCAGAACAGGGAGTACTGCTACAGTTGAATTGTTTCCATTTGTTAATTGGGATGTTAATGGAGTGGCTTGTAATTCAATCCATTAAGTAAACCTGATCTGTGAAAGAATCAACTGGAGGGGGAAAAAAAAGCTGATGGGAGGTCAGTGAATTAAATAAATATATATGGACACATTGTGTTTCAGAATATTTTTTGGTTTTGTTATTTTGCAGGCATCCAGTGACAACAATGCCATGTGGTTAAGAAAGTAAAAGCTAGTCTGCATAATGCTCTTGTGAGGTCAGAGCTATAGAAAGAATATCAAGAATTGACGATGATGATCTTTTTTTTTTTTTTTTAACCTGTGCTGTCAGCATGCTGGGCATACAACACAGTATTTGTGCCATTGCATCCAGGACAGAGTTCGTCTGCAAGTGGAGTTCAACTTCTCAACCTGCAATGCAACTCTTTTATTAATCATCAAGAACTGCTGCAATAACTCTGTCCTGTGGATGACCTGAAGAATGACAAGAGCACAGTTTTTGGTTATGGAGAGCCACCACCAACCCCCCTCTTTGGAGAACTATTTGTCATGTTTGGGTCTATAAACAACTGATCACTACTCCAAGAAGGGGAGATTCACCATAGTTGAGACAAATAAACATAGAACATACATTTACATTTACATTTACATTTAGTCATTTGGCAGACGCTTTTATCCAAAGCGACTTACAAGGGAGAATAACATTCAGCTACATTGCGACAGAGATTAGTGTAACAACAACATTGGTGTAACAATAAATACTGCAAGGTGGTGCAAAGTAATTGTAGATTAGGACAGGAGGTACTCACTAAAGAGCTGGGTCTTCAAGTGCTTCTTAAAGACAGAGAGGGAGGTCCCCGCTCTGGTCATTTTTGGCAGCTCGTTCCACCAACGTGGAACTACAAATGAGAATAGCCTGGATTGCCGTGGCTGTATGGCCGGCAGAGCCAGGCGACGCTCATTTGACGAGCGCAGCATCCGGGGGGCAACATGTGCTCTTACAAGAGCATTTAAGTAGGCGGGAGCATTCCCAGCAATCACTCTGTAGGCCAGCATAAGAGACTTGAACTTGATGCGGGCGGCTACAGGTAACCAGTGGAGCTCGATGAGCAGCGGAGTGACATGTGCCCTCTTTGGCTGGTTGAACACCAGTCGCGCCGCCGCAACAAACAACATTTACACAAAAACATGAACATTGGGTGACATGTATTGAAAAACAGTGAATTAGGTCCAGGAAAACTGGAACATTGTTACTGGTGTAGAAGGTCGGTATTATGTCCCAGCGCCTCCAAGCAGCGGAAAGGGCCCCGGAGCCCACCGAACTCTGCAGCCCTGTAGACACCCTACAGCTGCAGGAAAGGCCCGAGTACCCTGCCTTGCAGCCACAGAAGACCCCCGGGCCCCCAGAAAAGCCAGAGGGCCGCGGAGCAACCCCCACGCCCAAACCCGAGGTGCATTACCCAGTCCCAGGGAGCACGAGGAGAACCCACACCCCAGGGGCGCACACATACAACCAACCCCTAGGTGCAGGCACAAGACACAGCCGCAGGCACAGAACGCGGGCTGCGGGTGCAAGGCACGGACCGCCGGCCTGGATCCCGGCCCCATGGCGACTGACCGACACCCCGCCTGAGCCGCCCGCCCCACCCGGCGTGAGTGCCAAGTGGGCGACAATGTTGCCTGGTTTTGGAACTGTACTGCTCAGGTTAGGCGGGGCCTGCAGAGGGTGGTGCATTCAGCCGAACGTACCACTGGAACTACCCTTCCCTCCATGCAGGACTTCTACACCTGGTAGTAGCAGATCCCGCAGGATCATGAAGGATCCTCACTGCTGCGGTCAGGCAAGCACCTCCGCAGTCACACAGCGAGGACAGAGAGACTGAGATGGAGTTTCTTCCCGCAAGCCATAAGGACTGTCAATGCTGAACTCACCAGGGGTCCTCACTGACTCACATAGGCCCCACTGCCAGCAGACTGCCAGATATACAGGCCCTCCACCACCCCCGCCTGCCGCAGAGATGCTGCGCCGCAGAAGCCAAATGGCCAACAGCCGCCCCCCCCCCCACCTACACCCACAACAGCATGCAGTCCCCCCAGGGGCCCCGGAAGGCACCCGGCGGCACTCTCCGCAGCCCCGCCAGGTCGCAGCACATCCTAAGCCACCAGGCGCAAGCCGTCAGGTCCCCCCCTGCCAGCCGGCAGGGGGGGACCACCCCCCGGCCAACCACGCCCCCACACCGACCAGCCAGCAACCGGCCACCCCGGAAAACCCCAGTGCTCAATGTATGCTGTTGGTAATTTCAGTTCAAATTGCGGGGTTGGGGGTGCGAGTCCTTCAGGCAAGTCGAACCCGAATCACTCGCACACTTCCTGCCCCGCAGACCCTGGTCCGGTGGAGTGTTGTTTGGAGTAGGATTGGTGTGGGAGTGTATGTGTTCTAAGCTAATGTGAGTGGGATTAAAATTTTTGGACGGACGAGAAGCACGCTTGGGCAGGATTGTGACAGGCAAGATGGCAGCTGCCTGCCGCATCCCCACCCACATAGCTTGCACCCCGCCCATCCCGCAAGCCCTCGGTCTATTGTGTGGTGTATGAGTTTTGGCACTGGGAGTATGATAATTTTGATTTCAACACAGCTCCACTCTTCTCTTGATTTGAATCAATGCGATTGTGGCACCGACCCCTTGCAGTCGCCTGCGCGAGTTTACCGTGTTGATTACGCACCTTTTAGTATTTTTTCCGTTTTATATCACTATGTCTGACAAAAACTCATTGGCAGTGATCTCCTACGACCGTGATGCACTCGTGGATATAAAAACTTTCCTGAAACAACAACTTTGGGACTTTTTATCCACAGATCCAGAATGGCCAGCGGAGATTTTACGCGCCAACACGATCAACAAGGAATACAACAACAATGGAGCCGCTGTTCCACGGGTGGGCGCAGGGAAGCACCGCGGCACCAAAGCGGCATTCAGATCAGAATGAGGACGCAACCTTACCATTTATCTCTGCCAAGCATCCTTCTTGCCAATGTCCAGAACCTGGAGAACAAGATGGATGACCTTCGAGCGAGGATACAGTCCAAGGGATACGAGAAGCTGTTCTGTCCTCTGCCTCACAGAGACATGGCTGAACCTGCTGGTGCAGCTGAACCTGCTGGTGCAGGACCACACCATACGTCCAGCAGAGTCCTTCTCCGTGTTCCGTGCCGACACGTCGGAGGAGTCTAGGAAATCCAAGGGTGGAGACATCTGCCTCATGATAAACAGCCACTGGTGTAACCCCAACAACATCAAGACACTCTCACACTCCTACTTGCCGAACCTGGAACACTAGACCATCTCCTGCCATCAATTCTACCTCCCCCGGGAATTCAGCACGGTCATCATCACAGCCGTTTATATATTCCACCACAAGCAGACACCGACACAGCACTATCTGACCTATATGATGTGTTGTGCGTACTTTAGAACAATGGTCCCGATGCGGCTATGGTGGTGACTGGGGACTTCAACAGGGCAAACCTTAAAGGTCTGCCTCATTTCCATCAACACATCTCGTGTGCCACCAGGGGAGAAAGAACTTTGGACCACTGCTACACACTGTACAAGAACGGATATAAGACCGTTTCGCTCCCTGCTTTCGGGAAGTCGGATCATGCCGCCATCTCGTTACTTCCTGTTTACAAGCTGTGCATCGTGCGTGGAATGGTAGTGATGAGGGATGTGAAGCAGTGGTCGAACCCATCAGAGGCTGCGCTTCAGGACGCTCTGACTGACGTAGACTGGGACGGAAGGCCGGAAGGGGGCCTATGTGAGATTGCTGTTCATTGACTATACTTCAGCTTTCAATACCATAGTCCCCACCAGACTGACTGTCAAGCTGCGGGAGCTGGGACTGAGCACTCCGCTGTGTGCCTGGATCCTGGACTTCCTCACAGCCAGGCCCCAGGTGGTAAGGTTGGGGAGGCACATGTCCAGCTCCCTCACCCTGAACACAGGATCCCCCCCAGAGCTGCGTCCTCAGCCCCCTCCTGTACTCCTTGTACACACATGACTGTGTGGCCAGGTCCAGCTCCAATACTATCATCAAGTTTGCTGACGACACCATTGTGATGGGACTGATCAACGACGACTATGAGAAGGCTTACAATGAGGAGGTGGCTGACCTGTCACTCTGGTGCCAGGACAACAGCCTCCTCCTAAATGTCAGCAAAACTAAGGAGCTGATTTTGGACTTAAGGAGAGGATTACAACCGAGGACGCACGCGCCATTGGTGATTAATGGGACTGGTAAGAAAGGTGAGGCAACGTCTTACCACCTCAGGCAGCTGAAGAAATTCCGGGTCAAGGTGAGGATCCTCAAGTCCTTCTACTCTGGAGCAGTGGAGAGCATCCTGACAGGAAATATTGTTGCCTGGTTTGGGAACTGTACTGCTCAGGATAAGCAGGCCCTGCAGGGGGTGGTGCGTTCAGCCGAACGTACCACTGGAACTACCCTTCCCTCCCTGCAGGACTTCTACACCTGGTAGTAGCAGATCCCGCAGGATCATGAAGGATCCTCACCACCCCAACAATGGACTGTTCCAGCTGCTGCGGCCAGGCAAGCACCTCTGCAGTCACACACTGAGGACAGAGACTGAGATGGAGTTTCTTCCCGCAATCCATTAGGACTGTCAATGCTGAACTCACCAGGGGTCCTCACTGAGACACTCACATAGCCTGCCTTACTTTACTGTATGTTGCATAGTGTATCACTGTATCATCCGTGCTGTATTGCTGTTCTGTGATACTGTATTGCTGTACCGTACTGTTGTGTACTGTATATCTCCACACACACACTACCTCAGTTTATTCACATGCCACTTGACTGCACATATCTGTATATACATAATTGCCTATCCCATATTCCCTTTATTTCTGTTTTGTAGCCCCACTTGGTATTACCCTTTTGAGTCTTATTTTATCTTATATTATTTTATATTGTTCTTTTTACTAACTGCATTACGTTTTAGGAATCAGTTAGTTAGGTAGTAATTAGGTTGGCTATTGTGTTCAGTTTAGTCCTTATTGTGCATAATCTCCGGGTGTGCTGCAATGACATTTCACTGCATACATGTACGATCGTATGTATATGACAAATAAACCTCTTGAATCTTGAATCCTTTTCCCCATCTACATCTGCATCCCTGGAACTTCCATTTCTGCCTTTCTTCCTCTCCTCCTCCTCCTCTTCATCTCTATTTGGTTACCATGGTTATGGACAGCTGTTTGGACGGGTGTGTGTGTCTGGGTAACACATGAACTTACTGCCTATCACCTGGAAGTTTCCAGGTTCCTGTCAATCACTCCCCTGTAGCTCCAGCAGCTGGCCTCTGATTGGCCAGTCCTAAACAGCACACCCTGCCGACGGCGCTGACGTCACTTCCATACTTCCGGGCCGCCATGTTACCTCGCGGAAGAGTTGTTTTTCTGTGGCAGCGACCAACAAAAACAGACCGGGGTCTTCTGATCCGGCGATTTGACGTCTCGACGCGCCACGTCCAGTAGGGCCCCGGGGTGAGGGGGTCAGCGACACGTGTTCGCGGAGGGCGCGTCGGCTGGAGTTTTCGTGCGCGCGCCAGGTGACGCCGGAGTCCGAGCCCTCGCGCCGGATTGGTGAAGGGGGAAGACGCGCGAGCACGCGGGTGTGAAAGTGAAGCCGCGCTCCATTGTGCCTGCAGACCACCGCACGCATCACCAGGTGGGGGGACGTCAACCGTCACGTAGCCCTCGCACACACCCGCTGCCAGTCGCCGTACATTTACAAACAAGCCCCCCAGACGTGAACAACAGTTCCAAGCTTGCTTAGTCGGGCGACCACCTTGCTAACCCCAAAAGAAGCGCGTTTTTTGGCGCTAGTGATGCGAGGCTCTCGAACGACTCGTTCGTGGCGAACGAATCTTTTCGGAAGTGACTCTGGAAAAAATGAGCGGTTTGTTCGTTTCCTTCGCGGCTCAGACGCAAAGGCATTCAGAATGCTCGATTCGTGAACGGAGAGAGCAACGTGCTTCAGTCATTGGGCGACCGAGCAAGTCTTCGACTCGAAAATATTTCAATATCTTTGTGTATGTATATATCTTTTATTTATATATCCTAATCAGTCCCACAACAGGGAAATTCGCAATTTCTCTGCATTTACCCATCCTAGTAAAGTATGACGTATCTAGGAACAGTGCCCGGGGAGCAGTTAGGGGCTTAAGTGTCTTGCTCAAGGGCACATTAGCACTCTACCAGGACGGTCATAGATTTTCCGAGATCCACTTATAATAATTTTGATGATTTGATGTTTTTTTGTTTTTCCTTTCTGTGGCTCGGTTACGCTTGTCATTTAATGCTACTTTTGTGATCCGATCCTGAGAGTTAACCCATTAACTGTCAGGTTTCGGCAGTACCAGATCAGTACCACATCAGAGATCCCATTGGCCAGACCACATCCCGAGGTGGCCTGGCTTGCAATGTGATTGGATTTCATAGAAGTGCAGACAGCAACCCGGCCACAATAAACCATGCCCTCTAACCCCATTGATCCCGCCACAAACACAACGTGCAGGAAAGTTACAGGTCCGATACACAGACAAGGGTGTGCAGAGGTGGGCGTGCCGGTGCTGGAGATGCTCGTGTAGAATCGCAGGTAGTTGCTCAAAGGAACCTTTCGCATTCTGAAGATGAGCAATGTGCCTGTGAAGGTCACGTTTACAATATGAACCCAGCAGTGCTGGCTACACTCTCGCATTCACACACCCCTTTCCAGGGGAAACGAGTACAGTGGTCACCTCCACAGCGCGCTCTTTAAATTGCCCCAACACTGAATATAATTTATGACTTCAAAATCACACAACTGATTCCGTGGCACCCGACGGCATTTAATCACAAAGAAATTTTAATGTTTTGCAGTGGGAACATGAGATCCGATCCCAGATCCGGCCACAGAGCGGTCTCATGTCAAGCCGGGACATGAATCGTTCTGGCACCTCCGATCACAAAAGTTGCATAGGATTGACGAGTGTAACTGAGCCCTAAGGCAGCATAACAGACTCTTCTGACTCTCGTTCATCGTTCACTGGTGAATCATTGTGTTATACCAGTGTTTTCAACCATAGAGCTTGCCAGGTGTTCTGTGAAAAGGTCTCAAATTCCACTTAAAAAAAAAAGACTAGCTCTTGTGTTGCAATATCTAAATTGCAAAGCTGTACTGATTCATCCATTCCAGCCAGAATACCAGCTCTTGTGTTCATCAGAACAAGCTCAAGTTTTTCACTGAAAGTGAGAACAGTTAGCCGTGATAAAAGTTTTTTTGTGATGAAAATTAAAGGACTCTCATTTTTTGAGAGTCAAAGATTTGAGATTGTTTTGTTTGATTCAGTTGGTGTAATGCGCGGTGAGCGAGGCAGGACTTCTGGTGATTAATGGATTAGTCAGATGAGTCAGTTCGGCTCAGATGTGAATGGAGTTCTCCCAAGAACTCTCATTTATTTCTGTTGAAATTAGGGATGTTAACAATTAATCAACTATAGATGAATTGATAATATGAATTTAATTTATTAAAATGTTGTCTTAGCCATAAGAACTGAACAATCTGGGGCCTTGTTCTAATTGTATCACCAGGAATCTTTGTGGCGTTTCGAGAAAAGCAAACCCAGCCAGGAAGTAGTAGTACTCACCAAAACGACAGGGGCAGTCGGGAAAATAAATGCCCAGTGGAGCAGGAATTAGTAGTAGAAGTAAACAGAGGTTAAACAAACATGGCTGCGCCTAGAAAACGGGAACTTCTCGATGCCGAGGTGGAAACTGCTTATTGTTGCTCAACAACTGATGCTGCGTTCAGATGGAACACTGTGGACGGGAACTGGATAACTTTCTGGATGGCATGGGGGGGCAAGGCAGAGGTATGTGAAACGAAACAAGCGATACGTTGCTATGGTGATGACTCCTCCAATAAAATATATTAAACTAAGTTATTTAGTGTCTTATTATATATATATATATATATATATATATATATATATATATATATATATATAAGAATTTTAGTAATGTTTAGTCATTTTATTAGCCTTTCGTTGTACATATCTGTAAGTAACATCCGGCTCATTCCACCGCGAAGGTAGCAAAAAATTTAAATGTTTAACTCGCTCAACGATGGGTCGTAAATATTCCTGTATGGCGAGCCAGCTCAGTGAGTCTTGCCTTGAACTTCTCCACTTTGAAATGAAATGGAATGAGAAGCGCTGCTCTAGCCAAGTCACAAAATTTGCAGCTCCCCATGGCGCCAGCTAGCTTTTATGTTATCAATTGATCAATGGTTGTTTGTAAAGGTTAACAACTATCGATTAAGGAAATTCCTTTAAATTTGCATCCCTATTCAAAATTATATTTAGAATGTATACATATATATTTTGTGGAATGCAACATGTTAATCAGTCACATATAGTTCATTATGAAAAGGTGGTAAAACACTGCATTATACCAACTGATTCAAATGAACGAAGAAAGAAAAAATGGAATCACTTTTTATTAAGTCACTCGTCAGGAACCAAATCTTGAGAGCCAAATCTTTCATCTGGTTGCATATATCATTTTGTGCAGGAGCTATGTAATTCTCAAACAGAAGGTGTGGACTAAGTAGATTGTTTTACTTCCTTTAATAAATGTAGAGGTCTAGCATGCTATATATATATAGCAACTGGATTGCTTATTTCTGCCTCAAATTTGTTCAGAAACAGATTTTGGTGGACTGATAAGGTGAAATCAATGAAAGTTTACAGAGTAAATAAATGAAACACGGAAGCCATGCTCAAACACCATTGGCTTACAGATCTACTGGCCTGGGGAGGGTGGCTTCTCTCACTGAAACAACCTGTTTCAGACAGGCATGGATTGGACTCATGTTAGAATGGCTCCAGTGCATAATCTGAGGGATATTTTCAGCAAAAAAACTTTAAAAACATATTTTGGGGACTTCAGAGACCATATATTAACTTGTTGAAAAAGAGCATAATAGGGCCACTTTAAATCCCTTGTTTTGTACGGTGTTGATTGGAGTTATATCTTTGGCCTGGTGGCGGGTAACTGCTTTTGTAATCTTGTGCAGTTGGAAGCTTGGTGGGTATGGTGATGCACTGTAAAGTTTGTGTTATGAAGGATTGTGTTGTTAGGTGGAAGGGATCTTAAGTGTTTTTTTTTGTTTGTTCGTTTTTTTGTGTTTTATTTGTCTATAATTTCCAATTCATACTGGTTTTTATGGTGACGTTTCAGGTCTTTTAAATTTGTATAACATTGTTTAAAATTTGGAAAAATAAATTACCTACTGAATGTAATAAATACATAATTCGGCACACTGTGGCAGTGGGCATTATTTCAGTATCTCCAGCAACAGCAAATCTTGCTCGCTAAATAAAACAATCCAATGCATTTGCACCACAGTTAAGGACTGATTGCAGCCACATACAGTATATACAGTACCAGTCAAGTTTAGACACACCTCATTCAAGGGTTTTTCTTCATTTAAAAAAAATTCTACATTGTAGAATAGCAGTGAAGACTTCAAAGCTATAAAATAACACACATAATTATGTAGTAACCCAAAAAGTGCAAATAAAAATATATTCTAGATTCTTTAAAGTAGCCTCTGCCTTGATGACAGCTTTGCGCACTCTTGGAATTCTCTGAACCAGCTTTATGACCTCACCTGGAATGCTTCCAACAGTCTTGAAGGAGTTCCCACATGTGCTGAGCACTTATTGGCAGCGTTTCCTTCACTCTGTGGTCCAACTCATTTCAAACCATCTCAATTACATTTAGGTCAGGTGATTGTGGACACCAGGTCATTTGATGCAGCACTCACTCCATCTCCTCTTGTTAAAATAGTTTCCAGACTCCCACTAAGCCCAAACTAGGGTTGGGCAAAACAACCGGCGATTGCCGATATATTTGCGTATTTTGCAAATCATTCTCACTGATCGGACTCGGAAAAATCTCCTGCTTCTCATCGCCTCTGTCTATTAAAATAATTTGCCAGTAACGCCAGTGTAGAAAGTCTGCACTCTCCATCGCCACTTGGCCGTAGACAATTATTTGCAACCATCATGCAGAAGAAAATGTAGCAAAACTTGTTACTTCGGACCAACATGGCTTGAAGCTGATTAGATCTGTCCAAGAATCTCTCCTCTGACTGGTGAACTGTGGTGGATAGTAGTCAAGCTTCTGATTGGCTGAGTGTGACATCACTCATTGTGACATCAAAGCCACGTGGTTTGCCAAAAGCGTGGGCTATCCAATAAAATAAACAGCATGTGATTTCACCAGTAAGAGAACAACACAGAGAAGCGACACATATTGTCGGTGGCAACACACTAAGTTTTAAAGACAAGTTAATTATTTGCCAAGCTTGAATTCTCAAGGAGACAGACCATTTAATTAGCAAGATAAAAGGACAAAAATGGCGCAAAAAAACAATGGCTGATTGACTCAGTCAATCGGCAATTACAGATAAACTCATCCAATCGCCCAAGCCTAGCGCAAACCAGATGGGATGGCGTATCGCCGCAGAATGCTGTGGTAGTCATGCTGGTCAAGTCTGCCGTGAATTCTAAATAAATTGCTGACAGTATCACCAGCAAAACACCATCACACTTTCTCCTCCATGCTCCATGGTGGGAACCGCACATTTAGAGATTATCCATTCACCTTCTTTGCGTCTCGTGGTTGGAACCAAAAATATCATGTTTGGACCAAGACCAAAGGACAGATTTCCACTGGTCTAATGTCCATTGCTTGTGTTTCTTGGCCCAAGCAAGTCTCTTCTTATTGGTTTCTTTGCAGCAATTTGGCCATTTAGGCCTGATTCACACAGTCTCCTCTGAACAGATAATGTTGAGATGTGTTTGCTCCTTGAACTCCGAAGCATTGCGCTGTAATCTGAAGGGCAGGTAATTGGCAATTTCTGAGACCGGTAACTCTAATAAACTAATAACCTCTGCAGCAGAAGGAGCTCTGGGTCTTCCTTTCCTGTGGCAGTCTTCATCAGAGCCAGTTTCATCAGAGTGCTTGATGGTTTTTGCAACTACATTTGAAGAAACATTCAAAGTTCTTGACATTTTCCAAAATTAACTGACCTTCATGTCTTCAAAGTAATGATGGTCTGTTGTTTCTCTTTGCTCTGTTGAGCTGTTCTTTTTGTAATTTGGAATACAGGACTACACAATTACTACAGAACAGACAAAATAATGGTCTTTTACCAAATACAGCTATTTACTCCGTATGGTGTATACAAGGTGTTCATCTTGATCGCTGTATTTAACAAGCATGTTATGACAGTTAAATCCAAGACTCTTGAGATAATCCAAGACTGTTAAAATTAAAAAATAATTTGCTGAGGAACGATCGTGATCCTTCATGGCCTCAATTGATGAGCCCAAATCTTAAATCTTGTATAATATTTACCCTTTTTTCATTAAATGCAATTTTGTGCAATCTACTTTTATGAGCTTATTCTTACCCTGTTTTGAGTGTGTTTCATTTGTTTAATTTAGTTTTCTACTTTATAAATCTATTCTTCGCTTTGCTTTTCTTGTTACAATTTGATGGCCTTATTTTAATGTCACACTTTGAGTTAAATGTTGTGCATTAAAGGTGCTATACAAATTAAGATTATTATACCGACCCTATCTTGTCATAACAAATGATTTGCTCAAAAGCATTAAGAAACAAAGAAATTCCACAAATAAAGTTTTAACAAAGCACCTGTTAATTGAAAAGCATTCAAGTTGACTACGTCATGAAGCTGGTTGAGTGAGTGTTAAAAACACTCTAATTGTTAATTGTAGGTGTATAAATGTTTAATACATGTGTGTTATTTACCAAATTGACATAGTTGTGCTTAGATCAGATGTTGCCGATAGCATGCATGGTCACCGCTCAAGGTAGGCCTGACATATTGATGATTCAATCGATCGCGATTTACATTAATTAATTACTTAGTTAAGTAATTCATTGATCGATTAATTAATCAACCAATTTTTTTTTTGTTTTGTTTTTATCCTGCCAGGAAAAATCTGAGCATTGAAAGTGCTGTTTTACCATGTTCTGAAACTGATCCCCTTACTCAGTGGGAGTGGAGAGGGAGAGCCGCTCTCTCCCTCTCTGCTCAGAGCTGTTTTGGATTTATTATTTGTAATGTTAATTGTGTAAAAGTGTCCTGTTTTCCATCTCGTTGTTTTGACTTGGTGTTCTTCTAACCCTCATTGTGAAGTATATTGTCTGAATGAATTACGACCACAGAAATGGAATTTCTTTCATTATTGTCTTTTTCATTACCCCTCCAGACAGTGCTGCTGGTTTTCCTGTGTTTTTATTTTAGATCTATTTATTTTTATTTCTTTACTACTATGTAGTAGTGTGTATAAAACAAACAATCTAGCCACTGGGGGTGCACAAGCTAGTATATCATCAGTGCCGGTCCGAAGCCCGGATGAATAGAGAGGGTTGCGTCAGGAAGGGCATCCGGCGTAAAAACCATGCCAAATAAAACATTCAAACAACAAATCTGTTTTCCCTACTGGATCGATCGAGGCCTGGTTTAACAACGACCGCCACTGGTGCTGTTAGCCAACAGGGTGCCAGTGGAAATTGTGCTACTGTCGGCCGAAGAAGAAGAGGGGAAGCTGGTCTGGAGTCAGCAGGAGAGGAAGAAGGGTAGGAGAGTAGAGTTGAGAATTGGAACGTTGAACGTTGGCACTATGAAGGGGAAAGGGAAAGCTGGCTGACATGATGGAGAGAAGGAAGGTAGATGTACTATGTGTACAAGAGACCAGGTGGAAGGGGAGTAAGGCGGATGAGTTCAAGTACTTGGGGTCGACCCTCCAAAGCAGCGGAGAGTGCCGGAGAGGTGAAGAAGAGAGTACAGGCAGGGTGGAGTGGGTGGAGAAGAGTGATCTGTGACAGGAGGGTTCCAGCAAGAGTGAAGGGTAAGGTCTACAGGACGGTAGTGAGACCAGCTATGTTGTGCGGTTTAGAGGCGGTGGCACTGACAAAAAGGCAGGTGGCTGAACTGGAGGTGGCAGAGTTGAGAATGTTGGAGTAAAGCCAGGAGTATCAGAGCCAGGTACAAACTGTTCTACCATGGAGTGGATGGCAGGAGAAATGGGGTAGGGATAGTCATGAACGGAGAATATGTCAAAAGTGTTTTGGAGGTGACGAGAGTGTTGGACAGAGTGATGAGCATAAAGCTGTAAATTGATGGTGTGATAATGAATGTGGTCAGTGCATATGCTCCCCACGTTGGGTGTGAGAGGGAAGAGAAAGAGGAATTCTTTGGTGAGTTGGATGTAGTGGTGGAGAGCGTCCCCAAGGGAGAGAGAGTGGTCATTGGAGCAGATCTCAATGGGCTTGTTGGCGAAGAGACATAGAGACATAGACATAGGTGACGAGAAGGTGATAGGTAGGTATGGTGTCAAGGAGAGGAATATGGAAGGACAGATGGTGGTGGATTTCGACTAAAGGATGGAATTTGCTGTTGTGAATACGTATTTCAAGAAGAGGGAGGAACACAGGGTGACATACAAGAGTGGAGGAAGGTGCACACAGGTGGACTACATCTTATGGTGCAATCTGAAAGAGATTAGTGACTGCAAAGTGGTGGTAGGGGAGTGTGTTGCTAGGCAGCATCGGATGGTGGTCTGTAGGACGACTCCGGAGGCCAAGAAGAAGAAGAGAGTGAAAGAAGAGCCAAGGATAAAATGGTGGAAGTTGAAAAAGGAGGAGTGTTTGCATGCAATTTAGGGAAGAGGTAAGGCAGGCAATAGATGGGAATGAACAGTTACCAGATGACTGGGAAACAACTGCAGAAGTGGTGAGGGAGACGGCCAAGAAGGTACTCGTTGTATCATGCGGGAAGAGGAAGGAAGACAAGGACTCTTGGTGGTGGAATGAGCATAGAGCAGAAGAGGTTGGTGAAGAAGAAATGGGATAGTCAGAGAGATGAAGAAAGTAGACAGGGGTACAAGCTGATGCAGTGCAAGGCGAAGAGAGAAGTGGCAAAGGAAAAGGCATACGACAAGTTGCATGAGCGGTTGGACAGTAAGGAAGGAGAAAGGAACGTGTACCGATTGGCAAGACAAAGGGACCAAGCTGGGAAGGATGTACAGCAGGTTAGGGTGATGAAGGTAATGATGGGAATGTGCTGACTAGTGAGGAGTGTGTTGAGAAGGTGGAAGGAGTACTTTCAGGAATTGATGAATGAAGAAAATGAGAGGAAGAGAAGAGTGGATGATGTGGGGATAGTGGATCAAGAAGTGCAGAAAATTTGCAGAGGTGAGAACAGCATAAAATAAGATGAAGAGTGGAAATGCAGTTGGCCCAGATGACATACCTGGGGAAGCATGGAAATGTTTAGGTGAGGTGGCAGTGGCGTTCCTAACCAGACTGTTTAACACTATCCTGGAAAGGAAGAGGATGCAGTAGGTGTGACGAAGGTGTTCAAAGTGGAGGTGGGATTATATCAAGGATCAGCTCTGAACCTCTTCTTGTTTGCAATGGTGATGGACAGGTTAACAGATGAAATCAGGCAGTCTCCGTGGACTATGATATTGCAGATTATATTGTGATCTGTAGCGAGAGTAGGGAGCAGGTTGAAGAGAGCCTGGAGAAGTTGAGGCATGCATTAGAGAGAAGAGGAATGAAATTCAGCAGCAGCAGGTCAGAATACATGTCCCTGAATGGGAGGGAGGGCGGCAAAAGCTGAGAATGCAAGGAGTGGAGGTCGAGAAGGCGGATGAGTTCAAGTACTTGGGGTCGACCCTCCAAAGCAGCGGAGAGTGCGGGAGAGGTGAAGAAGAGAGTACAGGCAGGGTGGAGTGGGTGGAGAAGAGTGATCTGTGACAGGAGGGTTCCAGCAAGAGTGAAGGGTAAGGTCTACAGGACGGTAGTGAGACCAGCTATGTTGTGCGGTTTAGAGGCGGTGGCACTGACGAAAAGGCAGGTGGCTGAACTGGAGGTGGCAGAGTTGAGAATGTTGATATTTTCTTTTTTTTTTAACCTGTGCTGTCAGCATGCTGGGCATACAACACAGTATTTGTATGCCATTGCATTCAGGACAGAGTTAGTCTGGAAGTGGAGTTCAAGTTCTCAACCTGCAGTGCAACTCTTTAGTAATTCTTACTAAACTTCTTAACTGCTGCAATAACTCTGTCCTGTGGATGACCTGTAGAATGACAAGAGCACAGTTTTTGGTTATGGAGAGCCACCACCAACCCCCTCTTTGGAGAACTATTTATCATGTTTGGGTCAATATAAACAACAAACAACTATAAACAACTGATCACTACTCCAAGAGGGGGAGAATCACCACGGTGAGACAAATAAACATAGAAACAAACATTCACACAAAAACATGAACATTGGACGACAACATACAACTGGTCACGTGGTCTCTTCCTGGCACAGTTATGGCAGTAAATGAGGAAGGAAAGGAAAGGAATGCAACCAGGAGGTTGCTGGGGTGCACTCCAAGCAGGTGTGCGTGCGTGCGTGCGTAAGATGTCCACCAGTGAGTGTACATGACTTATCCCCATTAGTACTGGTGTAGAAGGTCGGTATTATGTCGCAGCGCCTCCAAGCAGCGCAAGGGGCACCGAAGCCCCCCCCAAACTCCACAGCCCCGCGGATAACTCTCGGCTGCAGGACATCCCCGGGTACCCTGCCGTGCGGCCACGGAAGACCCCTGGGCCCCCAGAGAAACCAGAGGACCGTGGAGCAACTCCCACCCAGCCCCGAGGAGCATGACCCAGTCCCAGGGAGTATGAGGAGACCCCGCACCCCAGGGGCGCACACATACAACCAACCCCCGGGTGCAGGCACAAGATGCAGCTGCCGGCACAGAACCCGGGCCACAGGCGCAAGGCACGGACCACGGGCCCTGGATCAAGGCCCCACGGTGACAGACAGACACCCCGCCCGAGCCCCCATGCCCTCCCACGCCCTGCACATGGGGGGAGGCCTGCCCCACGGCGGCTGACCAGACGCCAAGCACCCACACGCAGCAGCGAGCGCACAGCGCCCCCCCCCCCCCCCCGGCGGCGCCGGCAGGCCGCCAGGCACACAGGCCCTCCGCCACCCCCAGCAGTCGGGGCACCCGCCGCAGAGAAGCCGTGCCGCAGAAGCAAAAGGCCAACAGCCGCCCCCCACACCCACAACGACAAGCAGTCCCCCCATGGTCCCCGGAAGGCACCCGGCAGCGCTCTCCGCAGCCCTGCAAGGCCGCAGCACATCCCAAGCCACTAGGCGCAAGCCGCCAGGATGCCAGCTTGGCCGGGAGGGGGCCAATCACCCCCCCACACCGACCCGCCAGCGACCGGCCACCCCAGAAAAAAAACCCCCCAGTGCTCAATGTGTGCTGTTGGTGAAATTGGTGGGTTGTGGGTGCGAGTCCTTCAGGCAAGTTGAACAGGGATCACTCGCATCCCTCCTGTCCCGCAGGCCCTGGTCTGATGGAGTGTTGTTGGGAGTAGGATTGGTGTGCCAGTGTATGTGTTCTAAGCTAATGTGAGTGGGATTCAAATTTTGGGACGGCTGAGAAGCACACTTGGGCAGGAGCGTGACAGGCAAGATGGCAGCTGCCCGCCGCATCCCCACCCACATAGCCTGCACCCCGCCCATCCTGCAAGCCCTCGGTCCATTGTGTGGTGTATGTGCTGAGTATGAGTTTTGGCACTGGGAGAGATAGTCGAGTCGCAACCGGATCGATCCAGGGGCGCAGCAGGCCGGGGAGCAACCACGCAGACGCCCTCCCCCCGGACCCAACCGCGCCACAGTGCGCCCACCTCCCGTACATGGTGGCAGCCAACCCACAGCGATCAGCCATGGGCGCAAAGCGTCCGCCATGCGCCTCCGCCACGTCAGGCAGCTCCGCGCTCCCATCAGGCCCCTGGTCAGGCCCCACCCGCTGAGCATGCGGACTACAGAACAGAGGGCGGCAGACGGCACCCCCACCCACAGCCTGACCCCACCAGCGACGAGCACCCCGCGCACCGAGAGCGTCAGAGGGCAGGTACCTCGGCAGCCCGGTGTGATGACAGGAGACCGCC
This sequence comes from Zeus faber, assembly GCF_960531495.2. Classification (NCBI taxonomy): domain Eukaryota; kingdom Metazoa; phylum Chordata; class Actinopteri; order Zeiformes; family Zeidae; genus Zeus; species Zeus faber. The sequence continues at coordinate 30,635,934 of NC_137195.1, forward strand.
ACCCATGAAGGAGGCCACATGGTGAGCCCTGCGCCTAGCACAGCCAGCCAGGTTCAGGACTCAGGTTGACAGGACCAAACGGAACGCCTAACCATCCCCGGTACGACGGCCACCACCCCCCACGGGACGCAGAGGGACACACAGGCCCAGCCCACAGGGCGGGTGACTCCAGCGGCCCGCCGACCACGGGGCCCGAGACCCGAACCAGCGACCCACAACCCCCGCCCCCAACCCAAGCCCCAGAACCCACATCCATGCCCGGAACCCACACACGGGCGCCAGCTGCAGGTACTCCCTGGTAGCACGTCTCCTCCCCACCCCTTAACTCAGGTAAAGGAGCGGGCGCCACCACCCAGACCACCCAACTCCCCCGTGGGGCCCCGGGATCCCCCAAGAACACCGACCCAGGCACCACAAAGGTCCCCAGAGCCGCCTGGGCAGCCACCCAACCGCGGAGCCCCAGCAGACCTGGAGGACCCCCTCATGCCCCAAAGCGCAACGACATTGCACCGACTTAGGAAGCCTCAAGTATTAAATGATGGAGTTATGTCAGTGATTACATTACATTACATTTCATTTAGCAGACGCTTTTATCCAAAGTGACTTACAATTGTTCAAACACCGACGGACGCAGCCATCAGGAGCAATGAGGGGTTAAGTGTCTTGCTCAAGGACACTACAGCATGCTAGCAGGAGGAGCCTGGGATCCAACCAGCAACCTTTAGATGACTAGACCACCAGCTCTACCGCCTGAGCTACCATCCCAGTGATCCCCCAGTGATAAAAGTAGCCCATATTTCATTAAATGAATCAACATTGTTTTGCGATATTGCCAATAGTTTTTCTATTGAGATGTAATCTATTAATAACCGCAACCAATGGGATGTGGTGAGATTATCTCTCTTTTTCCAATTGAGTAATATTGTTTTCTTGGCCATTGTTAAGGCAATCAAAATGGGTTGGTGGTGTTTCAGTGGTGGGTCGACTGAGGAGAGGTCACCAAGAAGACATATAGACGGGGAGAATGGAATGCTGCGACCCAGAAGGGTTGATAGCTTCCTTGTGATGTTGGTCCAGAATGCTAGGATAGGTGAGCAGAGCCAGAAGGCATGAAAGTAGTCATCTCTGGTATCAAGGGAACAGTGGGAGCAAATGTCTTCATCCACAAAACCCATTTTGAACATTTTGTGTTCCGTGATATGGGCTCTGTGCAAAATCTTATATTGGATGAGTTGCATTTTGGAATTGCGGGTCATAGAAAAGGTGTTGTTGCAAATAAGCTTCCACAGGTTGATATCAGTGGGAACAGCAAGGTCTCTTTCCCATTTCATTGTATGTAAAGATAAGGTGTCGATATTTTCATTGGAAGTGACAAGAATGGACAGGATTAAGAATGAGTACATTAGAGGAAAGGTCAGGTTGGACAGTTTGGTGAAAAAGTGAGAGAGGCCAGATTGAGATGGTTTGGACACGTGTGTAGGAGAGATGAGAATTATATTTGGAGAAGGATGCTGAGGATGGAGCTGCCAGGCAAGAGGAAAAGGGGCCAAAGAAGGTTTATGGATGTGGTGAGGGAGGACATGCAGGCGGTTGGTGTAAGGGAGGAATGGTGGGGATGGTAGCTCAGGAGGTAGAGCTGGTGGTCTAGTGATCTAAAGGTTGCTGGTTCGATCCCAGGCTCCTCCTGCTAGCATGCTGTAGTGTCCTTGAGCAAGACACTTAACCCCTAATTGCTCCTGATGGCTGCGTCCGTCAGTGTTTGAATAATTGTAAGTCACTTTGGATAAAAGCGTCTGCTAAATGTGATGTAAAAGGAAGATGTGCAGAACAGAAGGTATTGGAGGCAGATGATCCGCTATGGTGACCCGGCAGCAGCCGACTGACAAAGAAGTAGTGTGTATAAAACAATTTTTTTAAACACAATTGAGCTAAGGGACTGTCCAGTTCCATAAAAAAAATTGTCCCCACTGTCCTGTGCAGCATCACGTACGCACGACATTTGCAAGATCGCCCAAGCCTCACTCAAGGTTTTCCTGACAACACCTCCACTAGCTAATTTCCTTGTTTTTAAAACCCTGATCTATATCCTTGTCTTCTGTATGAGGGATTAATTTCATGGAATGTAATGCAAACCGTGGTTTCCCAATCTCTGTTAGGTTAAATGCTCCGTTTTGCGGCCCATGCCCTATTAAAACTTTGTCTTGTATTAGGTGAAGTTGCACAGACCTTGCTTTCACTGATGGCTCCGCTGGAAGTCATTGGAGATTGTATAAAAACTGGGTACAAAGTGATAGAATTATGTAATTGAAAAAATTATATTATGGAAAAGGGTAATGGTAAGGGAGCAATTTGTGCACCGGTCTGCCTCTCCGATGGCACCGATGATGTGCGCGTGCCAGCGATGGGCACGCCAAAACTATGTTTTTATTTTAGATTTAGGTTATTTTATTTTAGGTCTGCTTATGGAACAAAACAGGTGAGTATGGAACGGTATGGAATGAAACCATCCGTAATGGGTACGCTTTCTACGTGACTCTCTCCCCGATCACCCCCCCTCCATGCATTTTGCCCAGAAAATAATCGTAACTTGTCTATGAGTCGTGCCCTGTCCCCACACTGTTTTTATTGTTTTATTTGCAGGAACGGGGCACCGAAAATCGGGGAGGATGGAGAGCTGTGTTCGGGTCCAGACACGAATGATTCTACCATATAAAAATATATTTATGATTCCCCTTATTTATAATTCCCCAATTAAATGTTATCCGTGTGCTTTTTTTGTAAGCTTCTATCTATTTTATCCTGTTATTGTAATGCACACTAACAAAAAAAAAACGCTTGACTTGAAGAATCTCAATCGACTGACGGGTTTTCGGCTGATGATTCCACTTGTCGACTACTGGGGACACATTTTCCAAACGATTCCAAACGAATGAAAGGGGGGAGTTTTACTCAGGACAAACCATAACTTTTGTTATTCCTGGTTTTTATGGAAAGTTCTGGTGCTCAGTTTCTAGAATAATTGTTTTTTATATTTCCCATCTTCGTAGACACTTCAACTTTGCTAAACAGCTGCATCTGCATTTTCTTTTAATTTATTTTATTACACCTTGCTCTGTTTGGTCTAATTAGCAAACTTGTCTGTGATAAATTGTTTCAGTTGGCACATGATGGCATCTAATGATTTATAGATGGACATCTTGCACGTTCCAAACTTTAGCGCTGTCTGCTGTCAGGGAATTCATTATGAACAGCTATCAGTGTTTATCTGTGCGCATGAATTTTAGACTTTTATTCAGCCCTCCACCCCTCCACTATTGACACCAACTGCCACTGTTAACTGAATATGCTCAGGCATGGCTTCTGCTTAGAAGTCCCATTCTTTATGGAAAGACAGTTACAGTTGTAAAGCTGACAACATGATTCAGTGGGTTACATATGTATACCCAACAAGCTACTGATCCTAACCATATTGTTTAAAGTGATTATTGATGGTGGGTAAAGGTGCTAAGACTGCTGAGATGGCATTTATTGAAACACTTAATCTAGTTGTGTCATGGCTTCTTCCTGCAACAGGAATAGGCACATGCATCTAATATACCTGCTGCAGGTACATAGAGAATGACTACACTTGTTTAGTGAATGCCACTTTGCTTCTTTGTTCACTCTTTTCAAATAACAAAATTAATGGGAATTTTATTGAATGAGATTCAATGTCCTCTAACCTTTTTGCAATGGGACAATTTTGCTCACAGATATTTTCCCTTTAACCCTACAGATATGTACCAGGTTCCGGTCCAGAAGCTTGAGAAAATCAGAACCTCCCGGAAGAGAGTCAAAACGATTCTGACTGATATAGGACTTGACTCCTGCCAGAACTTACTCAAGGTAGTCTCACTTTCATTCCGAATGAAATTTTATTTTCATTAAGTCAATGATTGTATAATTGTTTGGATTAAGCTCCTTGTACATGACAAATTTTTTAGTATGGTTATTTTTAACAGTGATTCTAACCAATATCTTCATTATAATTTTCAATCCTTATACGATACTTGTACTGCTTGCCAAAGGTTCATTCTATCTTAGATTGGTGCCTTTGCCGCCACGGGGTATCCCAGCCGGCCCCCCGGGGTTCAGGCGCACCACCGGCTCACCTCTGCCCTGTCTGTCAGGGTGGTAGAGCTTGAGCGCATGCGATATACCCGAAAGATGGTGAACTATGCCTTGGCAGCAGCATTGAAAATACGATTCAGGTTTTGAAAAATGTGATTAACGGTTTTAAATGGCTCTTATAATATATGTAATATTTTTTTATAAAATATGCAAGGTTTTATCGACCGGCTGATAAATCGGGCGATATTTGCGCATTTTGAGATCATCGGCCGATGCCGTCACTTACGAGGCCGATAAATAAAAAATGTCTGCAAACTAGTGTTGTCATAAATATATATTACATATTGATTCTGAATATTTGAAACGGTTTCAATACTAATTTTCTGTAGTAATGATATACCGGTAGCAGCTGTGCTTCCTCGCTCTCTTTTCTCGCCAACAGAAAGTCACACACACACCGCTGCGGTGCCCACGCTTTAATATGACGCAGTTTTTTATTATAAAAAAAATGTATCGTTCATAATTATTTTTCATTCAATTTTTTTTTGTTTTTTTTTACAAAGTTCAGTTTTTTGATTACATGTGGACGTTTATTTAGTTGATACCCTTTTTATTTTAAATAATTGCACTGCAGAGACATTGCAGACAATATAAAATTGATGTTAAAATGTTCATTTAAGTTCAGCAATTTTCTGTCTCATTTGTTATGATTATTAATTTGTTGTATATAAAAAACAAGCCAAAAAAAAGATATCGGCTTTATATATATCGGCCATTGGCCACCCCCCTCTTTAAATATCGGCGTCGGCCATTGAAAAACCCATATCTGTTGACCACTCATTTTTTCTGACTTTTAGACTAGTTGACTAGTCTAAGTTTAAACTTTCATTTAAACTTGAGGGGAATTAGTCGTTAGGAACATCCATAATGATGTGCAAGCAGCTCAGTTATTGTCTTGTTAATAAAAAAAGTCAAAAAATAAACATTTTGTAAAATATATTAAAAAAAAAAAGAATTTGTATATGATTCTGAAACAAAACATCCTATTTTGCCCCCTTTCCAGGAGCTGAAGCAATTTGATGCAGGCAAAGAGTGTTTTCAGAACACAGAATGGTATGACATGACAGATGGTTACAAATTCAAGAAGAGGAAGAAAGTAAGTGAAATGATGGTAAAATGGTCACACAACACAATTCTTTATTTAGTGACTTGTTTGCTTATAAGGTTCTATCTCTTATAGGGGTAGTTTCATTGGTCTCTGAGGTTGTACAACTAATGCAGATGACTTTTTATATATATAAAGTCATCTGCAATATGGCCACGTGGTCTCATATATATATATATATGACAAGAGAACTATATATATATATATATATATATATATATATATATATATATATATATATAGTTCTGCGCCTGCGGCTGCATCTTGTGTCTGCACTTAGGTTGGGTTGCATGTGTGCGCCACCGGGGTGCGGGGTCTACTCGTGCTCCCAGGGACTAGGTTATGCTCCTCGGGGGCAGGCGTAGGGGTTGCTCCGTGGGTTTCCGGCTTCTGTGGGGGCCCGGGGGTCTTCTGTGGCTGCGGGGGGTGGGGGGGGCCTTCGGGGCCCTTCCTGCTGCTTGGGGGCGCCACCACATAATACCGACCTTCTACACCAGAACCAACTGGGATAAGTCCTATACACTCACCGGTGGACACCATACACACATACAGGCGGTCCCATCACACACACACACACACACCACCAACACCTGCTGCGAATGCACCCCAGCACCCTCCTGATTGGTGGCGGTTCTGTGTAACAAAAAACTGTTCTCTTGTCATCCTATACTGTAGGTCATCCACAGGACAGAGTTATTGCAGCAGTTCTTGATGATTTAAGAATTAATAGAGTTGCATTGCAGGTTGAAAAGTTGAATTCTACTTGCAGACTAACTCTGTCCTAGATGCAATAGCATACAAATACTATGTTGTATTACTAGCATGCTGATAGCACAGGTTAAAAAAACAACCCAGTTTGTTTATGCATTTTAAAAGATATAAACACTGGTGATTGGACTTTATGTGGTGTTCCAAGAGTCGTACCACAGCTGAATGGTGTTGATGTTCCCCCTCAAATCCACCTTGCTTTGCCTGTGTAGATGCAGTTTACTGGGAAAGCATCTTCTGCCAGGTATTTAGGGTAATGGGCTTTAGCCCCATTGAGATTTACTGTAGTCTTACCTTTATAGATTATAAGCCACTGGTTTTATTAGTTGTTTTTGTATATGTTTTTTTTTCTTCCCAATGACACCTCAAAATCATAATTGTCCAGCTAATCCTGCCACGCATCACAATTGGCCTCATTCACGAACATGCACCGCACAGATTTGTCCTTAAATTGTGTGTATTCTAAGCAAACATTTGGCATCCACCAATTTTTTATTACTTGAATCTATTCTAAACTTACCAGTCATGTGCACAAATCACAAAGAACAAATCCTGGAAATTATATAACCAATCTTTAACTGAACGTAATATGCATATTTGAACCACAATTTGTTTAAATAAGGGAGCATCCAATATTCTACGATATCATATAAAAAAAAATGTTTTCTTTACTTAAAATTAAACATTTATTTTGATCATTGATTCCAATTTATTTTTAGAACTTTAATTGTAAAAAAAATACCCCCTCAAGGTGCATTTGTTATATTACACTATTATAACCTAATAATGGAATAAAATGAACAAAGTCGTTAATCACAATTATTTGTGTGACAATTAATCATGACAGCCGTAGTTGTAGATGATAGATAATTCATATGTAAATAATCCATATCTATCAGCTTTAAGAATAAGAGTAGATGTTTGTTAGTCAGTGTTTAAATCTCTGTCTGTGTCTTTAAATACTCTATCAAAATTGTTACATTTTCAAAATGAAGTAATATATAATAAATGGTTTGCATTCATCATCTTCACAGTTAAAATGTTGTTCTGAAATAATTTGTTTAATCCTGTACTGAACAGTTGGATACAAATGCATGTTGTGACACCCCTTTCCATTTCCCACTGTAGTGTTGCTACCGCACCCAGAACATATGCTGTTCCCTCTGTTGGTTCTCCACACACTCTTGGCAAACCTACCGCAACCATGTTCAGCGTCTTCACGAGGAGGAGGCAGACCTGGCCTCCCTGTCACCCTGCCCCCGGTGCCCTTACATCTCCAGGCCGGACCTCACCATTAGACATGCCAAGCTGTTCCACTCCCAGACACTGTCATTCTCCACTACCACAATCAAAACGCACTCACAGGTTAGTTGCTTACTTATAAACCGGGTGTCTTGTTATATATTCCCAGCCAAATCATTCCATGCTTATTCAGTTAGTTATATAGATGGTGTAGGGTTGTTGGGAATCCGATATTCATGTCCTTTCAGCTCCCGAAGCTGTGTTCTATTAGCTTGGAGATTTTCAAAAAGCCCAGGGCAGGGTGGAGAGAAGCGAGCTGGTCATAAGAGTCAAGAGAGACTTGGCGACGAGTCAAAGTTTCATTGGTGTGGAGAAGAGTGAAGCGCTCACCCAAAAGAAGCAGGGAAAGTCGACACTGGGTGATATTGCTGTACGAGTGAGAGGGGATGATGTGTTGTGATGGGATGGGAGAAGTAATCAAAATGATTGTCAGATTGTGCCCTGTTCAGACTACATGATATTTGTGCCAATCTGACCGTTGAAGACAAATTTCTGAGGTCAGCGGCAAAAAGCCCACATCGGCACCTCCTGCAGCGCGCTCCTGTCGCCGCTGCTCGTTGAGTTTGAACAGGTCAGCGTGTAGGATCAAAAAGTCTGAACACCCTTGCCTGTCGTGTAGTCTGTGGGCACCTTAAGGGAGAGTGGTAAATGCAAGGTTGGAGACGCAGAAGGATATATTGAAGACAAGGTCCAGCTGTTTGTTGTGAGCGAGAGGTTGAGAAATGGTGAGGTCAAAAGAGGAGTGATGCCAAGGATTGCAACTACCCTGACTGGATTGTGAAGTCTCCCAAAAGAATACTGCACCTTAGATTTCTGCCAAGCTTACATGCTCATGATCGGTTAAAACAAGAATGGGTAATGGACATAATACAGTTGTCAAAAAATTTTCGGAAGTCAAGCACAGGTTGTCAAAAAATTTTCGACAGTCAAGCACATATAAAATAACCAAATAAAATAGTTATTTGTTCCTTCCTCTCTGGCCTTCCCTCGATGTACTCATGTAGATAAACTCCCTGGTCGTGTGCCAAAAAGCACCCAGGCTGACTAGAAAGATGGTAGATCATGCCACTGCTCACATAATTCTGCTCGTAGATTGTGAATAACTTTATGGGCCTCTTAACTGTGTTTTTATTTCATTTTTTTTTTTCTTCATCTGAAGCACCCCAAGCCTGTAAATGTGCAAATGGGAGCTCCATACTGTTTTTTTCTTGGTAGATGATTTTATTCTCTACTTGTTTTAAGATAATTTCTTAAAACAAGTACATATTGTGGAAGAATTGGCGTGGGAACTGAGTATAACTCCTCTATGGTAAACCTGGTCTTATTGGTTACAGAAGATTTTGCTTTCCTCGTTTCAGGTTGGGGTGCGTGTCTCTAAGCCGGGTACAGCGGGGGACAAGTTCTCGTGTGTCCGCTGCGGCTTCCACGACAGCCTGCTGTATGTGATGCGAAAGCACGTCTTGGTCCACCACTGCAATTCACTGCTGCAGCGTTACTATGGCCAACGCTCTGCTGACAAGATGGTTCCTGATAAGCCAGGTTCAAACGGTAGCCATTAACACTGGAATCTGACTTAAATTGACACTGAAACAGTTGCAGTGTATTCATCTTTTGATAAAAGTGTCGGTTTACGCCAAATATATTTTGAATTAACCTATAGGTGTGGCCCAGTGATTCCACTACCACAGCCATTAGTGGGCGGGCTGACCTTTAATTGTGAATATCTGCCCAATAATCCTCCCCCAACAACAGACAAATATGAAAATGGGTGTCGACAAAGGTATATGTGCAAAGTGCACTGTTCTGTAGCACATTCCATGCCGGTAAAAGGTGTTCATGACTTTGCCATCTGGTATTTTAAATTGATGTTTAGATGAATATAATAAACGCAGTGTAATTGACAACTTACAAGCTGTGGAACTGGATGGCTGGATGATGGATCCCACTAATAGAACATTTCTATGTGGAAACACTGGCTGCACATGTATTTGGGGTTAACCACCATTTTTTCCGTGCAGCATTACAGCAATATGCTGTGTGTGTGTGTGTGTGTGTGTGTGTGTGTGTGTGTGTGTGTGTGTGTGTGTGTGTGTGTGTGTGTGTGTGTGTGTGTGTGTGTGTGTGTGTGTGTGTGTGTGTGTGTGTGTGTTTCAAAAGTTTAAACACAAGTTATAAGTGACCAAAAATTAATTAATGTTGTCAAATTATTTATGAATGCAAAATATGCATGAAGTGATTTTGAGTCCTTGCTTGGGAAAAGACATTGTGCGCTGGACTAGGGGGGATTTCCGTCCGATCAACTCGTCTCACAGGCTACGCCACATTCCCCACAACCTTGTGCTTCTTACTATATCAATCAATGTTACTTACGAGTAGTACAGAATTGTTGCTAGCTTTGCATCACCCTCAAATGTAAGCTCTTTTTGCTTGCTATCACTGACAAAATCTGCGAGCTAGCTTTAATTTACAACTACAGTAAATTACACCATACAAACTACAGTGTCGTCAACTCATATACTGGCCTTGTACTGTCAACTACTGGCTGTCTGTGAACTTGTTCTCCACAGGGACTTTAACATAATTAAGCATTAATAGATTTACAATATACAAAATAATAAGAATTCTCAATATATTTCCTGTCATACAGTAGAGGTATCGTCTATTTGTGGTTTTCTTGACTGTTTTCCCTAGCCTACTCCTTGCTCCCTACTCTGACCCTCTCTCGCTAGATAATTCTGCCAATGTTACGAAGCAGTCAGAGTTCTACTGCTGTGTTTGCAAGATGCCTGCCGAGACGTCTGAGCACCTGCTCTACCACTTGCTCAGTTCGGACAGGCACCAAGAGCTCAATGCTCACATCAGCCCCCTGTTGATCGAGCACTGTACCAGCAATGCCAAAAGCCACCCTGCATTCAGTAAGGTAAAGACAGTGTTTGGTTTGATTGTTAATTCAAATCAGATTTCAGAACTCTGGAGTTAACAATGAGTAAGGATCACATTTGTAGCAAGGCCACCATATATGGCATTGATTGCTCAAAACGGTAGTTTGTAGAAACAATGTTACATTTTGTTATCATATTTTGGTGTGATGTTTACTCCCTTGGGGGTAATTGATCACACAATATGCATTTTCTTTACTTGTTTTGTTTTAATCAGTGCATACAATATGTTTTCTACCAGTGTTTTGATAAGTGGTCTCACCTTGTTGATTTGCATGTATAAAATCTACTTATTCACGAAAGGCCAACAGTTATTTTACAGCTTAGACACCATCAAATTAATTATGGACTACCAAATGAACATGGCTTGGTATGCTAGTAATTGGTTATTTTTGCTTTTTACTTGTACTTTACAATTTGGATTTGAGATCAAAAAGATGCATGATATTTAGATGCATTTATATTATTGTTTCACAGAAACTCATGTTTTTGTGCTGAGTCCCACATTTTCAGCTGTGCAAAATCAAGTTAAATGACTGACAGGTGTTGGTACTGATAACTTTTGCTGAGGTATTTCCTTTTGCATGCATTGTTCCCATATAGTGGATGCCTAGTCTTGGGTTTAGCCTTTGTTTTCATTGGTGACCATTGCATTTGGAGTCAGAAGACATAAACTATCACAGTGACCAGAGAGTATGGTGGAAAAACACATACCTGTAAACTGAGAGAACAAAATAATTAATCAAAAATGATATCGCCGAAACTGGATTTATCAAGCATAGAAGTTTGGAAAGTTCGATTGTGCATAATTCTATCGGCAATCGCTAGGGTCAGCAATCACCAATATACCATTTTCACGTGCACGCATAGACCGTAATGTAATGGGGCAAATGTGGCCCCCCCCATTCGAGAAGTGCAGGATTTATTATTTAAAGTGTAAACTATCGACACAAAACTATCCCATTTTTACTCTTAAGTCCCATAGCAACAGAAAAATGACCTGGACAGATTTGTTGGTGGCCCTTAGAAAAGATAATATATAATTGGATTATAGTGATATTTCAAACTAACTGTTTTCTTTAATTGGTATCACACATCTTTAATCTTATAATCAGTCATTCAGCCTATTTAAATGGAGAAAGTAGTCACTCTGCTGTTAGGTATCATCCAAACTGAACATGGACTAGAGAAAGCAAAGGCGAGAAGGCAAGAAAATTATAGACAAGCATGTTAAAGGTAAAGGCTATAAGACCATCTCCAAGCAGCTTGATGTTCCTGTGCCTACAGTTGCAAATATTTTTTAGAGGTTTAAGGTCCATGGGACTGTAGCCAACCTCCCTGGACGCGGCCACAAGAGGAAAATCGACCCCAGATTGAACAGAAAGACGGTAGAAAAAGAGCCAAGGACAACTTCCAAAGAGGTACAAGCTGAACTCAAAGGTCAAGTTACATCAGTGTCTGATCGCACCATCCGTCGCTTTTTGAGTGACAGTGGGCTCCATGGAAGAAGACCCAGGAGGACTCCACCTTTTAAAGAAAAACAAAAAAGCCAGACTGGAATTTGCTAAAATGCATATTGACAAGCCACAATGCTTCTGGGAGAATGTCCTTTGGACAGATGAGTCAAATCTGGAGCTTTTTGGCAAGTCACATCAGCTCTATGTTCACCGATGGAAAAAATGAAGCTTTCAAAGAAAAGAACAGCATACTTACTGTAAAACATGGAGGAGCCTCGGTTATGTTTTGGGGCTGCTTTGCTGCGTGTGGCACGGGGTGCTTTGAATCTGTGCAGGGCACAATGAAATCTCAAGACTAAAAAGCATTGTGGAGTGAAATGTACTGCCCAGTGTGAGAAAACTCTGTCTCAGTTGCAGGTCATGGGTCCTCCAACAGGATAATGATCCAAAACATACAGCTAAAAGCGCCCAAGAATGGATAAGAACCAAACATTGGACTATTCTGAAGTGGCCCTGATCTGAATCCTATCGAACATCTATGGAAAGAGCTGAAACATGCAGTCTGGAGACGGCACCATTCAAACCTGAGACAGCTGGAGCAGTTTGTTCAGGAAGAGTGGGCCAAACTACTTGTTGACAGGTGGAGAAGTCTCATTAATAGCTACAGAAATCGCTTGATTGCAGTGATTGCCTCTAAAGGTTGGGCAACAAAATATTAGGTTTAGGGTCCCATCATTTTTATCCATGCCATTTTCATTTGTTTTATTATGTAAAATATTCTGTTGAATCAAAAAAACAAAGTCTGATTTCTATTAAATATGGAATGAACAATGATGGATGCCAATTACTTTGGTGAGTTTCAAGTTATTTCAGAGGAAATTGTGGGTTCTTTTTTCATCGAAGGATTACCAACAAATTTGTCTAGGCCATTTTAGAATATAATTGATCTCTTTAGCAATAATTTATCTATTTTCACAGTTTCTTTACTTTAATCTATGAGATTCCAAAGGCATGCAGGTATAGATGAGAAAATTGCTTTTAATTTGATCACTTTTCAGTACGAATGAAGCATTGCTTCAATGAGCTGTAAGGGTACGTGCGTTTGTGCGTGCGTGTGTAATATAGCATGTGTATTAAATAATACTGTTTTATATATAACATAATTATATATATACAACATATATATTCCCACTCTTATTTGTCTCAAATAGGGGTGGGAATCACCTGGGACCTCACAATACGACGCTGTGTTTTCGCACTGAACGGTTGTGGGGACTTCCCAAGGGGAACTAGGACCTGGGGGAGGTCCCTGAGAACTAGACACTGGCACTGGTGATGCTGATGTGATGTCATCCAACAGGGTTTCACCACAAGTTCCGTGTTGTATTAGCTCTGTAAATTTCACTGATTTCACCTTACCAGTCCACTAAAGTTTGTTTCTGAACAAATTTGAGGCGAGAAATAATCAATCCAGTTGCTGAATCTTCTCTCTTATTAGATCTACAAGATATAATTTGTCATTTGTTCCAACTTTAGTAAAGCATGGGCTCACTCGCTCTGGAATTCTGTTTCATTCAATCAACGTGGGAAAATGAAATAAAAACATCTACAATAAGAATACTATATATATTTTTTTTTTTATTTGTCATGCTTTTTTTTATTACCACTGAGTGTACTTGGGCTGGTCCCCACCCAGAGCAATGCAACTCTATTGGGCGGACGCAGTCCGAGGGACCGTGGTCTTGGGTCTGGACCCATCACCGGCCCTTACATTACTGAAGGTTCCTCTTGTCCCAGTTAGTCCCTGCCCTGGAGTAGGAGCAAAATCAATTGCTCAAAACGGAGTTCTAAGAACTACGATGATTCCTACAGTAGTTCCAGCAGTGCAGACACAATAAATGGGACGGTTCCTCCAAAAATGTCCTTAGAGAACTATGAAAAAGTTACTGTGGAGCAAAAACGCACGATATGGCAGGTTTTCCAATACATTGAGTATTGCGATTATATTTGTTGCAATAGTTCACAATTATTTTTTGTAAAATAAAACACCTGTTACTCACGGTTACGCACAGTGTTTTTCATTAGTTTTCGTTAGTCAAAAAATACATCTACAATCAATTTTTTTTTATTTTATTATTTTGCTGTATTCTGTCAAACCATTCGTTCTTTAAAATCAGAGATGTATTTATTCATTCTATTAGATGTACAGAAAATATGCTCCATTCCAGAACATGTATATTTTTCATTAAACAAATGCAAAGTTGTCCCATATACGCGAGTTGCTTTACATTTTGAACAACTGCTCACCCCAGTAGACAGATAAAGCATTGCAACTGCTTTTCCACAAATGCAGCATTGGGGTGTTCCCAGGTGCCAGCGCGAAAAAACTAAGGAAACAAAATAAACCAAAATCTTTATGAGATTATATTATATATTGCTATATTATAATCACAGGATTTGCATATTGATCGGCAGGCATGTGTGGTGGGGTGGGTGCCGCCCGATCACCTGCCCTTTTGCCCCATGGTGCCCTTTTTATCAAGCGTATTTTTACATTTATTATTGTTTTTTTGGGGGGGTTTTTTAAGCGTCGAGGTAGAGGATTATCTGGGCAAGATTTCTTTCATGAGCAACGTGTCCTCGACGCATCTATGATGCGCGCACAGGGCGCAGATCACTGGCCACATGATGCGCACCATTGAGGTGCCTGTGATCTGCGCTCCGCCAAGCTGCTCCGTTTACCCAGAGCTGCAAAATACCTAGAACCAGAGCTATGTACCTGTACCTACCTACCTTTTTTTTTTTTTTTTTTTTTTTGCTTTGCACCTTTTTTTTTTTTTATTCTCTGCACGGGACTGTCGAAGGGGGAACTGAGATCAGATCACCAGTGGTTACTCGACAGCTCTGAGTGGAGAGGGGGAGAGCCTCCCCCCCCCCTTCCCCTCTCCCTCTTCCCCTCTCCGCTCTAGTTTCAGAACATGGTAAATTGCACTTACACTGTTTAATGATCAGATATTTCCTGGCGGATAAAAAAAAATAAATAAAAAATTGTCTCATCAATGTCAATTGCGATCGATGGATAAACCTTTCACAGAAGCCATGGTAAGCTCAACGTCCAAAGCATACCACCTCCTCTTAAGAAACAGGGAGACGGTAACATGTGTTGGCCACATACTGTATGTCTGTTTCTGTAATAGCCTTTTTATTGAATTTAAGCTGATTGCAGCAGTAGGATGGATTCAAAAGTGCACAGACTGATGATGTCTTGACTATCTTCATAAAATTGTTCTAACTAAAGCCAGGGCCACATTATGTGATTTAGAGGAAGTTTGGCAACGATTTGAGATTGGGTTGAATCCAGGGTAGTCGTGTGTGTGTGTGTGTGTGTGTGTGTGTGTGTGTGTGTGTGTGTGTGTGTGTGTGTGTGTGTGTGTGTGTGTGTGTGTGTGTGTGTGTGTGTGTGTGTGTGAAATCTGTCTATACGCTCCCAATCAACCAGGTCACGATTCAATCAAACATGTTTGATTTTATCGGGGCTAGCCTTTCCAAAATACTTTGGTGCGTATGCGTCAAAGCCTCAAATCGCAACCGCAATTTTGCAACAGCCACTGAGATTGTGCACCTGCACGATGGCAAAGCCAAAGGAAGCAGCAAATGGGCGAGTGTGGACCTCTGAAATGGAGGAGCGACTTGTGGAATTGTGGCATTATTAGAGTCTCTAATTAGTGTATGTCAGCGCTGTAAGTTGGCTGCAAAAACAACCACAGTATCGAGCTGTATGGCACCCATGTCTTTTTGGTGACAAAATGTTGCAAGATATCTTGCCTCTTGCAGGAAGATACATTCCTGTGAGTGCTGGAGTACTACAAAACTCACTTTGTCTGTTCTGATTTATAATGCTGTTTAGACTCAATCCTTCACCTTTGTAAAATCTACAACCTGACTGATAAGACTATAAAACCTTACTTTGCAGAATCCAGCCCAGGTGAGCCAGCTTGCTCCATGCACCTTGCAGCATGTCATGTCCTTGGTTTCCAAAGGCGAGTTGACCCTTCCCCCTCCAAATGGAAAGCCTCTAACCCCCAAAGGAGGAGCGGATCTTCTTGCGCCTCCTCCACAGCCCACAGCCTTGGTCTGCTCGGCATCAGGAGGAAGACAGATTCTGCTGGCTAATCAGAAAGCAGCTGTGGCAACGCCTGCTCTCTTGGGTCCCTCGCCATCGGCAGGCACACCTATTGGCCTTATGCTCCCCTCTGGAGTACAGCCAAAACAGGTGAATGTATAGAACATGCCTACACACACATAGCATAGTCTTTCCCCAAGAAAGCCAACAAATGGTGGAGAGTTCATCATAGCCTTGCATCTTAAAACGCATACTTCGTATTACATAAGTAGGTGAGTATAAGAATACATTTTTACTGATCATATACATATATGATACATATACTGTCATATACACTTGACTAAATTGTAGGCTAGGATTGTGTTGGAAATTGTAGGGCAGTCATCTGTATTTCACAATACAGATGACTGCCCAAAGCACCATGCTTGTTAAAAAAAAAAAGGAACAATTTCTCACAGGATATAAAAGATCAGCCCACTGACGAGTCCGCGGATATAGCAAACTACTCTGTGCTGTTATTTTCCACAAGAACCCAAAAGAAAGTGTTGGGGCTTCACGTCTTTTCATCACCAATCATCAGTAGTGTGTCATAATTTTGTTCACGTGAAGCGTTCAGGAAAGACAAAGTTATAAGAAATGTTACTTCAGAATAAGAAGGAAAGTTTCATACACGTGGCTCATGCACACACAGCTATGTTTCACAAGATGGAAGAGTTGTGATGAGATGGACTTGTTAAAACTCTAGATTCAAGATTCAAGAGGTTTATTCGTCACATACTTTTATACATATATGCAGTGAAATGTCCATCCAATGCACCCGGTGATGAGGCACAATATGTTCTAGACTGAACACAATAGCTACCTGAAAATTTCTACTTGACAAACTAACTGATTTCTGAAACGCAATGCAGTAAGTAAGTCAAATAACATAGAATAAAATAAAATAAGAACTCAAAGGTAATGCAGAGTGGGGGTACAAAACAGAAATAAAGGGAATAGACTTATGTACTGTATAGGGGATAGGCTACTATGCATATACAGATATGTGCATTAAAGTGGCATGTGATGAAGTGAGGTAGTGTGTGTAGAGATATACAGTACAGTATACAACAGTACGGCGCAGCAATACAGTAACACCGAACATAACAGCAATACAGCACATTTTGCAGTTATCCAGAACAGTATGCAGTACAGTATGCTACATACAGTAAGGTAGTGGAGCCTATGTGTGTGACTCAGAGGACCCCTGGTGAGTTCAGCGTTGACAGTCCTTATGGCTTGCGGGAAGAAACTCCTGTCTCAGTCTCTCTGTCCTCGCTGTGTGACTGCAGAGGTGTTTGCCCGACTGCAGCAGCTGGAACAGTACGTTGTTGGGGTGGTGAGGATTCTTCATAATCCTGCGGGCTCTGCTACTACACCTCCTGGTGTATAAGTCCTGCAGGGAGGGGAGGGTAGTTCCAGTGGTACGTTCAGCTGAACGCACCACCCTCTACAGGGCCCGCCTGTCCTGAGCAGTACAGTTCCCAAACCAGGCAGTGATGTTGCATGTCAGGATGCTCTTCACTGCTCGAGAGAAGAAGGACTTGAGGATCCTCACCGACACCCGGAATTTCCTCAGCTGCCTGAGGTGGTAAAGACGCCTTGAATCTGTGAAGGGCACAATAAAATCTCAAGACTCTCAAGGCATTCTGGAGCGAAACGTACTGCCCAGTGTCAGAAAGCTCTGTCTCAGTCGCAGGTCATGGGTCCTCCAACAGGATAATGACCCAAAACACACAGCTAAAAGCACCCAAGAATGGATAAGAGCAAAACATTGGACTATTCTGAAGTGGCCTTCTATGAGCCCTGAGAGAGACATCAAAGTCAAATAGACATAGCAAAAATAAAATAACCACATTAAATAACGTGCCCTTTGACATGTACTTGGAGGCCATTCTAGAGGTAAGGGGCACGGTAGGCAAATTCTCTGAAACCAACTTATTTTTTGACAACTGAGGAATGACCAGGAGGCGAGCATCGAGAAAGTGAATAGGGCATGCTGGTGTATATAGTATATGTATAAGTAAGGTGGTGCAAGTCCATGCAAGCTCTAGCTTGCACTGGTAGCCAGTGAAGAGAGGCTAGAATGGGTGATATATGGCAATCGGAAGATAGGCAATATGCCTATCGGAAGAGCCAACATTGGTTAGATTGTGTAACATAAAAGGAAACAACTACTTTCTTTTTAAATCTCAGCCTTTGCCATTTGAAAATTGCATTCTGTTACATAACAATGTCGGTTTGAATTTGATTAATCGTTTAGCCCTCGATAGAATACGTTGGATTTTAGCAATATTACTAAGATGAAAAAATGCTGTCTTGGTAATAGCCTTGATATGAGACTGGAATGTCAAACGGAATCAAATTAATTTTTTTGATGGTCTAGCTTTCCAGAATAATACAACCATAGATATTAACACTAAGGTTCTCAAACTAATGTCCATATTTGGCTGGTCTAACAACTTATTATCTGTTTTATCAGCATTTAACAGTAGAAAGTCCTAACTCATCCATTTTCTTATTTCTGATAGTTATACCTCTAATTTTAGGAGTTGGGAAAGGTTATTTGTCACATTTAACAGCATCCCCAAGGGGGTACACCAAACTTTACTTAAAAAATTCAGAGATTATATTCTTGTAATGTACACGTTGAGTTATATTTGATAAATATGAATGAAAGCGCCATCCCCTGGATACCAATATGCTTCTTCAAGCGGCTTAAAAGTATGCTGTAGTCGACAGTGTCTGAATGCACGGGTGTCATCTGAAAACCATGGCGCTGATTTAATCCAAGTGTGTTTTGAACGCACTATTCAGATTGTCTGTAGGATTGTGTAGGATTGTCTGTGAAAAAGTTAGGTAAGTGGTTGCTTTTCCACCCATTTTCTTGCCATGTCTGGCAGAAAATAAGAAGCTAAAGTCTGGGGCAGAAGCCTCAATAAGTGTCGCAGAGGCAGTGGACAAGAGCCAACATTCCGTAAGAAATAATACATGTGCACTATATTTGCCGATAGAATTATGAATATAAAAACTCTTATTAGAAATTGCTCTAATGTTCAATAGTGCAAACCTTAATGACAGTGAAGACGTACATTGTTAGTAGCAGCCCCTTCTACGAATGAGTAATAATACAATCGACTGATTGTCCTTTATCCTAGCTCCCTCTAACGGTGACCATGCCAGGCCACAGTCAACCTCAGTCTCGCCAGCTACTCCTGCCCCCAGGGGTCACCTTAAATTTGGGTGGCAAGCTCGGAGCGACGGGGCCCCATGGCCAATCTCTTGTCCTCACCCAGGGACAAATGGGGAAAATACAGTTAAAGGTAGGTAAATCTTTCTTTCCCTTTATTAGGGATTCTGGCCTGTAGGGCTGAAACCCTAGTGTTCTTATAAAATTCCCGATTGTTCTGGTCGTTCTTCAGAAATGTTTGCCCAATTTATTGTGAGATGAGAAAGTTGCAACATGAAATTTGACACATGGATACATATTCTCTTGCAAATGCATTTGTTTACAAACAAAAATTATCCAGATCAGCCAAATGGTGGCGCTATAATTAAAAGTCAAAATTTAAATGTTTAAAAAGGCCATAACTCCGACACCGTAAGTCCTATTTTCGCAAACTTTGTCTTTGTATTTGGTCTTTTTATCCAGGCAAATGTGAAATGTACAAAAAAGTCAATTGTGTATCTACTTATGCGATTAGTGGAATTGTAAGAGGATAGGAACATGCCTATCCTAGGCATATTTACATGTTGCCAATCACATTATGGCTTATAACTCAAGTTGGGTTAAGGCAATTATCATGACACTTGGGTAGCATGTTCAGAACACAAATTGGAACACCAAGCTTTGTCTTAATCCATCCAATGGTTACCGAATGGCAGGACTTTCTCTTGGTGTAAATATTATAATGCTGTTGACAGTTATTTACCCTCTATAGGTTGGTATTGTAGTGGTCACGCTGATCTTTTGACAAGTTATCTCATATCTTGGTACACTTTAGAACTAAACCTGCTGAACATCCTTGTACAGCTTGCACCATGAGATCAAATTTTATTTATTTTTTCAAAAATGACCAAGTAGATGATGCTTAAGATGAGTAGAGACCTACCAGGCAGGCCGGCGCCCTAGGAAGATGGAATTTAAATTGAGAGATGTCAATGCACAGATTAGCTGACCAGTTGAATGGCTTTTACAGAATTTCAAGGTTGCACACACATTGTCCATAAGCATGAATTGGAGAATTCTGCATTACGTCGATTAACTAAAACAGATTAGGTTCCATCCAAAATCGATTTCATTAATGGCCGTTAAGCGTACAGCATTGTTTGTGACCTTAAAGAATGGTCTTCTTTGGAACTAGAAACACCCGTTTTAAGGCTTGATCATCATTACTACTAGTCAGATGATATAACCAGACTGAAGCACATGTTTCAAATGAAGCAAACTGATATCAAGTTTACTGTTAATATAAAATACTAATATTAATAAACAGATACATTTGAAAAACATAAGTAAACGTTAGAAGTATTGGAGGGTTAAACGTATCCTGCTTTGCATCCCAACTCTGTGACGTTAAATGATTTAGTAAAAATGTTTAAATAATGATTCTTTAATTGGAGGTGGTCTTATTACATTACATTACATTACGTCATGTAGCAGATGCTTTTGTCCAAAGCCTCTTACAATAAAGTACATTTCTCAGTCATTATTGTGTTATCAGATGTTTAGGTATTTTACTGCACAGTGTTCAGAAAATATTGATATTCATAGAGCTAGCCTATATCAAATAAATGCTGAGCCGGTAATAAATACTGAACCAATATTTCTGCTGATAGGTGAACCAAAGCAGGCCTGTGCCGGTCATCCTTGCCCAGGGGCATAATAGAGCCCCAAATCAGACCCTGATGGTAAACGGAAAGGTGATATTTTTATATTCATCAATTTTGTTATTTAAAATATGTAAAGCAATTAAGCATTTAAATGATTACTTTAATATATATATATATATCTATATATATATATATAGATATATATATACACACTACTCACAAAAAGTAAGGGATATTCGGCTTTTGGGTGAAATTTCAGGATGAATCTAAAATGCACTATAACCTTAACAGGTGAACTTAATTTGACCTTCTCTAAACTTTTGAATGCTCATGTCCAACTGTTCAATGTTTCAGTACTTTTTGCACAACTTGCTGTTGTCTCACAAGTAGCTGAACGGCTCCATGAATCGACCAATACATTTCCTGGTTCAATTACAATTGGTATTTAAACAATCCCCTTCATCATGCTGTTCACATTTTGACATCATGAGACTAAGACGACACCTAACAATTGATCAACAGTACCTCGCCATTGTGAGGCTTCAAACAGGATGTTCTCAGAGGGAAGTGGCCACTGAGCTTAGAGTGTCACAGAGTGTCATCAGCAGGTTGCAACAGAGATACAGAGAGACTGGAAGAGTCACAGAAAGGCATAGAAGTGGACGTCCTTTGGCCACATCCCACACTGATGAGCGCTTCATTGTGAACAGTGCCCTGCGGAACCGGATGATGAATGCCACTCAACTCCAGGCACATTTAAGGGAGGTGAGAGGCACCCAAGTGTCAGGTCAGACCATTCAAAACCCTTTGACATCAGCGTGGTCTGCGTGCTAGACGACCTGCAAGGCTACCTGACCACACCACCAGGCACAGGCATCATCGTCTTGTATGGGCCAGGGGCATTTAGGCTGGACAAGGAACCGGTGGGCCTCAGTGCTGTTCTCTGATGAAAGTCGATTCACGTTGAGCAGAAATGATGGCCGCCAACGATGTTGGAGACGTCAAGGAGAGCGCTATGCATCAGCCACTGTTGTCACCAGACAAGCCTTTGGTGGTGGTGGTGTTACAGTGTGGGCAGGTGTGTCTAGTCAATACAGAACTGCCCTACACTTTGTGAATGGTACAGTGACAAGCCCATACTACCTGAATAACATCATTAATCCAGTCATTGTGCTCCTGCATGAACAACACAGGCCTAATTTCATCTTCATGGACGACAATGCTCAAGCTCATCGAGGTGGCATCATTAGGGAACGGCTGCTGGAGACTGTGGCACCTCAAATGGAGTGGCCTGCACTTTCTCCAGACCTGAATCCCATAGAAAACCTATGGGATCAGCTGAGTCGCAGTGTAGAGGCTCGTCACTCTGTACCCCAGAACCTCAATGACCTGAGGGCCGCCCTTCAAGAAGAGTGGGGGGCCATGCCTCAGCAGACAATAAGTCGACTTGTGAACAGCGTGACGTGGTTGTCAAGCTGTAATTGATGCTCGAAGGCACATGACAAGTTATGGAGACATTGACATTTTTTGTTGTGGTATACCCACCACTGTTGTTGGCTTTTGTTTCAATCAATTGTTTGAGATGAGGAAATCACCATTGCATGCTTCTACTTAAATGCCCTACTTTCATGATATAATATCAGTGTAGCGTCTGTAGCGTAAACTTTTTACATTTTCCATAAATTTCACCCAAAAGCCAAATATCCCGAACTTTTTGTGAGTAGTGAATCTCTATGTGTGTGTGTGTGTGTGTGTGTGTGTGTGTGTGTGTGTGTGTGTGTGTGTGTGTGTGTATATATATATATATATATATATATATATATATATATATATATATATATATATATATATATATATATATATATATGAGCAATTCCAACAGGACAAACCAGCCTCTGGTTGTTGGAGGAAGAGTGAGTCTAACCTCTGTTTTGCTCTTGGGTCAACCATCTATCCCTAACGCAACTCATATTATAGGTTCAAATGGTGCTGCAGAGATTTTTCTTTGGTTATTTTTTTACTGACCGATAATTCATTGCATCCCAGGTTCGAAATTGGAACTACACTAACTGATAACCTCTCCTGGCTGGAATGGCGTATACATTCTCTCTGCTCTTACCTTCTCCTTCCGTAATCACAGCTTAGAGTTGAATGTTTGACAAAATTAAAATTTGTTGGGTTAGAATGATGTGGCTATTAGTTGACCTTCCTCACGAATAGCTAAGCTAATCAATAAGCGTTAATAAGTTATGTGAACTTAAGATTTATGACCACATGCAAGTACTTGCAGAGAGTGTTTTAGATAAAAAATACAGCAACTAAAGGGCCTATTTTACATTTCAGTTGTCTCGTTTTAAAACACGTCACATATTTTACATCTGTTTTACAATAAGTACTTTTTGTAGGGGTTTTTTTTTTGTTTTCTTTTTGGGTTATTTTTGCAGATTCTAAGTGCATCACTTGCATTACTCTTTGTTCCCAGGTCAGTTCTAGCCAGCCTGTGATGTTGACCCAGGCCCTGCCACTGCAGTCCCAAGCACCCAGAGGGCCGCTTATGTCTTCCCATTCAGCTGTAAGGCTGGTACCCACTGGAAACAAGGTAGGGACATAAGTTACCCTATTAAAGGATAGGCTCACCGTTTTTTCAACCCTGTATTAAATGTTGGTTCTCATTGTTTATAACTGTTTATAGTGTGGCCTTGCTGATCCCTTTACTATTGTGAAACCTCAAATGGGGCAGACAGACATTTAAGCCTTAAAAAAAAAAAATATATATATATATATATATATATATATATATATATATATATATATATATATATATATATATATATATATATATCTTAAATTTAATCTCATTTTAAGTCTTGCCTTTTAGATGTTGGGAACTACATTAATCGGTTTTTCAGGTTTTTATGGACTGTTTTGAAACCTACCGTAGCCAATATTATGCTTTGGATATTCTGCTGCACACTTGTGGAGTCTGGTAAAGATGGTTATATATTCACGCATCCGTACTTCTGACCAATCACGTGTGTGTGTGTGTGTGTGTGTGTGTGTGTGTGTGTGTGTGTGTGTGCGTGTGCGTGTGTGTACCATCTTTAAATACACTGCTAATTATTTCTTATAAAAATATATAGTCAATAGTATCATAACTATAAGGTGGAGACCGCTCAGATGAACCATTTCTGGCCATACCAAAGCTTTTACTTGAGCCAATTTTTCTTTTGCTTAATTTTGGTGCTCATTACAAGGTAGAAGCCCCCCCCTCCCCAGGGCTTTATTTATAAAACATGTCGTCAAAATATTGATAATAGCTGCACCAGACAACTATGAACCAGAATGAAACGGAAGTGCCGTTTGTTTTCTTTCCAGGTTAACGGTGTGCCGACATACACTCTGGCCACCTTACAGTTGGCTGTTCCTGTTCAGCCTGGCGTTTCCTCAGCAGCTCTCCGCAAACCACCGGTGTTGGTCACTGTGCCTCAACAAACCCAGACGGCACAGTCAGCCATGGGCCAGAACACCACGATATTGCCGAAAACCACGGCAGCTTCAGCGTCGCAGAAAGGAAGTGCAAGGAGCCTGATAGCCAAAAGCCTGTACCTAGTAAGTTTGTGAATTGTATTGTTTCAACGTGGAGAATATAAAGTCTAGAGAAAATTTCCCATTCAAATTTTCCCAGGTAAATGTTTTATGCTATTGATATATTGCACATTAATTTGATGTCGGTAGCCTTCTATTTATGTTCAGTCACAGGCTTTACATTTTTATTTATTTATTTTATTTATTTATTTTACCTTTATTTTACCAAGTTAGTCTTGCTGAGATTGAAAATCTTTAAAGGAGAGACATGGCCAAGAAAGGAGTAGACTGAGTACATTGTAGCCTTATGAGGACCTATAATTAACCCTCTCAGGTCGATAGTCGTGCTGGCGCCATCGCAGGTAAAAAATTGACTTTGGTTTGTAAATCTCTCTCTGCCTCTGCCTGATTTTATCATTCACACGCAGCAAAAAAATTGCCAGAAATCTTAGAATCGCGACTTTCCTTTTTAGAATAATATGATGTTTATTAAATTTCGTTAAACTTGGCATTAAGTTAGACCTTGCATTGGTTCTCTCGGTCTGTCTTTCCAAACCAACACCTATTTATCATGTCAATGGATTCGTGGCTCCCGGATCCACATCCTTCCATTCAGACCTGATGCTGCTTTGCATAATGACGTGTGCCCCGCTGTGACACGGCGGCGGTCGTCAAGCACCGGTGTGACGTGTGGACGGATTAGATAAATCATCATGTTGTGATACTGAGGAAGATTCAGAGGAAAGAGACAGCATTTTGAATTGCAAATTGACCCAGCTGAGGACCTAATAACTGACGATGAGTAAGTAACATTTTTACTAGCACAAGTGAATGTTGAAATGATTTCTGCGTCTTGTACACCCATTCATTAACGGCAACGTTAGCTAGCCAGAGTGCTAGGTGGATGAGTAGCTAGCTAAGCTAGCTAGAGACCGTTGCATGGAATCTTGTTTGCTGCGACGATAACACTTGTCAAGTTAGCTGTAACGTTTACTGGCGTTACCGGTGACCGGTGGTAGCTAGGTGTGTGTGTGTGTGTGTGTGTGTGTGTGTGTGTGTGTGTGTGTGTGTGTGTGTGTGTGTGTGTGTGTGTGTGTGTGTGTGTGTGTATGTGTATGTGTGTGTGTGTGTGTGTGTGTGTGTACAGTCCATAAGCTGGTGAGCTGTCTGTAATATGTGGCATTCCCCTGCCAGGTGTGATGTATGTAGACTCTAGAGATGTCTGATGATAGACTTTTTTTATTTATTCGTTTTTACAGTATGAGAGCACCTCTACAAGCTGCCACAGAAAATCATCACGCACCTACACCAGTTAGCAGGCCCAGACCACATGCTCCTACTCCTCTCTCTCTCTGCGTGCGTGTGTGTGTGCGCCCTTGAGCAAGACACCTAACCCCCTAACTGCTCCCCCGGCGCCTCTACATGGCAGCCCACTGCTCCTAGATACATAAGATACTAGGATGGGTAAATGCAGAGAAATTGCAAATTTCCCCGTTGTGGGACCGATAAGGGTTTATAAATAATTATTTAAATATATATTATTTATTATAATTGTTTTTGGTTTTTTTTGCATGAATTCAAATTTTCATTTGACTTGAAAGTGATTGTTGGTTCTAGAGTTGCTCTTTTACATTACATTACATTTAGTCATTTAGCAGACGCTTTTATCCAAAGCGACTTACAATTGTTCAAACACCGACGGACGCAGCCATCAGGAGCAATTAGGGGTTAAGTGTCTTGCTCAAGGACACTACAGCATGCTAGCAGGAGGAGCCTGGGATCGAACCAGCAACCTTTGGATCACTAGACCACCAGCTCTACCTCCTGCTCTACCTCCTGAGCTACCATCCCCCTCTTCTCACCTATCACCAAAAAACATTTTTTGGAGTTTTTGTATATAGTTTGTGTGACGTTCTCAATAAATCTTTCGAAACGAAAAAGAATTCTTACATTTCTTGCATTGCTCACTCTCCCCACTCCCACTCACCTATAGCCTCATTCCTCTATCTCACAGTCTGACAGAGAGATGGCCCAGCCTGCTGCAGATTGACACCTTTAATCGCCCCCACCAGGGGGTCAACTGAAATAAAGTTGTGAACAGCTGTGATAAAACCTTGTTTTTACCTATTTAGACATCAGATTTGACCAACTATTTTGACTTCATTATATACCCAAGACCTTGATGACCAACTTTTGTATTAACAAATCTGAGATAATCACCTTCAAAGTTTTCCCCAACACTTGGCTTCATTCAGCCAGCTCCCAGAACATGGCCACTTGGTACCCTGCTGAATGAGGACTTGACACCCTGCTGAATGGGGAAATCTCTGCATTGTTCTTGTGTTTTGAGGGAATGTTGAACAGCATCAGCGACACAACATCTTTTGTTTTAAAAAAAAGCTTTTATTTAACAGTAAGAATATCCATGTTTGATATAAGTGGATTATTTAGGAGTTTAAAAGTGTGGACAACACAACAAAATGCAGAGTCTATCAATAATGAGTAAGTATATCCGGCTCGGTATCATTTAATATATAAATGTGCGTATGCCAAATATCTTCAAAGTTCTTGGAGTTATTATGGTGGCTAACACCAACCCTACCCCAGCTACACTCAGAGCCTTTTTGGGGCAGCCTCTTTTCATTTTCTTCTCGCCCCTGGCTGCATTTGCAGGTAAACTTGAGAATCTTGTCCATTGCTACTTGTTCATAATCACCAACCTCAACAGACTTCATCACATCATCAACTTCTTCCATTGTAACAACAACAGGCGTATCGCCGGTCTCCTCCAGTGGTACTTGAAAATATTCTGCTTCATCGTCACATTCAGGTAGAAATCTGTTGTTTGAAGTGTTCTCCAAGTCCGGGATAACGTTGGTATCAGATATAGCGTCACTGTCGGAGAACTGACAATTATTGTGGAAAATGAAGTCCAGTACCCGTTGCTTACACTGATTTGGATCTATCACACTGGTCCACTTAGGGTCCACGTTATGATTTTGATCTTCCTCCACCCGCTTCTCGTAATCCATAACAACATGGCGATGAAAGTTTTCACAGACAAGTGAAACCGCATCCTTGTCTTGTTTATGGAAGTGACGTTAGCTTGTCTTCTTCGTTGGTATACATTGGTATACACCCCCTACACAATTAATGTCTGTGTGTGTGTAAAAGTAATATGATTTAAAGGTTGAACTCTATCAAAACGGTTTCACATTGTGACCTCACATCACATGGAATATGGATGAATGATCTTCACCTGGATGGTCGCTTTAAAGGAAACGATCGATCGCCGTTGTTCAGCGCTATTCAGCTTCTCAGTAAGTGAACTGTGTTTCCCCATGTAACCTTAAGGCAATAGACACACAGGAACACGAATCTGGAAAAATCTAATTTTCCTTCTCGAAAGGTTTTTTCAACTTATTTGGTTGCTCCTGGCGATTTTAGAAATGCGCGCAATGCGGGTTTTGCTGTGGTGGGTCACATATGCGGTGAAATGTATTATACTGCTGATGAGTTTTTGGCGGACATAGTAATATAAAATGGATAAAAATACTAAAATCTGCAAAATCAATGAGGAGCGCCTGTGCAGGCAGCCGCAACCAGCAGCGACATGTCACAATATATTCTTGTGTGTGCTATGACCACATTTCTGGCGACAACAAAATATACAAAAACATACTCTTTATCGTGTGTGTTTTAGATCTATCTAAAAGCTGCTTAATGATACTGACCAAACTATTGATGGCATATCAATATAGCTGTGATTGTCTTTCAAATAGATATATCAATCACTTTGGAGTAAGAGTGTGTTAAGTTGATTATATGTAGATGAATATCAGACCACACCAAAATCACAAAGTGAGCTTGGAAGAGGGTTAATATTTATAGTTTAGTTGAGCAATTTTGTCATAAACCAACCAACCAATTTTGTCATAAAAATGGGAAAATTTGAAATCAGTTTATGGCCGCACGGGTGGCGATAGAGGTCCTTACTCTTTCAGGGCTGTGTGCTCTCCGTTAAGTAATTCTAACACGGAATATCGGATAAATACCTAACTATTTCGTAATCAAACAATTAATGTCTATTTATAGTAACATAATTGGATAATATGGTAAAAAGATTGAGGTAGAAAGAGGAAATTAAATCAAGTTAAATACAAACACACCCCAGGGAAGGGGAGGAGGGCTGGTCTGGTGAGGGGGAAGGCATTAACTGTAGATTGAATTGCAGGGGTTGTATTTGAAAGCACACAAAGGCACCGTTAAGTCACTCTAAACTGAATAATAAAAATAAAGAAATCGTTGTAGTCCTCCAACGGCCCCCTCCACATATCCTGGTGTACTGGCCTGTCTCCTGGTATCTCCTCCATGCTCTTGACACTGTGCTGGGAGACACAGCAAACCTTCTTGCTACTGTGCGCATTGATGTGCCATCCTGGATGAGCTGCACTACCTGAGCAACTTCTGTGGGTTGCAGACACCGCCTCATGCTACCTCTAATGGTGAGGGCACTGGCAAAATGCAAAAGTGACCAAAAATCAGCCAGAAAAGATGAGGACAGGGAAATGGTCTGTGGCCACCACCTGCAGAACCATTCCTTTATAGGGGTTGTCTTGCCCATCTGTTCCATTTGCCTAACAGCAGGTTAAATGGATTCACAATCAGTGTTGCTTCCTAACTGGACAGGTTGATATCCCAGAAGTGTGATTGACTTGGAGTTACATTGTAATGATTATGTGTTCCTTTTTTTTTTTTGAGCAGTGTATCACACTATGGGAAACTGTAATCTTGGTGGTTGTCACAGTTTCCCCCATTGGCCACTAGATGGCAACCTGGCAACATGAACATTAATACATTTAAACAGTATTAACTTGGCCAATTTACATTATACAGTGAAGGGAGTTGGATCATTCTTCATAGAAACATCTTCAGAAATAATGTTACTTAAATTACTGACAAATTGATAATTTCATACTTAATCTTAGGAGAAGATCTAAAGGAGAAATTGTACATTAAAGCCATTCTGAGTGTTGCATTTTATGGCCCGGTCTAGAAGACCAGGGG
The DNA here is from genome assembly GCF_960531495.2 of Zeus faber. Classification (NCBI taxonomy): domain Eukaryota; kingdom Metazoa; phylum Chordata; class Actinopteri; order Zeiformes; family Zeidae; genus Zeus; species Zeus faber. The sequence continues at coordinate 30,665,322 of NC_137195.1, forward strand.
TTCTCTATGGGGACATGGATCCAACAAAAGAATGCAGGTTCCGCATGAAGAGAGAAAAGGAAAGAGAGGGGGAAGTTGGTCCAATCTCAGCTTGCGATAATGAACTGAGCCACTTGGCTCCTCTGACGCCTTTCTTCATTCGGTCCCCTGGGTGAAGGTCCACATCCCTTACTAGAGAGCGTTCCAATTGGCATTGCCATTGTTTGGGAATGCAGATAGGAGTTAGCAGATCCTGTGATCTCATCAAGGTTCATACAACTTGCTGTGAATCTCTGAGGAGAAGAGGATTGATGCAGACAAGTCCGGCTGTGCAGACAAGTCCGGCTGTGTACACCGCAATCACTTCGCCAGAGCCTTGCCGGAGTCCGGGCTTATTGGATCAGTTTTCCCTGGGTTACCATGGTTCTGCTGCTATGGGGCAGTCTCGTCTCTTAGTACTGGATAGTCTTGCGGATCCCCATGTGCTATCTGGTCCAGAGCAGTGAGATGCACCGATGGCGGTTCGGCCGAGGTCTTCTGGGCTTGGTGTGTCGTCGGTTGGTGGGTTGCCGGCAGCTTCCGGCACTCGTTCGAAGGCAGGTGAAGTGGCTCGTCCTGGCATTGTGGCTACACAATGCCAGGAAAAGGTATTATTGAAAGGGTTTGTCAGTGAGGCTTGACGGACGACCCACGACGCACCCGGAGAAGAAAAGGCATCAGGATGCGCTATGGGAAGAAGGCAAGCCAATGGAGGCAGTGTGATGCTCTGGGCAATGTTCTGCTGGGGAACTTTGGGTCTTGGCATTCATGTGGATGTTACTTTGACACGTACCACCTACCTAAACATTGTTGCTGACCAAGGACACCCCTTCATGGAAACAGTATTCCTTGAATGCAGGTGGCCTCTTTCAGCCGGATAATCCACCCTGCCACACTGCAAAATTTGTTCAGAAATGGTTTGAGGAACATTACAAAGAGCTTATGGTGTTGACTTGGCCTCCAAATTCCCTGGATCTCAATCTGATCGAGCATCTGTGAGATGTGCTGGACAAAGGCCCGTCTATGGGGGCCCCACCTCACAACCTACAGGACTTAAAGGATCTGCTGCTAACGTCCAGATCCCACAGGACGCCTTCAGATGTCTTGTAGAGTCCATGCCTCAACAGGTCAGAACTGTTTTGGTGGCACAAAGGGGAACTACACAATATTAGGTAGGTGGTTTTAATATTGTGGCTGGTGTATATGTATGTGTATGTGTTTGCCCTTAGGAGCAGACACGCACAAAATCTCACCATAATCTAAAACAGGCATAAAAGTAGCTGTAACAAGTCATTTTCTTACAATAAAGGGAAAAACAACAAAAAACAAGAGTGCAAAAATAAACACCCAGTTTTAATGTCAGCTTTTTTTTTTACAAGACTATTTGTGGGGGGCTTAAAAGTCAGATACTCATCGAACCAGAAACCCAGGTACTTGTATGTTGAAGCCCTCTCAATTTTCCTGCTCTGTATTGGAGATTTGGAGAAAACCAGCAGACAAAGCTGGAATGAAGAGGGCAAAATGACAGACTACAGTTCTTCAAAGGCACTGTTTAGTGTCTGCACAGCACTTAATGATGGATAGAATTACAGAAGTTTGATAAGTATGCAAAATCTACTGCTGGTCTAAATCAACCTTTTCAGTCATTTCTAAATGTTTTTGCTTTCCGTCCCCAGGTGATGACTCCAGCTGGGAAGGTGCGCTGTGCCCGCTGTAAGAGCCTAGTCTATGACCAAGCGGTTCTCCCCCACCTGCTCCACGGGCTGCAGTGTATTTTCTGCTTGCAAGTCTTCTACTCCCTCAAGCCATTACTGCTTCACAGCGAGCAGGAGCACAGCCTGGCCGAAGTCAAGCACAGGGAGTGGGTTGAGCGAGAGCACCAGCTGACCACCACCCAGGATGGAAGACTGGTGGTGCAAACGTTCAAGATGCAGTGCATAGTTCCCAGGGACACAATGGGCTGCAGGGAGCTGCATCTGGCCATTGTCCCTGAGTTCAATGACAAGAAGGTGGGTGACACAGATGTTGTGGATTGTGATAAAAAGCATTTAGAATTTCCCACATTCAAAATAGAAGTGTAAAGGCCCTAAAATACTTTCTTCTAACTACACATATGCGAAGGCAAGTTGGCTACGCCCCGCGTATCCTGCGTTCCTTTGGAGGGTCGGTTGTGCACGTCCTCAGATATTAACCCTATGTGTCCGTAAGGTGCAATTCAACACATGACCAATGGGGGCACTATATCAGTATGTGACAGGCAGGTCCTTTGGCCATCTGTTTTTAACATTTAATCCATAGGAGGAACTAGTCACGTTTTAAAAGTTACTACAGATTTTTCTTGATTCAGGAGTTGTGGTTGTTGCGCCTTTAATTCTGCTGTGCAGCACCTTTGAGAGGGGCGCTGAGATTTTTTTTTTCTCCCAACAGAAAAACAACCACTAGCTGTAGTTTGCACAAACCAAGCAGTTCAGAAACGACTGGTATCCAAGCCCCTTTCACATAAGCAGTCTTTCCCAACGATGTTCGGGAACCTTTTCCTGCATGGGGTCATATGTAAATATATTATTTTGTTGTATATTATTGATTAATATTTTAAAAAAAAATTGTTATCGGGAAGAAAAAAATACATTCGGAAAAATGGCAAGTCTGATCCGAACCGTGGTGTTGGGTTTCAATGACGAAAAACTAAAAACAAGTCCAGTTTCTATGTAGACAGGTCTTTTATTCTTAAAAGTTATTCTTTTACTTCTTAAAAATGCCACTAGACGTGTCTTTAACACCCGGGAAGGTCCGTTGACGTCATTCTGCATGAAGCACGTGGATGGGGAGTAGAATTGGTAGTTAGGGTTATTGTGCCGGGCGCACCTCCGCCCGTGTGTGTATTTACTCATTTATATATTTATTGCCTCGTTTATTTATTTCAGGGTGTATTTCATAGGCATATTTATTTATTTGTGTGCTATGTCTACATACATCCTCTTTGTGCGCACAAGTGAATAAGCTTTGTCCATGCATCGCTCCGTTTGCGCTGCTCTCCGAGGAAGGGGTGCAGACTGGGACCGCACTGGGTGACTTCTGCTGGACTGTTCCTTCCACCATCTATTCCGGTGTTCAACCGTAATTTATGGCCACTTAAATGTGTGACCGTCACATACTGATGGCTGCTGTCAGAATTGGTGACTTGTTTGTTACTGGCTCTGTGATGATCCCAGACAACAATACTTTTGTCCATATAAAGGTTAGAGCATGGTGTGGTGGATGGGATGGCTTGAGCAGCCACACCTGATGCTCGTTGGTTGGGCTAACGTGCATCAGGTTTAAAAACCCCGTCCACACACTCAGTCAGGATGGGAGCCCTGTGTCATGAATGTTCCATCTGCTCCTGACTAATTCCACCTAGCCTCATCTCTGCAATAAACTGGTGCTAGCAACCCCCCGTCGTCTGTGTCTCTGTGCCGGAGGTCCCTGAACACGCCACTTGGGTGGCGTGTGGTGGCGAATCTGCCACACATGGTTAATCACCTGAAAACATGTGGTTAGCGTTTTGCTAATTTGTTTTGCAGGTACAGTGTGGTCATATAGGGTTTCCCCAAGAAAGGTTGTTAGGCCCGGGGAGGGGATGTGTAAGGGAGTGATGTTCAGTGTCTCCGTTACGCACGGTGCCTTTTTTGTTTCGTTCAATAAGGAAATTCAGTAAAATAAAATACTTGTTTTTGTAAAAATAAAAAAAAAATAAACATTTTAGACTTTCGGTTATGGAGGCATAGAGAACAGACGTGTGGTGCCAACCTCCGCTCAATAGCTCACTAAAATTAGCCTTTTACCAATTCTTAACTGAAAAAATTTTATGCCACCCTTGCCTCAATAAGTGGTAATACTGAAAACGTGATTATGCCGCTGAAAAAGAATGAAAGTAATACAACAAAGGAAGAGAAAAGTAGGCAAGTACCCCCTTCAAATCCTAACACTAGCCACAATGGCGGCGAATCCACTGAGAAACCTCCACAATGGTTCATATCTGACATGGAGAAAGGAATACAGAGGATTGAGACCATGATTGAGGGACGTTTATGTAAACTGTCTGAACCGATTGAGAAAGTCATCAGGGACAACGAGGCAATTGGTCGCCGAGTGAAGTGCATCGAGGGGAAACAGCGTGAGTTTGAGGACTCCTTAACCGCCTTGCAGCAGGAGTTTGACGACTACAAAAAAACTGCAGAGTGTGAAATGAGAGAGCTGAAAGAACAACTGGACAACTAAGAGAATAGAGCCCGTAGACCAAATCTGAGGCTCGTTGGCTTAGTTGGCTGGAAGGAGTGGAGGGGAAGAATACAGTGGCATTCATACAGGAATGGCTACCTAAGATACTCGATTTAGAAGGTGAAACTTTCGAAGTTGAACGGGCACACATGTCGCTGTAGCAGCGCCCAGCAGACAGCGCCAGGCCCCGTGCCATTGTGATTCGGCTCCTCCGATACTCCGACACCATCAAGATCATCAATGCAGCCCGGAATGAATGCTCACTTCAATATGGCAATTTGACTATCGTGATTTTCAGAGACATGTCTACAGCCCTGTACAAAAAGAGGAAAGCCTTTGCTCCACTGAAAAGGAAACTCAAAGAAAAGGACATTAATTTCAGATTGCTGCATCCGACCACCTTTACTATGGATTTAGAGAGAGTAAGGCGCACTTTTACAACGCCGCAAGCTGCTGAAAACAACTTGAAGAAATATCACCCGGACGTGCTGCAAGACAAACAAGCTAATTATCCTGATTTTACTGTCTTCATTTTTTTCATCGCCCGAGGACTTTGTATTTGCCCTGACTTAACTTTACTCTTCAACATGGGATCCTTGTTCTCTTGGAAGACAGAGAAAGAGAAAACACTGTTTTGTTTTCTGTCTTTTTTTTTTCTCATGTCGGTTTTGACGAGCCTGGTTGACCACTTATTTTCTGGGACACTGTTTGGAATTGTTCATTATTTACATTGTGGATCCCTAATGTAAGTAGTCTACTGGCAGGTTTTTACAAATATGTGTTTAGAGGGATGCTCAGGAGCTAGAACATACATATAGACTCCTACCATATGCTGCAAAATAATCTTTCTGTGGTAGAACAAAATGGTTACGGTGAGCAGGCACCGACTTACTCGTAGGTGTTTTTTATTTTACTTTCTCTGGTTATGATCAAGGTTTCTCACACCGGGAGAGTAGCTGGAATAGCCTCGCTAGGTGTTGTTATAGGGACTTGTCCTACTTCATAATCAGAATCAGAAATACTTTAATAATCCGAGGGGGAAATTACTTTTGTTACAGCTCCAAATCTACATAAAACATATTTACATACAACATATAATAATTATTAAGAAACATATTTATATATAAATATATACATAAACATATCTATATACACATGGTGAAGTGTAAAATGTGCAGTTAAAATGTGCAAAAAGAAGAAGGTGCAGAAGTGGAAGTCCGTGTTTTGAGGTCAGGTTACAGAGAGGGGGTGTCTGACTTTCTGAGGGAGGCGTTGTTGAGATTGATGACCACAGGCAGGAATGATTTCCTGTGGCGCTCTGTGGTGCATCTGGGTAAGCGGAGTCTTCTGCTGAAGGTGCTCCTCTGCTGGGCCAGTGTGTCGTAGAGAGGGTGTAAGACATTGTCCAAGATGGACTGAAGCCTGGACAGCATCCTCCTCTCTGCCACAGTCGTCAGGGTGTCCAGCTCCTCTCCTACGACATCACCGGCCCTCCTGATTAGTTTGTTTAGTCTGTTGTTGTCTGCGACCCTCAGCCCACTGCCCTAGCAGGTGACAGCGAAGAAGATTGTACTGGCCACAACAGACTCATAGAACATCCTCAGCATCGTCCGGCAGATGTTAAAGGACCTCAGCCTCCGTAGGAAATAGAGTCGGCTTTGGCCCTTTTTGTAGACTGGCTCGGTGTTTCTGGTCCAGTCCACCCCCAGGTACTTGTACTCCTCCACAGTGTCCACAGGGACCTCCTGGATGGAAACAGGGGTCACGGGTGTTTTTGCCCTCCTCAGATCCACTATGAGCTCCTTTGTCTTAGTCACATTGAGCTGCAGATGGTTCAGCTCACTCCAAGTGACAAAGTTGCCCACAACAGTCCTTTATTCACTCTCATCACCCTTTTTAATACAACCAACTATTGCTGAGTCATCAGAAAACTTCTGAAGGTGGCAGGACTCAGTGCAATAGTTGAAGTCTGAGGTGAAGAGGGTGAAGAGGAATGGAGAGAGGACAGTCCCCTGTGGGTCCCCAGTGTTCCTGAGTGCTCTGTCAAACACACAGTTCTGTAGGCGTACATACTGTGGTCTGCCCGTCAGGTAATCAACAATCCAGGACACGATGGGGGCCTCCACCAGCATCGCAGCCATCTTCTCACCCAGAAGAGCTGGACGGATGGTGTTGAAAGCACTGGAGAAATCAAAGAACATGACTCTCACAGTGCTCGCCGGCTTGTCCAGATGAGTGTAGACTCTGTTCAGCAGGTAGATGATGCTGTCCTCAACTCCTAGGCGGGGCTGGTAGGCGAACTGCAGTGAAAGGCCTGACCATAGGCCTTAGCTGCTCCAGGACGAGCCTCTCGAAGGTCTTCATGATGTGGGATGTCAGAGCCACCGGTATGTAGTCCTGAGGGCCACTGGGATGCGGCGTCTTCGGCACAGGAACGAGGCAGGACGTCTTCCACAGCACAGGGACCCTCTGGAGGTGCAGGCTCAGGCTGAAGACTTGACTGAGTACTCCACACAGCTGGGGGGCACAGGCTTTAAGCACCCTGGGAAATACACCGTCGGGGCCTGCAGCTTTGCCGGAGTGGAGTCTCGTCAGCTGTCTTCTCACCAGGTCAGGCGTGAAGGACACTGGAGAGGTGACAGTTGGGGGAGGGGTGGGGTCCTCAGGTTGTGGAGGACATGATGTAGAGCAGGGGGGAGGGGTGGAGTAGGTGGGTGTGAATTGAGGCGGTGAGGAGCAAACAAGGGGTCTGTAAGGAGGAGGAGTAGGGGGAGATAAAGTGGCAGTTGTTGTTGAGCAGCCAGCATCAGAGACTTGTGGGGGATGGGCCGCAGTATCAAACCTATTGAAAAATAGGTTCAGTTCATTGGCCCGGTCCGCACGGCCCTCCAACCCCATGCCACCCGTCTTCTGGAACCCAGTGATGGTTCTCATGTCACTCCACACATCCCTCATGTTGTTTTGCTGGAATTTTTTCTCCAGCTTCCTCCTATAACTGTCTTTTGCCTCCTTGATTGTAAGTTTGAGTACCGCCTGCACTCTCCTCACCTCATCACGGTTGCCATCTCTGAACGCCCTCTTCTTTTTGTTCAGGATGGCCTTAATGTCCTTCGTGATCCATGGTTTATTGTTGGCGTAACAGGTGACAGTCCGAGTTGGGACATCGCAGTCCACACAGAAGTTGATATAGTCCGTGATGCACTCCGTGAGCCCATCAATGTCCTTCCCGTGGGGCTCACAGAGTGCAGGCCAGTCAGTCACTTCAAAGCAGTCCTGCAGTGCCTCATAAGCCTCCTCCGACCACCTCCTCACAGTCCTTGTGGTCGTAAGCTTCCTCTTCACCAGAGGCACATAGCAGGGTTTGAGGTGAATCAGGTTGTGATCTGACCTGCCCAGAGGGGGGAAAGAAGAAAGAAGAAGAAACAGTCTTTAATTGTCACACGACACTCCGCAACACATGCTTGCACACACACACACATGCACATGCTTGATGGTGGCCGGTGAAATGGCTCCTCTGCTTTTGACCCATCCTGGCTTGTCCTTCCTCCGGGGGCACAGCCAGGAGCAGTGGGCAGCATACGTGGACGCGCCCGGGGACCAGGTGATAAGTGTCCATCGCTGGTCAGACGATGATGGGTGCATGTTTTTGGTGGGGGTCCTTACTGACGTGAGGTGAGGAAACCCCATGTGAACATGGGGAGAACATGCAAACTCGACTTGCGACCAACTGCTCCAAGATACGACCATGGAAATTTGCAGTTGGCGTGTTGGCGGCCAGTCAGCAGTCAGTCAGCGGGCGACCTACATCTTGTGTGCACGTAGTTCGTGGCTTATCGATATTTTTTTCATATTTACTGTGTTTGTGCTTATAGAACGAATTACGGTCGTAAGTCAAGGTACCACTGTGCTATCTTTTAATTAATTGAATTCCCATCCTCCATTGGGGGGGGGTTCACCTCAGTGAAAGAGGGCTGCTTGAGCCATTCACTCAATTTTTCGTCAGTGGGGTTGTGTTTGCATATGTTTGGGCTCAGTGTGACCTCTTAGGATTACACAACGATGGTCCATTAAGTGCAAACAAAAGGGACACTGAAAGGAATCTTTAATCGACCTCTCCAAAACATTCTAAATGTGTATATATTTGTATCCAGACGGACAGACATAAAACCTAATACCTTGATATCCAAAAAATCGTGATATTGAGTACGTAGTACGATCATCATATCATGGAAGCGCAGTATGGAACCAAATGAGAATGTCACACTGTTACTTAGATACTGTGTGTGCGTGCGTGTGTGTGTGTGTTATTTAAGTTTCACTTTCCAGATCAAGTGCTGGTGCCAGTTATATTTCTTTATGTGATAATATTATCTGTATTGTCCTTCTAACAGGGTTTTATCAACGTTTCGGCGCTCGGAAAACGGTCCAGCCTGCTGGAGACGTGCGGAGATGCTGTTGCTCGTTACCTGGTCCGTCTGAACGGCCCTTAGAAATAAACGTATTAATAGTTATAGTATCGATACTTGGCACTACTGTATCGATATTGTATTGTGGAAGAAATCTTTGTCGCTCTTTAACTAGTTTTAGTTTTTAACTAGTAATTTAGAATGCTTACTAGGACTAGATGTTACAATGATTCAGCACAACAACCTTGAGTGGGGTTGGGGAAGTCCTCTTGGGTGGGCTGGAGTTTGGCAGTGACCACTTAGAGATGTTTCCACCTATACGACACATCTTCAGTTGTGGACCCCAGATTCATCAGGTGTTTCAGCCTTTTATCACAAGACACCCTCAGCTGAAGCAGGCCCACCACAGGCTGATCAGTCCGGGGTGTGTGCCGCATGGTGTCTAAGTGGTCCCTTGGCAGCCCACGCTGTCTCCTTTCATTTCAGCTACAGCCAGTGACTGCGCCTTTCAGCGACAGTGGCAAGTTCTTTGACTGCCTTCCACTGGGCCTGCCCTCTGATGCCTACTTCCTTTAGGAGCCTTGTGATGGACCTGGCTACAAAGCCCCCGCCACCCACCTCCACTGGATGCACCTTCACGTTCCATCCCCACTCCACTGCTTCAGCTGCCGAGTTGGCATAATGCAGCTTTTTTCTTTCATATGCCTCATCGATGGCCTCTTCCCAAGGGATCGTCAGATCAATGATGATGACACGGCGGCAGGAGTTTGACCATAGCACCAGATCTAGGCGCAGGTTGGTCACTGCGATTTCTGGTGGGAAGGTGAGTCTCTGACTTACAGTGTGGGAAATAATTATTTGATCCCTCAGTGATTTTGTAAGTTTGCCCACTGACAAAGAAATGAACAGTCTATAATTTTAGTGGTAATTTTTGGTAGGTTTATTATAAAAGTGAATAAGTGACAGAATATCAAAAAGAAAATCCAGAAAATCACATTAAAAAATATATTGCATTTCATTGAGTGAAATAAGTATTTGATCCCCTACCCACCATGAAGAATTCTGGCTCCCACCGATTAGTCCTCTCGCTCACTCAATGAAATGCAAAATAATTTATATATTTTATTTAATGTGATTTTCTGGATTTTCTTTTTGATATTCTGTCTCTCACTGTTATGATAAACCTACCAAAAATTACCACTAAAAATATAGAAGGAAGGTAGTCTGGGCTTTGGGGATGATGGCATTGGTTGTAGTTCTTTTGTTCTCAAGTGCTAAGGCCAAGCACCTCAACACTTGGTTGTGGCGCCAGGTGTACCTTCTGGCTGGGCAAGTGTTGGCCACTGACTTTCAGTGCTTTTCTCTCCTAAAAAAGAGAGAAAAATCCTCAAAAAGAAGAAACAAATCATGTAAAACATGTTTCCAGGTCATTCTGGAATGGGCTTACTTGCTTTCTTTCTTCCTTTGGCTTGGTTCAGTTCAGTTCAGATATTGGAGGAACAACGCGGCAGTGCAGATCGCACTCAGACAAACCTGTTACCCCCCCCCCCCCCCCCCAGAGGGCCAATCTGGGGAGGGCGGCCCCGAAAAATGAAAAAGAAAGCCACCTAACTGATTGTTATAGCCAAAACTCACTGCCCCCTGGTGAGACTCGCACAGTGTTTTTTTGTTTGTTTGCTTCATAAAATTACAATAAATACATCTACAATAAAAAAATATATATTGGTTTTGTTTGGAGCCACAGGGAATGGTGACCCACTGCAGATCGCGCAGGGGACAGCAGGGAGTTCAGTGTGGGGGTGGGGGGTATGAGCTTCAGTTCCCCGGGGCCCCTGAGGGTATTAATCCAGTCATGTTCGTAGTAAAATGCAGGGATAACCTTTCCAGCACTGCTAGTGAGTTTCACTATACACACACACACATGCACATGCACATGCCATGGTAATGCCGGAATAGATGGGGCAAGGGACAGTCCAGCAGAAGTCACGCTGTGCAGTGTGCTATAAACAGAGCAGCAATGCATGGACAAAGCTCATTCATTTGCGTACACAAAGAGGATGTACAGTATGTGGATGTATTACACAAATAAATAAATATGCCTGTGAAATAAATCCTGAAATAAATAAACAAGGCCATAAATATATAAATGAGTAAATAGACACCCGTTGGACCGGGTGGAGGTGCACCCGACACAATAACCCTAACCACCAGTTCTGCTTCAGCCCGTCCCCTCGCTTTATATAGAATGAGGTGTAAAAGACACGTCAAGGTCCAAGTGGCATTATTAGTCAAAATGTATTGGGTACCAGTACTTTTTTATAAGTTACCATTCTATTGTTGCTAGTGACTATCACAGTGTTGTTACAATTTAACAATTGTAACAAAATTGCCCTCGTAGGCCGCTCACAGCAACACCTCCATGGTGAGCATGCGGAATAGTCTAGTTGCTATGTGGCGATTCAGTGTGCGAAGACTCAAGATCGGACGCACATCTCCCGTACGCTTCGGGACCAGAAAGTAATGTGAATAAAACCCTCTGTTCCGAAGCTCCTTGGGCCCCACCATGACGGCTCCCTTGGTGAGAAGAGCTGCTTATCTCTGCTTTCAGAACTGCAGCCTTCTCTGGTGATGTCATCACCATCCACACCATGCCCTGGAAGGGCGGTGTGGTCCGGCGGAATTGTAGAGCGTAACCCCACTTCCAGTGTCCTGTCCATCCATCGGGACAGCACCTGCCACCTGGCATAGCGCTTGCATAAGGGTCAAGCAGCCAGCTGGGGCCCTCCAAGCACTGATCCCCGATGGCCCACGCCACCACTGGTCCCAGCCAGAGGGGCGGGGACGCAGCCCAAGGGGGACCTGTCATAAAAGGGATGACCATGGTCATGGTCATCCCCCATCTTCTCCTGCGATAGAGGGCTGAAGGTCCTGCTTCGCAGCAGGCATCGCTCGAGACGCTCTTTAAACCTCACGCTGCGCACACCCAGTGTGGGTTGGTCACAGCGGAGGGGTGGAAGGTGATTTACCTTTATTAAAAAAGGGCTTGCCGCTCCTTTTATATGGTAAGGAACGTGCGGCCGCTTGCTTTAATACACGCTTTTTATTAAAGCATGAAACCAGGAGGGCTCAGAGCTCACCGTGTGTGTGGGAGAGTCAGGAGCCGCTCGCTCAGTTGAACGCCCAGGGCGCCGTTAACACAAGATGGTAGTTACGACTCTAGTGTTAGTCTCGTGGTCCACGGTATCACGGGCGGTTATCACTGAGCACGGGCCTCGGCGGGGGCAGTCCAGGAGCCCCGCTAGTAGCGGTCGACAAAGGGAATTGCAAGAACCATGCGTTCCGCCAGCCTCTGCTGACACAGATACGCTCCACCTACCATCAGATACACATCCCCCTCCGTGAAGGTGAGGAGACCATGAAAATCCGCCCAGAGAAAACGGACCAGCGGTTCCCCATAGGTGGAGCAGGCCGGCATGATGGAGGTTCGGGTTCTCGTTGGGAATCCTGCCGCCGGGGAAGCTGCCGGACCTAGGTGGAGACAGTGGCCGGGAGAAGAGGTCCTTGTTGTAGTCGTCTTCATCTTGCTCCGCTCCTAGACAAATGGAGCACCTGTCATGAATGTCGCCTGACACCGCCAGACCGACGCAGAGGCAAGGGGCTCTTACAAGAGCCATTGTTGGATTAAGCTCCATATCAAGACAAGATGAGGTGTCTCGACGATGGTGTTCTTGAGGTTATCTTGAGGTTGAGTGTCATAATATATTTTTCATCAGTCACTACTGAATTGAAAAAGGAGATGAGTAGCAGGCGCCATGGGCTTATATGGCTATGCTGCTCCATCCTGATTGGCGGAAACTAGTGTATGAATGAATTATCAGCAGTCCACATACGCGGTTGGATGTATACCATTAGGAGCATAGCTCCTAAAGGGCGTAGCCTCCTGACATAGAAGTGGGGATGGTGCTTGTGATGCTGATTCTGCCAGGTTATGTTCAGCAGTCGTTCTTGATCTCTTCTTCTAAAGTAGATATTCCATCTGGTGTTGACACTGATTTGGCCCTCATCTGCCCCCTGCTGGATATACTTTTTAATCCTCCAGGCACACGCAAAGTACACCAGCAAGTATGTGGACAATGACACACACGCCGCAGCCGCTTGTCTATGCGATTGCATTGTTAAAATCAAGTATATTAAGGGCTTAACAGTAAACAAGTTGGTGCGCACCTCACTTCTGGGGTCGCAGTTTTGTACGCATGATTTAATACGCACATGTGTATATACGTGTGTGTATATATCACATACATCACAATATCCATCAATGGTGTGTATAATGATTATCCTGATAGTAAATAATATTGTAGTGTTCATTGCTACTTCCACGCCTAGTTTTGATGCAAATTTGCATGCTTAATGTATTCACACCATCTGTCTAATTTTCTAATAAATAATGTAGTTTGTTTACACAATTACCACCGCAAAGAATAACAATTATAATAATGGTAATGAGATCAATGACATCTGGTCCTGCTTTTGTTAAATAAAATTATTCTAAGAAAGAGGGGAGAACATGTAAATTGTACTGCAGCGTGAACAGTCCGTAGCCTGGCTGGGTGGCTGTAGTCCTTTATGATTTTCCGTGCTTTCTTAAGGCATTGTGTGCGGTAGATGCCTTGCAAGGAGGGAAGGTGGCAGCCAATGATGCGCTCCGCTGTCTCCACCACCCTCTGGAGCACCTTGCGGTCAGCAGCGGAGCAGCTCCCGTACCAGGCGGTGATGCAGCCAGTGAGAATGCTCTAAATGGTGCATCGGTAGAAGCTGGTGAGAGTCCTGACAGACATGCCAAACTTCTTGAGTCTCCTCAGGAAGAATAGGCGCTTTTGGGCAGTTTTTATTGTCGCGTCCGATTGCCTGGACCAGGAGAGGTCATCACTGATGAACACACCGAGGAACTTGAAGCAGGAGACTCTCCACTTCAGCTCCATCGATGTGGATGGGGGCGTATTAGGCTGAGACAGAGTCTGTGTATGCATCAATGTCCCCATCAGCTGCAACACAGAACATCTGCCAGTCCATGGTTTTGAAACAGTCCTGGAGAGTGGCAGAGAGTGGATTCCTCACTCCAGCGTTGGACTGTCCGAAAAAACGGTTTTCCTTGCTTTAATTGTTGTCTGTAGGTTGGTAGGAGAAGAATGGAGGTGTGATCCGCCTTACCGAAGGCAGGTCGGGGGAGGGGTTTATAGCTGTCCCCTAGTTGTGAATAACAATGGTCGAGAGTCTGATCACCCCTGGTAGGAAAGTTGATATGCTGGTGATATTTTGGCCAAATTTTCCTCGTATTAGCCCCATTCAAGTCGCCACAAACAATAGAAGCTGCCTCAGGGTGAGCATTCTCCAGTCCATTGATTACTGCGTAAAGATCCTCTAAGGCGCATGTTTTATTCTCCTGCGGGGGTATGTAGAGTGCCGTGATTATAGCGGAGCTGAATTCCCGTGGGAGGTAGAAGGGGCTGACTTTTATAGTTTAGAGCTCCAGGTCCGGAGAGCAGTGTTTTGAAAGTACTGATATATCCGAACCCCAGCGAGAGTTAACCGTAATGCAGACCCAACCCCCCGCCTCTGCGTTTGCCTGACTCCGTGGTTCTGTAGATGAAAAATCTAGCCGGAGTAACGGCAGAGTCTGGCACCGTAGTGTCCAGCCAGGTTTCTGTAAACGCCAGCACACAGCAGTTTGCGATGTCCCGTTGGAAGTTAATCTGTGCGTGAAGTTCGTTCATTTTATTGACCAGGGATTGAACATTTGGCAGTAAAATGCTCGGTAGCGGTGGATTGCAGTTCTATGCAGATCTCGTCTGAGATCTGCATAGAATTCCGGCACATTTGCCTCTTTTCTTCCTCCTCCGCCGGCGTATTGGTAAACACAGCGGCGGCAGGACAAAGGGGTCACAGCACGTACGTTTACAGCAGTAAACGAGCAAGAAAAGATTCAAGAGGTTTATTTGTCACATACATATACATACTTTCATATATATATATATGCAGTGAAATGTCTTTGCAACGCACCCAGGGATTATGCACAATAGTTACTAAACCGAATATAATAGCTAACCTAATTCCTACCTAGTTAACTAACTGAAACTAAGTATGCAGTACAGTATGCTACATACAGTACAGTAAGGCAGTGGGGCCTATGTGTGTGTCTCAGTGAGGACCCATGTTGAGTTCAGCATTGACAGTCCTTATGGTTTGCAGGAAGAAACTCTGTCTCAGTCTCTCTGTCCTCGCTGTGTGACTGCAGAGGCCGCAGCAGCTGGAGCAGTCCGTTGTTGGGGTGATGAGGATCCTTCATGATCCTGCAGGCTTTGCTACTCCACCTTTTGGTGTATAAGTCCTGCAGGGAGGGGAGGGTAGTTCCAGTGGTACGTTCGGTTGAACGCACCACCCTCTGCAGGGCCTGCCTGTCCTGAGCAGTACAGTTCCCAAACCAGGCAGTGGTGTTGTCTGTCAGGATTCTCTCCACTGCTCCATAGTAGAAGGACTTGAGGATCCTCACTGAGACCCTGAATTTCTTTAGCAGCCTGAGGTGGTAAAGACGCTGCCTCGCCTTTCTCACCAGTGTCTGTATGTAAAGTCCATGTTAAATCCTACGTGATGTGGACTCCCAGGTACTTGAAGCTGCTCACCCTGTCGACTGAAGTCCCATTAATCACCAATGGCGTGTGCTTCCTCAGTTGTAATACCCTCCTAAAGTCCACAATCAGCTCCATAGTATTGCTAACGTTCAGGAGTAGGCTGTTGTCCTGGCACCAGAATGACAGGTCAGCCGCCTCCTCACGGTAGGCCTTCTCATCGCCGTCGGTGATCAGGCCCACCACAACGGTGTCGTCAGCAAACTTGATGATGGTGTTGGAGCTGGACCTGGCCACGCAGGAAGAACAGTAGGGGGCTGAGGACGCAGCCCTGGGGGGATCCTGTGTTCAGGGTGAAGGAGCTGGACATGTGCTTCCCCACCCTAACCACCTGGGGCCGGGCTGAGAGGAAGTCCAGCATCCAGGCACACAGCGGAGTGCTCAGTCCTAGCTCCTGCAGCTTGACAGCCAGTCTGGTGGGGACTATGGCATTGAAAGCTGAAGTATAGTCAATGAACAGCAATCTCACATAGGCCCCCTTCCGGCCAACCAGGTGCGTGAGTGTGGTGTGCAGTACCTGGGAGATCACATTGTCTGTGGATCTGTTCGGCCAATACGCAAACTGCAGCGGGTCCAAGGGGCAGGGGAGGGAGGCACAGTTGTAATCCTTTATCAGCCTCTCGAAGCACTTCATGACCACTGAGTTAAGGGCCAACGGACGGTAGTCATTCAGGCAGGCTGGAGAGGCGATCTTCGGGACAGGAATGACGTTGGGCCTCTTGAAGCAGGACGGGACCACCAACTCGGCCAAGGAGGCATTGAATATCCTAGTGAACACCGGGGCTAGCTGGTTAGCACAGATCTTCAGTACTCACCCAAATATGCCATCTGGGCCCACAGCTTTTCAGGTGTTAACACACATCAGAGCCCTCCTGACGTCATGCTCGGACACTGAGAGTACAAGCTCATCCCCAGCGGTGGAACTAGCCGGCAAGCTCGCGGTGTTGTTGCCAGACTCAAGTTCAGTTCGTTGGCTAGGGACGCGTCTACACTTGTGGCTGGGGAGGACTGGTGTCCCATTGCTCCATCTGTCGCTCCACTCTGTCCCTATACATCTGTTTAGTGTCTTGTACAACGCAGATTGTACAACATCGCTTTGTGACTGTCCATATTTCCGGATACAAGACCGTCTTTGTAAGCGGCCATGTGAGCATTCACAGTGCCACGGATTAATCAACCCACGGTTTCTGGTTCGAATATCCAAACTTTCACCGTGGGTTTCACTGTGGGAACGATGCTATCTGCTAACATACCTATGAAGCACATAGCTACTTCCGTAAACTTGCTGACGTCACGGAAAAGGAGAGGGATGTAACCAGGAGGGTGTTGGGTTGTGTTCAAAGCAGGTGTTGGTGGTGTGTGTGTGTGTGTGTGTGTGTGTGTGTGTGTGTGTGTGTGTGTGTGTGTGTGTGTGTGTGTGTGTGTGTGTGTGTGTGTGTGTGTGTGTGTGTGTGTGTACAGAACCTGTCCCAATTGCTTCTGGTGTATAAGGTTGGTATTATGTTGTGGCGCCTCCAAACAGCGTAAAAGGCCCCGAAGCCACCCCTGAGTCCCGCAGCCGTACAGACACCCCATGGCTGCAGGAAAGCCCCAAGCACCCCGCCCTGCAGCCACAGAAGAGCCCCCAGAGAAGCCGGAAGCCTGCGGTGCAACCCCCACGCCTGGCACCGAGGAGCATAACCCAGTTCCAGGGAGCGCACACATACAACGCACAAAACCCCGGCGCAGAACCTGGGCGACAGGCCCCAGGCATGGACCGTAGGCCCGGAGCCAGTTCTCGCGCCAACAGACTGACACCCCGTCCGAACCGCCTGGCCGCAGGCTAGCCAGCGGGATCCCCATGCCAGGCTGTGCCCCCCGCAAGAGCGAGGTCCGCCCCACCCGGCCGCAAGCGCCCATCGACATAGCCGAGGGTGCTCAGTGCAGGGCATCTGGACATTAGACCCCCACCCCCTGCCGACGCCAACAGGCTGCCAGGCCCCCACCCCCCGGGGCACCCACCGCAGAGAAGCCGCGCAGCAGGAGCAGAGGCCAACAGCCGCTGTCTGCACCCAAACCCACAACAGTAAGCAGGCCCCCCAAGGGGCCCGGAATGCACTCGGCGGCACTCTCCGCAGCCCCGCCAGGTCGCAGCATGCCAGAAACCACCAGGCGCAAGCCACCAGGAGATTTGTGTGCCATTGTATGTGTTCTAGGCTAATATGAGTGGAATTAAAATTTCGGGATGAACGAGACAGGACAGGAACGTGACGGGCAAAATCGCAGCCGCCCACCACATCTCCACCCACATAGCTCGCACCCCACCCGACCCGCAAACCCAAGGCCTATTGTGTGGTGTATGTAATGAGTATGAATTTTGTCACTGAGAGAGAGGGGCGAAGCGCAACCAGATCAACGCAGGGACACAGCAGGCCGGGAAGTGGCCATGGCCCGCCCCCCCCCTCCGACCTGACCACGCCATAGCATGCCCACCTCCAGTACCTGGAGGCACCCAACGCACAGCGACCAGCCACGGGCACAGAGCGGCCCGCCATGCTCCTCTGCCAGACTGGCAGCTCCCTGCCCCTATCAGGCCCCTGGTAAGCCCCCGGCCGCCACACATGCCGACCACAGAACAGAGGGCAGCAGACGGCCCCCCCACCCACAGCCCCTACTGAGAGCACCAGAGGACAGATGCCCAGGCAACCCGGTGCGACGACAATCTGCCCAGTTTAATGTTGTGTAATGTGCGATTCTTTTGCCCTTGATTCGTCAGACATAGATGTGTACATATCGGAGGCGAAACTCAACCTTAAAATCGCAAGATTGCAATAATTTCTATATAAGTTTGAAAAACATTGACCTGCCAATACATGAATGCCACTCTTTAGACTGACTTTCCCTCTCCGTCTCTATCTCTTTTGATTTCTTGCTGTCCCCCCTTCCTTCTTGTGCTAGGTGGTGCA
Source organism: Zeus faber (assembly GCF_960531495.2). NCBI lineage: Eukaryota > Metazoa > Chordata > Actinopteri > Zeiformes > Zeidae > Zeus > Zeus faber. Next base: position 30,683,637 of record NC_137195.1, read on the forward strand.
CCTCCATCTCACGGAGAAGCCTGTTAAGCCTCAGACCCCCTCCCTCCCTTTCTCGGGCTGCCCCCTCTGCTCCCACAAGCCGTCCAACCCCAGTGGCTACGAGCAGCACCTCAGGCAGTGTCACCACATCATACCAACCATACACGCCATCCTCAAGACACCGGCATTCAAGTGCAGGTATTGCCTCGGCGTTTACACAGACAAATCGACCACCAGCACCATCTCAATCCATGTCCAGAAGTGTCGCTGTGCCCCAACCAGTGTCAAGGAGGCCGAACGGCTGCGGGATCCGGAGCGGCACTGCCCAAACAGAGCTGTTCGTCGAGCAAGGTTGCATATGCTGTTGTTATTATTTCAATCTAATTACAACCTCTGTCCCTGCAGTGACAGAGATTTCTCTAGAATCTCTGTTTGTAGGGAAGTGTGATTCAAGGACATTTCTGTCCAGCTCCCCCTACTGCCTTTCATTTTGTCTACTAGTCTATTCACAGATTGCACATAGCCTGAAGCCTGGAAACTATGATCTTTAAAAGAAGAACACACAGTAGGGGTGTATCGTTGCGCAAACCTTTGCAGTACAAACATAATGATTCATTGAGCTTTCCTTTACTTCACTCAAAACACCAGTCACCAATCCCAGCTTTGCTTGACGTTTACAGTTTAGTTTGACGCCGACACTCGCTCAGGACCCGCATGTGTAGCGTCAAGTAGCACATAGCAGCCATAGAGTTAAATGATAGCAGCAGGAAGATGGACGGCTATGGGATTGAAAGATTAATAGAAGAAAATCTCCACTTGCTCATGCTGGCTGTTAGAAAAGTCAAAGCCAAGCATCTCTGACACAATAATTTGCAGCTCCTTCAAAAGATACAATGCAGAGCATTGGAAATTCTAATTCTTTGAAATTATTTTATTTAGACAAGCATCTGCTTTTAAAGGCTGATTTATTTCATAAAAGAAATTGGTAACATTTGCACTTAAAACTTTCTGAGAAAGAAAATGAATAGAATAAACAATATGCTATTAGTCACCCTTTAACTCATTGGCGCTTTAAACTGTGTGGAACGTAAAGCAATCTTTAGGGAAACCAACAACGAAATAGCAAATCTATACTTTAAAGTATATCCATTGTATGCATAAGGCTTCTGGAAGATTCTAATGTTGTTAATTTTGGGGGAGAAGTTGTAAAATATTCGACCACTCGGCAGCAGTTGTATTTCCTCATTCTGGATGGCCAAATGTGGAGACTTTAGTTTTTTTTTCTCAAACAAGGAATTCAAACTCACAAAGGTGTTCTTGGTTCCACAGAGAAGGACAAGCTTTGTCCCGTCTGGTGAAAAAGCCCCCTACAACCGCTGACCTGGAGGTTCCTGCGGGCTTGTCCCTGAAGCCTGTTAAGGAGAGGAGGTCTTTCCTCTGCCACTACTTTAACAGAAACCCTTACCCTACCAGCAAGGAGATGGGGGTAAGGCACATTTTCTTAAACATATACAGCAGAAGCAGTTTTCCTTTTTGCGTCAGCTGATATTATATAATTTGCATTTATAGTGTGCCAATTTGATAGTTTTAGTGGAAAGCAAAGCTGAGCTTGCTTAAGGGGGGGTGGGTGGGCGGTAAATACAGTATCGCTGGGTGGGTAAATTCTGTCATTCGCGATTATATAGACGAGGATATCAGCGTTAATTGGCAGGTCCGTTCTCTGTACAGCACAACGTGTTAATAACACAAGAACGTTATTATGGTATGATATTATCATGTTCCAGATCCCACTTCAGTGCAGGTGTGCTTTAAAGTAGTGATTCTCAAAGTGGGGTTTGGGGATCCCCAGGGGTCCTTGGCACTTTTTGGGAAAGAATAAAAAAACTTGAAAAAAAAAAGTGTCCTTTGAAGCAGTACATCTTTTAATTTTCAGAAATATAATATATATTTTATGCAATATATACATAAATAATTATCTCCTTTTGAGGCAAACAAATCCCGCCACCATGCATGCGCCTGTCTCTTGAGTGCATTTCTCTTAATTTGTGTTTATATTTTGTGTAGCAACAATGTTACTTGTTAGTTGCATTGAATACTTTATTTTTATATTCTGTTTTTTGAAGTGGTGCAATGCAAATATTTCTAATGCATTTTTCTTGAAGGTTTTTCCACGTGTAGTAGTGTGAGAAATAAGGCCTAATATCAAAACATTTAGGGAAAAACTGTACATAAGGGGGGTCCTCGGTTTATTTTTGCTCATATAAGGGATCCTTGGATGGAAAACATTTGAGACCCCCTGCTTTTAAGTGTCGTAGCATTGGCAGAGTTGGACTGCGCTGGGTATGTGGTGTTTCTTGGCATTCTTGCATGCTCCTCTATATTCTCGGAATGTGACAGCTATTAACTTTTATCCCAAACCTGCCGGATTTGGATTTTGATATCTTGGGTTTATTTATTTATTTTTTTCATAGATTCTGGCAACTCGACTGAAGCTAAACAGGCCCGGAGTGACCTCACTTTTCAGGAATAATCAGAAACGTTGCCTGCAGGACTGCAAGAGACGCCGGATCAAGATCCCACTGGGGTTTGACTCCAGCCAGTTCAAATTGCACAAGCACAGTTTGGATCTTCCCGGGAAAGAGCCCAGGAGTTCTGACCATGCAGGTATGTTCTATTCTGTCCATATCTGAGTATACACCTTTTTTCACAGTGGACATTTTCACATTCCTCGAAGGCTTACCCCCAATTCACATCATACACACGTCTCGCGGTTTGTCGATTCATCGATTCACACGGAGTCTGTCTTTATTCTGTCTACAACACGCTACCGAAAGCAGCACTCTCAAGACTTTCTACTGAAACTACAAATTGTGGAATGTATCAACCTTTGATTGGTAAGTGAAACTTTGCTTTGGTTTTCAACCCTTTGCTTTTCATTTCAATCGCATTTGGAGTTTGTTTGTTTTTTAACATAGTTGGATTGGTTCGTGAGTTTAGCTTTCATTGTTTATATTTCACACAACAGCTTCTGGCTTGAGTACAACATGTTTTACGCCGCAATGAGTAATCTATACTGTATATACACATTGCAGCTATTGACAAGAGGAAGGCGGTGCCTGTTCTTCTCCGTGGGTCCGAAGGGGAAGGCAGGGGCGGCAGCGGTAGGTTTATCCTATTGACCAGAGGAGGAGGAGGATGCAGAGATTTTCCACAATGTGTATATATGTATATTTATTGAGCTGTTTCTTTAATAAAGTGTTTTCTGATTATTTTTTGTTATTTTTGGTTTGATTATTAAATTAGGGAAAACATGCAATGGATATATTCTTGTACATTTGATTAAACACATTAATACCTTAATGCCATATAAATAAATTGACAGATTTCTCTACTACAAAAATCTATTGCTTGACAAGTCAGTTTGACTAGAGCCCACACATAGTTGACTCCAAGCAGCAAGGAGACCATGCCCCTTCCAATGTCCTCCATGTTGCCGACAGGTATGGTACACCAGACCAATAAAGTCTAAAACTGCTTCCAAGTATGAAGTTAAATCTAAAGTCTATTCCTGGGCGTGATAGTTGTTTTCCTGCTGGAATGATATTTTCTATACATAAAGGTTTCATTTGTTGGAGGGGAAAATGTATTAATTTGTTGATTTAACTCAGTAAACTACGTTAGTACTGCACATCAATGATTTTATGTGTGGTTGATGGATACTAGGCTTAAATATTTTCACTAAGTACATTTTTTTAATGGACCTCTATGGGGACAATCCAGTTTATGTGTGCAGCCGGAAAAAATATAGCCGAGGCCTTAAATACGAGGGGCCTCGGAGCCAGTGTGAATTGCAACATTGATTAACAAGACAGCGTAACTTAATCGTCTACGTGCTTCTGACATGACCCTGACGTGGCGCTTTTGGTGTGAATTGGGGATCAGACACAACTGAAGCCAGTGACATTAATTGTGGATCTGTTTCATTTAGGTTGTTCTGTGACTGCATGTTGTTCGCTCTAAAGGAGTTGCCTATGCTGCTCAATCAAGTAGACCCATAATTAATCTTTCTAAATTCAGCTGTGTTTAACCACCTGTACTAGGGGTTCTCAAACATTTTTCACCCAAGGACCGCTTACATGAGAAAATAAACCACATATACACCAATCAGCCAAAACATTAAAAACACCACTAATATTGTGTCCCCCTCGTGCCGCCAAAACAGCTCTGACCCGTCGAGGCATGGACTCCACAAGACCTCTGAAGGTGTCCTGTGTTATCTGGCACCAAGACGTTAGCAGCAGATCCTTTAAGTCCTGTATGTTGCAAGGTGGGGCCCCATGGATCGGGCTTGTTGTTCCAGCACATCCCACAGATGCTCAATTGGATTGGAGCATTAACCCTGGCTATCCACATGATGTAGAACAAAACATAATTCATCAGACCAGGCCACTTTCTTCCATTGCTCCATGGTCCAGTTCTGATGCTTGCGTGCCCGTTGTAGGGGCTTTTGGCAGTGGACAGGGGTCAGCATGGGCTCTCTGACCGGTCCGCGGATATTTGATGCTCGGACCCAGTCGTCTAGCCATCACAAACAATCTTGTCAAAGTCGCTCACATCCTTACGCTTACCAATTTTTCCAGGAAAAATCTGAGCATTGAAACGGTGTAAGTGCAGTTTAGCTTGTTCTGAAACTGGAGCACCCCCTCTCTGCTCAGAGCTGTCGAAACTGTTGCAACTTTACAGTCCTGTACAGAGACTTTGAGGGGCAGCTCCGGTTCTAGGCATTTTGTCACTCTGGGCAAATGGAACAGCACAGCCGAGCCACTGTGCACAAATCAAAGGTGCGCCGAGTGCGAGGTTCACGAGAAATTCATCATGAATATATCTTGCCCAGCCAATCTGCTACCTAGATGCCCATTCACACTTAAAATAACAAAACGCTCCTGATTAAAAAGGCCACGTGGGATCCCTGGGGCACCGTGGGATCACTGCGTGTAAATGCCACTCTACATGCAAATCTTCTGATTATAATATATCAATGTATAATATAATCTCAGAGAAATATTAAGATTTATTTTGTTTCCTTGTATAGAAAATGAAAAATGTAAAGCTTACTCAGAGAATTGGAGTGGAGTTTATTTCGTTTCTTTTCTAGACAGCAGTGTGCGCTGGGGGGAAAAAAAAATACCCTGTGCGTCTCCACTGTCGGGACAGTGGGCACACGTCTCCCTGTTGCTTTCCGTTGCTATGGGACTTAAGTAAAAAATGGGTGTTTTTGTAGAAATACTTGTAATACACAAACTGTGAAATAAGACAACCCCGTCAGTTTTTTGTCTGTGAGTTGTCTAAAACGAGCCTTTCAGTTTTGTCTCAGTACTATTGTAGAGGTGTGTTCTGGTGCTGGGCCAGGGAAGGAGGAAGAGGAGGCAGGCCGAGGTGAAACAACGCCAGATGAAGTGTTTTTATTCACAGTATTTAAACAAAATGTGACTCGTGGGCCAAAACGATAAAGGGCCAGTATGGAAATAGTCCGCTAGATCTGCGCTTACGTGTCCGGTGGCTTGGATAGCGGGCTCATCTCGCCCGGTCGTACCATGTCCCACAAGCACGCCGATCCTCACTGCCGGGACAACAAACCATATATTACTTCCTGGTTTGGGGATTGGAGTCCCTCTGCTGAGCGGTCCTGGGATGGGAGCCCGACCGCCTGTCTGCAGCGCAAGATTGACCACGGCCCCTCGGCCCGCCACAACTACGTAGCATGGAGACACATTGGAATTAGAGGAAGGGGGATGGGGCAGTGATAGTGTCTGAGAAAGTCTCCCCGTTACAGAAGTGCAGGATTTATTATTTACAAGTTAAGAGTAGTCACACAAAACATCCAGTTTTAACCAAATTAAGTCCCATAGCAACATAGAAAAGCACACATGGGGCTTTTTTTTTGTTTCATTCAAGTAGGAAATGGAGGAAGCATCTAAAATGAAAACACACTGGACCGGAGATTGCTCCCTCTCCATTACACAATCCACGGTCAGAGACAAGTTTGAGACGTCCACTCTGCCTGAGTTCTACGCCTCTGTGCGAGGCCAAGTTGATCCTGTTTGGATTTACCTACATCTGCAAGCAAACCCTCTATCCTGAACATCAACAAGTTAAAGCACAGATCGTGGAATGACCAACATTTGCGTGTTATACTGAGGATTTCTACTTGAAAAATACTACCAGACTTGAGTGAGCTGACAAAGCAGGGAGAACAGCTCTGTTCCCATTGATATGCAGCATATATTGGTGATGAGTTATGAATATATGAAATGGCAATAACTAAATACACTGATTAAAAAGGGTTGTGAAAATAAAAGTCAGTCATATAACTGAATGTGTTTTGAAGCAAAATGTACAGATTTAGAAACTTGACTGTGGAGAGAAAAAAAACATAAATATGAAATCACAACTATACTCTATACACTGATAAAAAAAGGAAGTTAGCCAACCTGAATAAACTACTAATAACTTTTGATAAAACTAATCAGCTACTTATGGACTACTGTTAATACTGATCTAAGGAAATCAATTAATATTATAAGGAATACTCGTTTTTCGTTTATTGAGCATGGAGGAACATAATAAATTGTAAACTTGGAATGCGGCCCCTCAAATGTTTTTCAAAACTCTATCTGGCCTTTGAACCAAAAAGTTTCCCACCCCTGATCTCGATCATCGCCTTTCAGAACGAATAGCGGCAATTCCTAAACGGAGATGCAAATGATGACTGTTACTGAAAACATATATACTATATTAAAAACACTAAAGCACTGTACTGTCATGTTAACACATTGCGATGTACTTCTGTATTTCTGTTCCCAGGTCTTGAAGCAAAACCGACCATTGCATCTGAATGCAAGCAGGGACCTGTGGCAGCAGTTGAACATGGACCCCAGACCGACCACATATATGCAGGGGCCAACGGCCTTGGTTGTCTTCCGGGCCCGGAAGGAGAGTCCAAGGCACAGCGTGGGTGGCAGCACAGTAAAAGGCTCAATCAGATTCCCATTGCTGAGCTGTCCAGCTCCATTTTGTCCAGAACGCAGCGAGTCAGCAAAACGGTCTGAACGGAAGTGGATGGAACTCTACTCCACTTCAGATTTTAGAACGGACATAAACTGGAACGCCTTCTTCAGTTTGTTCAAGGGGTGTCTACATAAAAGCAGCCGAGTGGTTTAAACAAATTGACAAGCTGCGTGCCATGAACTGACAAGGTTCTCTCATCCAGAGGAGTGAAATAGGACATTTAAACATGCAACGAACGTAGCTAAAACATGTGAAGCCCTCATTTTGTGTTGCCTTGTAAACACGAGGCACCTGTGACATACAGATGAATTGTAAAAGTTGTTTTTTTCATAAGCAAACCCATGGTTTTGTTGCCAACCATCAATGTAATACATGATCTCAACACAAATGAATATTAAAGGCAGACAGTTGACTTCAATTTGTCTTCAGTTTAGAATACTTTCTTAGCAGCTCGCACATGGGACAATTTCGGCAAAGAAAGGGGCTGTAACCTGGTGGGTCTCCCTGTGCTTTCCGGAGGTTTCACTAGAAGGCAACAAATGCATTGGACTTAATCATGAGCGTAAATTCCTTGTACAATAAGTCTGAATTAAGAATTTTTGAAAGGACGTGTGTACCACATGGCACATCTGTCCACTGAAACCAGCAGCCATTACTACCTTGGGATAGAACCTTCTAAAGTTGCTGTGCAGTCCATGATGGACCAGTGATCCATTTTTTTTGGATGAAAGCCGAGACTGAGACTTAGGTGTGAGTTTAGTTGCAGCATTTATCGCTATCGGGAAAACAAACCCAATTAAGCTTAATCCGATAAACCACTTCAGCAGCTAACTTGGAACAAAAATGTAATGTTACCGCCCCCCCCCCTCTTTGTCCAATGCCTCTGTAAATTAACACATTTCTTTAAATGTTGTCCTCCTGCGACTGCCTGCTTGTTCTGTTGTGGCACATGCTGTGGCCATCTTGAGTTTACAACTGAAGTCCTCAGTAGTTTTCTGAGATTTTCGGACTTTGTGTTTGAGACCCCTGACTGCCATCGTGGCCAATGGAGCAGAAGCTTCCCCTTATGACAGCAAAGGTGTAACCTGACGGTCCACACAGTGATAAAATGAATAGATTTCCTGGTTGTGCTGAGCTACACTGTAAGGTCTTATTCCTTTGCTGTGATCTGCAGTTAATTATTGCGTTTCTTTTTGTTTCCCATTGAACAATAAAGTATGTGTTACACCCACTGACTCAGAACGGATGTGAACCCACAAGCTTGACACCAAAGCAATCAGGTAAGAAATTAAAGTACACAAGGTTTATTCCAACAAACAGGCAGGGGTGAAGTGCTTAAGTGGCTTGAGTTGCGATACGTGGAAGGTGGAATGGATCCAGAGAGACCAGGGAAGACGTAGGCAAACAGCAGGTGGTTGATGATTTTGGATATGGGGAATGGACCTACGAAGCATTGAGCCAGCTTTCTGGACTCAACGGAGGCAGAAGTTCTGCATAGAGCCAGGCCCTCTGTCCCAGAGTGTAGGCGTGGGCCGGGGTTCAGCGACGGTTGGTTGATCTCTGATAGTGGTCTGAGGTGCGGAGTGAAGTGGCGTGGGCCAAGTGCATTGACGCCGCCAGTTGAAGGCTTGGACAGATGCAACGCTGGCCTTGTGTTCCTGCTCCGGAAACCAAGGAAGCTGATAGCCTCGAGAACACTGGAATGGTGAGAGGCCAGTAGCAGAGCTGGGCAAATTCTACACATAACAGTTGTCTGGACCATGAGGTAGGATTCAGTGAAACCATGCAGCACAGCATGGTCTCAATCTCATGGTTCCTCTCCATCTGGCGATTGGACTGGGGATGGAAACCCAAAGAAAGGCTGACTGTGGCCCCCAGCAAACTGCAAAACTCAGTCCAGAAACGAGGAGTGAATTGAGGCCCACTATCAGCGATGATGATGATCCACCACATTGAGGATAGTAGTTTTACCTTCTGAAGCGGGGAGCCCAGTGACTAAGTTCAGCAAGATGTGGGACCACGGACAATGGACTGCGGCTGGAGGATACCAGCTGGAGCTTGATGGGAGTTCTTGTTTTATGAACACACTGGACATGTGGCAACAAACTCCCAGCTGTCTCGATCTATGGATTCCCACCAGAAACACTGTTGGAGAAGGTAGAGATTCCTGGCTACTCCAGGATAGCAAGCTAATCAGGTGTCTCCTTTGCAGAACCTGAGAGCGTACATCCGCTGGCACAAAAAGGCGGTTATCAGGGTGAGGTGTCTTGGAATGTGTGGCGTCCCAAAGAGCCCCATCGTATAAGATAATTACTAAGAGAAGAAAGGAAGCTGCCAGATGGGTTTTTCGCTCTCACACTCCACAAATTTATTGTATTGCTACGACTAAGCATGTTCAGAAAGGTATCATATAATCAGTTTGTTTGTTAGTAGGTGAGTTCTATTAGGCCAATTAACGTTGTAACTTAAATGACTCATCTTTGTCGAGACTTTGTGTAGTCTCGAAGGGGGGAAATATGAGGTGTCTTGGAATGTGTGGCGTCCCAAACAGCCCCATCGTATAAGATAATTACTAAGAGACGGTGCCAGGGGTCCCGAGAGAGCACATCACCAGGGGTCCTGGTGATAAGGGAGGTGAAATGTGACCTGTGACCTATGTAGGGGAACCAAATGGTAAATGTTGTCTTTGGGCCAGTATAAAAGACCCGCCCGAGTTGCATTCGACAGAGAATCCTTCCGGCTTGGTTCTCTCCTGGACTTCCTAGGCAAAATCTGGTCTGATGCTGTTCTTTTGTAATAAATCTATTATTTTACTCAAGTCAGCGTCAGCGGTCACTCCTTCATCAACACATCAAATTCATCAAGAAACTACAAGGGCAAGTGCTGGGAGATGACTGGTTAGAAGAGTCCTTTACCTTCTCTCCTTCCTCCCAGGTAACCACACAGACTATGCAGGATTAGGGCAGATTCTCTTCTGGCTGAGACGGATGACATCATCATGGTAGATGCGAGAAAGGCCGTCAGGTTTGGTGTTCTTTGATCCCAGGCGGTATGAAAGAGAAACATCAAATTGATTAAACAAAAAAAAAAGCACCCATCTGGCCTGTCTGGGACTCAACTGCCTGGCTGACCGGATGTATTTATGTTCTTGTGGTGAATCCACTTAATGAACAGTTGCTCCGCTCCCTCCAACCAGTGCCTCCACTCCTCCAATGCCATCTTGACTGCCAAAAGCTCACAGTTCCACAATGTCTGTCAATGTCTGCAGGTGACTTGCAAGAGAAGAAAGCACAAGGGAGAAGTGTATGGTCAACAGCAGCATTTTCCATGCATGACTCCTTCCTCAGATGCTCAAGTCAAGTTTTTATTTCTACAGCCCTTGATCAGAGGACATTTATCTAATTTCTTCCCAAGGCCATGATATTTCACATTGAAATCAACAGCATTGCTTGACCATAACCTTTATCCAGGCAATGGAAAACTGCCCCCAAAACAGAGATCCCCTTCCAGGACAGTCAGGCAACATTGGACACTTTTACACCTTATTGGCAAATGGTAAACTAGAAGGTAGGTATGGAAGCGTTGTGTTGATAAGGCAGGTAAATGCCTCCAGTAGAGATGTGGGCCAGCCCCAAGACCAGTCCATCTGAATCCAGTTGAGGAAGGCCTATGCTTACGTGTGAGGTGTGCTTTTCTGGCTTTCAGAGCTGTTTCAGGAAATATGTTATGTGGTGTGTGGGTGGTGTGGGTTAAGCAGCCGCACCTGTCTTGGGTCTAAGTAACTGGACCCAGGAGCAGGGAGGCTGTTGGCCTGTTGCTCCTTAGAGTAATAAACGATTGTTTTAAGGGGCAACGGCTGCCACAAGGGGTTAAATAAAGATGGCGAATAGTAAACAGGAGAGTGGACATCCTTGATTTGTGCCATGTTGTAAAGTGAAACGCTGTGAAGTATAACCATTCGTAATGATAGAAGCAGATGGTGAGTTGTACAGAATTTTGTTCCATCATTTTGACAATCCAAAGCCAAATTTGTTGAGGGTGGAAAATAAATATTTCCAATGAACTCTGTCAAATGCTTTTTCGTCATCTAAAAAAGCAATAACAGTATTTAAGTTGTTCCTTTGAAATATGCTGATCAGACAGAATAAACGGTGCATATTGCTGGATGAGTGTCTGCCCTTGATAAAGTATGTTAGGTCTGGGTCAATTATAAATGGAATTACTTTTTCAATTCTGTTGGTTATTGTTTTACTTATGATCGTAAAACCCCACTTAAGGCTTATGGGTCTTGTGAAGGAAATTCTTCCGCAATGATCGGTGAGGTTAATCTGCCCGCTGCAAGAAGACAAAACTGAGAATATCCAAGATTATTTATTCTGCAGAATAAAGTGAAAGATTCAGTACTGCTCCAAAGCAGCGCTCAGATCAATCTTATATCACAGAGAAAGACAGGAGGCTTTATACAGAAGAAACAGGGTATGGTTTGGGTTAGAGATCTCCGACGAGTCTGCCTCCCCCCTAACTGTCTTCCTGGGTGCCCCCCCTTCCTAGAATGTAAATAACAGGTACTTGCAACCTTGACCTGGCAGAATGGCGGTTGCATGACAATGCAGTTCCCCAGGAGTGTCCCTCATTCAAAATAGTTGATCGTAATCATTTTTCCCTCACAGTCTATAACTTGAGGTGAGGGTTGGGTCCTTATTGGGTTTGAGCAAAACAGAAATGAGAGCAATATTTGTGTGTGGAGGCATGGTGGAGGTTGACTTAATCTCCGTAACCACTAGTTGGGATTTGAGTGGCCAGAAGTGTTACAATTCCAATGGGTAGCCATCTAATCTAATCCAGGTGAGAGCTTTCCTGAGTACTTCTACGGTTAGGGGTTGATATAGGGGGTGTTGTGGTAGCCTGCTCTATGGATAGTTTAGAGAGGTAGATATCATCAAGGAATGAGTTAATGTTTAATATATACTGATCAGCCACAACATTAAAACCACTGACAGGTGAAGTCAATAACATTGCTCATCTCGTTCCAATGGCAGCTGTCAAGGGATGGGGATATATTAGGCAACAAGCAAACAATCAGTTCTTGAAGTTGATGGGTTTGAAGCAGGGTAAGCGTAAATTAACACTTTTCTTTAAATGTTCTCCTTCGTGAATGCAGTGGTTAGTACCTACTGAAAGTAGTCTAAGGAAGGACAACCGTTGAGCCGGCAACAGGGTCATGGGCACCAGATGCTCATTGATGCACATGGGGAGCATAGTCTAGCCCAGGTTGGGCAAACTTTTTGGCTCGAGGGCCACATTTCATTTTTAAAACTGACCGGCGGGCCAGACCATTAGTAGATGAGTTGAAAAATGAGCAAGCATAAAGTGTAAAATATATGTGAAATTGATTTCCTCTTATCCCATTTTTTAATTAATGAATTCATTTTGAATAAAAAAAATACAACAACTCACCATTGATGGATTTAATGAGAACAGTGTTGCTGGTCACCCTTTTTTGCCAGAGCATCAAAATCTGGTGCCATATTCGTTGTGGAAATTCGTAGCACCGCTCAGGTGTCATCAATAGGCTGGGCTCCGTGGCTTGTTTTGTTTATGTTCATCCCACTGAACATCTGTTCACACACATAGATAGAGCCAAATAACATCAGCATCTTCCGTGCCAACAGTCAGATGTTTGAAAACTTTGTCTCGTTCAGTGAAGCATAAAACGTATCGATTTTGACGGAGTTTAACTTCTCAGAGTCGGACTGGGGATCAATCAGCTCCAACTCGTTGGCACGGTGGCGCAGTGCATTGCACTGCACAGCAAGAAGGTCCTTTCTGTGTGGAGTTTGCATGTTCTCCCCGTGCTCACATGGGGTTTCCTCCACCTCACGTCAGTAAGGACCCCCACCAAAAACATGCACCCATCATCATCTGACCAGCGATGGACATTTATCACCTGGTCCCCGGGCACGTCCACGCCCATGCCCACTGCTCCTGGCTGTGCCCCCGGAGGAAGGACAAGCCAGGATGGGTCAAAAGCAGAGAATCCATTTCACCGGCCACCATCAAAGCATGTGCATGTGTGTGTGTGTGCAAGCATGTGTTGTAGTGTGGTGTGTTGTGTGATAAATAAAGACTGTTTCTTCTTCTTCTCTAATTCCTGCAGTGCTGCCTCATTATCGAATGAAAGGGGACATGACACCAGCTGAAGTGACTTTTCAAAATCAGAGAATCGATGGCAAAATTCTCCGTGCAGGTCATCCAGCAATTAACTGTATTTGCTTGCATGTTTGGGGGCCTCTTTATGCGGTGCTAGCGTGGGGAACTGCACAAATGATTTGTTCATCATTTGTTTAGAGAACAAAGGAAATTTTACCTTGAAGGCTTTCACATTTGAATACATGTCCTATACAACCTGATCTTTCCCTTGTAGCTTCACGTTCAGCTCATTCATGTATGCCAATATGTCCACAGCGAATGCCAAATCACAAAGCCAGTGTGCTTTCCCCATTAACCCCAAAAATTAGCTCCCACACTTGCGGACAGACTTTCCCCAAACTTAACCAATGGACATTCCAGTGGTAAAGTAAGTCCTGGTGCTCAGAATCAATTTCCTCCGGGAGTTTAATGAATTTACAATTACTGAGACCCCTCATCCATATGAAGTTCACAATTTTTATGACTTGCTTCACGACGTGATCCGGCTGCAGTACATTCTTGCACAAGGCTTCCTGGTGGATAATACATTGTAAGAAAATTCAATCCAATTCAGGGTTTTCTTCTTTTATCTTGTCTTGGATTCTTTTCAGCAGGCCAACATTTTTTCCTGATAAATTTGGTGATCCATCTGTGGTGAAATTTGCACTTTACTCCAAGGTAGTTTACGCCTCTTGATGACATCTGACACTCTGTCATACAAGTCCACTCCTTGCATTGTGCCCCTCATGAACTCCATGGCTAAAAACTCCTCTGTGATCTCAAAGTTGTCTTAATCCCCTGGACAAAAATTAATAGTTGTGCAGTGTCTTTTACGTTGAAGTTTCTTGATTCTTAATAGGTTTATTACAAAAGAACAGCATCAGACCAGACTTGCCATGGTTCGCCCGGGAGAGAACAGAGCCGGAAGTATTCTCTGCCGAATGGAACTCGGGAGTGTCTCTTTATGCTTGTCCAGAGACAACGCCGCCCATCTGATTCCAATCTACACAGTTCACATTCCACCTCCCTTATCACCGGGACCCCTGGCAATGTGCTCTCTCTTTTGGGACCCCTGGAACCGTCTGTTCATGATTATTTTATACAATGGGGACTTTCTTCGGATGCCACACATTCCAAGACACCTAATTTTCCCCCCTTTGAGACTACACAAAGTCTCGACAGAGAGAAGAGTAATTGAACTTATGATGTTAATTGGCTTAATAGAAATCGCCTACTAACAAACAAAATGATTATAATATACCCTTCTGAACATTCTTAGTCGTAGCAATACAATAAATTTGTGGAGTGTGAGAGCGAAAAACCCATCTGGCAGCCTCCTTTCTTAGTTGTTTCATCAAACAATCAAGACAGGAAAATTCTCTCATGGTCCCTCTGCCCCAGGCAACCACCTATTGCACTCCAAATCAATTAACCAAAAAAGAAGAAGGATTTAGAAAACTGTGCAGGATGTTACATATAAATGCATACATTTAGAACGTCAGAAATAAATCAAAACTTTGTGCACAGTCAGGCTGGTCGACCCATCGGATCTTTTAGTCAACCTTTCCCTGCCTATCACCAATGTCCCTCAAAACCCACAAAAAAAGAAAACACCTGAGGTCCCAATATATTCATTTCACCCTGTTACAGAAAACTTCAAAGAAAACAATACTAAAATAAAGTAATATGTCTTGCTAAAAATATCTACTGTTGAGTACAGAACTTTCATCCATAATACAGGTTACATTGTAATAAACAAACTCCAATATTATAAAAACATGCATAACACATATGTATGTATTGAACTATTGCTTTTTAACCCCATCAATTTTCAATGCTTTTTCACTCGACACTCCTGATCAACATTTTCCTTTTCCCCCCTTTGTCCATGCATTATCCCAGTCCAAAATAGTATTGAGTATATGACAGAATCAGATATTCAGAATGGATATTTCTCTACTAGTGTTAGCTCCTCCTCTTGTTTTTTCCTGTCAGAGACATATGTGTGTATTCTCTTGTGCAGTGCCGCCATATAGTTAACATACACTCGCATTTCATCTTCTAAAAGGGCTAAGCTTGGACCCTTTCCACTTGTGCGCAAACAAGGTGTTGGCATCCGTCTACCCGTAGCCAACTCATGGGGGGTCATGCGCAAATCAGGGAACCCACTTTGCATATCTCTCTACTTCCTGAACACAATCATGTGGTTCCCCGTCTTCTGGTGTTGGCAAATTCTCAGCTGGATTTACCGTGACGCACCTTACTAAGGTGACATCTTCCTGCTTTAAGAGCCTATGATAGTCTCTTAGCCTAGACATGGTCAATGTACATTTACCAAAGTTCAAAAAATTTCTGAGACTATGATGGGTAAGAATTGTCACTGGGTAACCCATAGTTACTGATGATGCTTTATCATACATTAGATCTCCCACCATTGCTCTGTAGCACCATGGTAGCCCCAATTCTACTTCTGAATAGGCAGTAGAATAATACAAAACAGGTTGAGGACTTGTCCCTGTTCCTGTGGGCTGACAAAGAACTGCGCATGCATATTTGCCCCCAGTGGACGTAGCCACATACAGCAAAAAGTTCTTAGAGTAGTCTGGCAGCGCTAGCGCTGGAGCTTCTTGTAACCTCTGTTTGATCATCTCAAATGCCGTAAGACCTTCCTGCATCCAGGTGAGGTTACAATGGAGTTGAGCATTCCCTGTCCCTTTTATCATGGCTCTCAAAGGCCCTGTTAGGCAGACATAATCTTCTACCCAGGCTGAAGAATATCCTACAATGCGAAGAAATGTCATCATCTCTCTGACCTTTCTAGGCTTTGGTGCCGTTCGAATGACTTGCAAATGACTCTCAGAGATGCTTCTGTGTCCATGGGTTATTGTTTGACCCATATAAACTACTTTTTCTTGACAATACTGTAGCTTCTTCTGAGAGGCCTTGTGTCCTTTGTCTGCCAATAGCTGTAACAGTTTAATTCTCTGTAAGAGTCCTCATGGCATGTTTCCTTGTCTGGTGAACAGATGACAATGTCATCCACATACTGATTGACAGTACTTTTCAAAATCTGATCAATCCCAGCCAAGTCATCCTGCAACACTTTATTGAAAATGTGAGTTCTATGTTTGAATCCTTGTGGGAGCCTCTTGTACTTGAGGGTTTATCCTTTGTATGTGAATCCAAACAACTCTTGACTTTCTTCGCCCAATGGAACACTGAAAAATGATCCACACAAATCCAACACTGTGAAGTGTGTAGCCTCTGGAGGAATTTGGGCTAACAAGGTATGTGGATCTTGTACATCGGCTGGAAACTCCTGTACCATTTCCTGTTCATTTACCGCCCTTAAGTCATGTACCAAGCGATAGGATTCATCTGGTTTCTTTAGAGGCAACATAGGTGTATTACTCTGAGGATCCAAACATATTTCCACTACACCAGCTTTTAACAGTCCTTCAATTTGTGGTTCAATCCCTTTGATTGCCTTCTCCTTTAGTGTGTACTAGTTCTTCCAAGGAGGTTTGGTTCCTGGTCGCAGTTCAACTCTCACCGGTTGAACTGTCAAGTTCAATGTCAGTACTATGTCATGACCACAAACATTCTGGAATTTGTTGCAGCATCTCCTCTCTCATTAGATGAGATTAGATTAGATTCAACTTTATTGTCACTAGAAGAGTACAGGTACAGAACCAATGAAATGCAGTTGACATCTAACCAGAAGTGCAAAAGAAGCATTTAAATACCAAAGTGCTTTTTGAGTACAGTGTTTCTGTGCAGTTATGTAGGCAAACGAGATGTATTATGTACAACATTGTAGGGTTATAAATACAGGTTTGTCAGGAGTATAGGGGGATTATGTACAGAGAGTATAAATAGACAATTTATATCAATACTATATATATACATGTAGTATATCTATGTATATTGTGCTAGTTTTGGTCAGGTTATGGAATATTAAAAAAGAAAGTTAAGTTAAAAAAAAGTGTTGTGCAGTTTTTTTTTTGTTTTTTTTTTGGTGATAGCAGCGCAAGGGCAATTGATGAAACAGTGCAGTAGTGAGTGTAAACAGTTATAGAGTGCAAGGCAGTAAATGTAAACAGGTGAACATTGCAGAAAGTGAGATGCAACAGGTAAGCAGGTAACCATTTAAAAGTCCAGTGCTAGAGGTGGGGTGGGGGTTTATTCAACAGTGTTACAGCCTCTGGAAAGAAGCTGTACTCGAGCCTGCTGGTGCGGGAGCGCAGGCTCCTGTATCGCTTGCCAGATGGGAGAAGGGTGTCATCCTTGACAATGGATTTGGCTTTGTTTAAGCAGCGGTCATGGTATGTGTTGTGGATGGGGGCAGCCAATAGTCCTTTGGGCAGAGTTCACTACTCTTTGTAGTGCCTTGCGGTCGGCAACATTGCAGTTACCGTACCAGACAGAGATGCAGTTTGTAAGTATGCTCTCAGTGGTACAGCGGTAGAAGTCCAATAGAATCCTAGGACAAAGCTGTGCTTTCTTAAGGGTCCATAGTAGGTGAAGGCGCTGATGCGCCTTCTTCACCAGACTGGAGGAGTTGAGGGACCAAGAGAGATTTTCTGTGATGTGGACCCAAAGGAACTTAAAGCTAGACACACGCTCCACCTCAGCACCGCTGATATGGAGGGTGGTGTGTGCCCTGCTCCTGGTTCTCCTGAAGTCCACAATGATCTCCTTGGTCTTCTTGGTGTTGAGTTCCAGGTTATTGTTTTTACACCACATAGTTAGATGTTGAACCTCATCCTTATATGCTGTTTCATCCTCATCTCTGATCAGGCCCACCACAGTGGTGTCATCTGCGAACTTGATTATGGCATTGGAGCCATAAACAGGGGCGCAGTCGTGAGTAAAGAGAGAGTAGAGCAGAGGGCTCAACACACAACCCTGGGGCTCGCCAGTGTTCAGGGTGATAGTGGAGAAGGAGAGACTCCCCAATTTAACAGCCTGGGGTCTGTTCGTAATGAAGTCCATAATCCAGTTGCAGAGTGAGCTGCTGATGCCAAGCTGGCTGACCTTGGAGATCAGCTTGCAGGGGATCACAGTGTTGAAGGCAGAACTAAAGTCAATAAACAGCATTCTAACATATGTTTTGGGGCTATCCAGGTGGGTGAGTGCTAGATGGAGCACTGTGGAGAAAGCATCCTCTGTTGACCGGTTGCGTCGGTAGGCAAATTGGTACAGGTCCAGTGAAGGGGGCAGGCAGGCTTTCAGATGTGAGAGAAACAGCCTCTCAAAACATTTTGCAATGATGGATGTCAGTGCAACAGGGCGGAAATCGTTCAGTTCCTTGGCTGTAGAGTGTTTAGGCACCGGAACAATGGTGGCAGATTTAAAACTGTGGGGGACTGTTGATTGGGCTAGTGACATGTTGAAGATGTCAGTGAAGACACCAGCCAACTGCTCTCCGCAGGCTCACAGCACACATCCGGGGACTCCATCAGGGCCAGCAGCTTTCCGAGCATTCACCCTGCTCAGGATGTCGCAGACCTCTGAGGTGGAGAATTGGAGTGTGTCCTCGTCTGGTGAAACAGCTGACTTGAAGGATGCCTCCTTGTTTTCCTGATCAAATCAAACGTAGAAGGGGTTCAGCTCGTCTGGGAGGGAAGTGGAGGAGGGTGGGGGAGCGTTGCATGGGGATTTGTTGGTGAGTGTATGTAGGCCTTGCCACATACGCCGGGGGTCGGAGGAGTTGAAGTGCTCTTCCAGGAGGCCAGGAGGCCTACAGCTCTGCCAGATCCAGTCTGAGGAAAGGAATATCCAGGGCCAAACACAACTACAAGCAAAGGATTGAAGAAAACCAAGGACTCTCAATAAATGTTGGTATGAGAGTCCTTGGTGGCATCAGCAAAAAACCCTTTCCAGGCAGTGTGTTGGAGCTGGTCTTGAAGAGTGGGATCTGCATCTCCCATCCAGACTTTAACGGTCTTTGTTGTTTGTTGTTTCACTCATTTAATGAGAGGGGAGTATTTTGGCGTGAGAAACAGAGAAATGTGATCGGACTGACCAAGGTGGGGAGGGGTGTGACTTTGTAAGCAGCAGCAACATTTGTATAACAATGGTCTAGAGTTTTACTGCCTCTTGTGAAGCAAGTAACATTTTGGTGAAATTTGGGGAGAACAGTTCTTAGAACATTCTGGAATTTGTTGCAGCATCTCCTCTCTCATGCTGTCTGAGTCCAATTTAGTGCTGAGCATTGACTCATGTGTCATCTGTACCACTTGTGGTTGTCCTTGAGCTGAGATCATGATTTTTATGAACTTCTGTTCTTCACTCATCCAGATAGCAAGATTCTCCTTTATTGGTGCAAAAATGGCTTCCTTAGCTTCTGCCATCATTTCTCTTATATGCTTCTGGTCAAATCCTTCAGCCACCATTAAAGTCTCATGTGGCACACTTTTCTCAATGTCACGCTCTTTATCAAGATAATCATCAGTGTTTATCTTCATAGCTGCTCCTTTACTTCCTCATTCCACCACCAAGAATCCTCTTCTTTCGGCTGCTCCCGTTAGGGGGCACCACAGTGCATTATCTACCTACAATTCCTTCTGTTCTGCGCATCTATAAACCTTCTCTTTGGCCTTCTTATCATCATTCTTCTTATCCACCAACTATATTTGGTTGAGTTTTCTGAGAGTCTCCTGGTCCTGTTCCTTTTGGTCATGCTCCTTTTTCCAATATAGCTTCACTTGATGTGCTATGTGATCCGTATACACACCTTTGGTCATGCTTCCAAGACCAACCACTTCTGCCAATTTGCTCCTCACTTGTAGAGGCAGCCCCTTCTGTATTTTGGCTCGGAGAATTGATTTCTCCATTTGATTCAAATCTGGATCATTACCTGTGACATTTCTCCGCACTTAATGAGCCCTTGACACATAAGCTCTTGGATTTTCTTGTGGGCCCAATAACTCAATAAAGATGTTGTCCGGGTGTACGTTTGTTGGAAATGCATCTCTCAATGCTCTCAACATCCGACCTCTGCTTGCAGCAAACAATTCTGGATCATACACCGCCGTTGCCACAAATCTGTTAAGGCCTGCCGCCTGCAGGATCTCCTCCATAGCTGGGACTCCAATGAGGCTTGCCAAAAGTCTCTTAATATCTCCCATGGCAGGCTGTGTTCCCACCAAAACCTCTTCCAGCTTTGAGATCCACGGATGTGCTCCATCTTGAAGAGTGGGTCACTTTTCAAGTATGTTAGACATGTCTGTATTCTGCCAAGGCTTGTACTCTAAATTATGTCCTCGAATTATCACTGGACACATTTTGTTGGATTTCTTTCCTTTTCTTGGGCATAGTCCATACCTCAAAGTGTCTGGCTTTTGAGGCTTTTTCTTCTGTCGTTTCTTCTCCGATATTAGCAGTTCTTTAAATTGTTTTTCCAATGCTTGTTGAACTTCGGGACAGGTGGAGTCACTTATGTCCTCGAAGCATACGTCTATACTCCTCTCAATCTCTCTTAAAACCATGTGCTGTCATCTCCTACCCCTGTATTGACTGCTAACGGTTAAAAACAGGAAGGACCTTCTTTCTCCGATTCTTCATCGCTTTCACCTTGTTCACTCTCATCCCTGTCGTCTGTTCCTGGAGCCGTTTTCCTGATATTTTTGCAATATCTTTAACAAGGGGATTATTCTTTCGCACTACATCACTAGGAGTGATTACTTTTGTAATTTTTGTATCCATTTCTTTTATTGTAAATCAAATTGATTTATTTAAAAATTATCTATTCACAATTCTATGCGCTGTCATCAGCAAGCTCCCAGTGTCTGAAGAACTGACAGGTGTCTTGTCATCTGCCCTTAGGATGATCCAATTCAGACACATTCCATCTTTCCCCAGCTCTCACTCAGCAAAGTAAAAGAGAGAAAGAAAGAAAAAACAAAAAGAACAACAGAGTTCAGTGTCTTAAGACCACTCTAAATTCTTATACACACTATAATACAATTCAGTTAGACATACATTATCAGCTTTTTTATTTCTCGCACATTTGAAATAAAGCAATTTTTACTTTTATTCATATGACGCATTTAAAATCTAAAGAGTAAATTTAGTCAATCTAATATCACCTCTAATTAATTATTTTTATTCTATTTTCCTATTTAACTTAATTTTATTTTATCTTATTATTCATTTATTTATTTATTTTCTTCTATCATACTGAGAAAAAAATAGAGAGAGAGGAGGGGGCTTCTTCTCAGCCCCTCTTGTCAGGGGGAGTCGACTAAATTCCACTCTGTAAGAAGTGCACAACTTCCAGTTTGCCCTGGTCGTCATCAAGTGAACATCCTGTTTTATCTCCCCTAGGCCACGCACAGAGTCAACAATCAGATCTGTTTTCTCTCACTCAGCAGCCGAAACACAAAACCTATTTTCTTGCATCAAAAACCAGAGTTTCCTTCTTATCTGCTTTTTTAACCAGACAGGACTCACAGCAAGCACTGTCACCCCCACACCATGCATAAAAAGACAAAGAAAGAACCCACACACTAATCAAATAATCCACAAATCCTACTTATAATTCAGAGCAGGAGATTTTTCTTTCTTTTTCTGAATGCGTACATGCATGTGTAGGCAGTTTCTGGTTGGCTCTACTCCTTCTCATAAGGCTCATTTTGTTATCAAATATAAAAAGTCCTGTAAAGGCTCATTCTTTTCATCAAATGTACAAACATCCTTGAATAAAGGATAAATAAATATTTATAAACTTTACAAAGTCCGTAAACAGGCTCATATTTATTTATCACTAAAGGGGCAACAAATGTTTCTCTTTATGTATTATTCAACTGCTCACCACATATGTATACATATTTAATAACACATATATTCTATATATCACTTACACATACACAAAACATTACACAAAGCTCTTCACACATCTGTAGCCGCGGCACACACACACTCACACACACAAAAAAGAAAAAAGAAAGAGAAAGACATGTCTGATCAGGAGCATGTCTGACTCTCCAAAACCTTAACAGCGCTAAACTTTCTATTTTAACATCGACTCATTTATACTTTTTTAATTTTATTCAAATTTTCCCTTTGGCCAAACTTTTAGCAAATTATCTTTTTAATCAGATTCTCTCATCATGCATGTTCACTAGTTCTCCTGGGCAGGTTCAGCCCTGTTTTTCCCACTTTTCTCAAACTTTATTCTTCATCTTATTTCCTCTTTTAAGCCTTTACCTTTTAATTATTATTTTTCTTTACTTTCATCTTATTTCCTCTTTTAAGCTTATTTCCTCTTTTAAGCTTTTAACTTTTAACTCTTTTTCACTTTACTTTCATCTTTTTCATCTTATTTCATTTTATTTCATATTTAGCCAATTCTCCTGGCCAGGGTTATTTCCTCTTTGTTTTTCCTACACAGAGTTGACTATTATTATATTATCAAACGGCCAACTTTCACTCAGCAGCTAATGTACACATGTCTTACCGTTAAAGAGTTACGGGCCCTGTCTTCATTTAATCTTGCATGGTTATTTAACTGCGTTTGAGTTACTAATTTTGCCATTCTAATATTACTTTTTACTTCAACTTTTATTTCTCTCATCTCTATTCTCTATTTCAACTTAATACTCTTTTTCTTCCTTTATTATTCTCTTATTCCCCTTATTTACGTCTTTTACAACTAAATAAACCCCAATTTAGACGGAAACTCACTTCACACATCAACACATCATCTCCATCTCTATACAATCTGCTCTTGTCAGTGCAGCCTATCTGCACAAAACACTACCGCTTCAAAAACCACACACAGCTCAATTTGCGAGAGAACACTCACCCTGAGGTATTAAAGTGGTAATTCCCTGGAGCGGGCAGCATCAGCAGGTGAGGCCCAACAGATCCTGGTTTGTGACGTCAATTTGAAGTTTCTTGATGATTTTGATGTGTTGATGAAGAAGGAGTGACCGCTGACGCTGATTAGATTAAAATAATAGGTTTATTACAAAAGAACAGCATCAGACCAGACTTCCCATGGTTAGCCCGGGAGAGAACAGAGCTGGAAGTATTCTCTGCGGAATGGAACATTACATTACTTTACATTGCATTGCATTTAGCAGACTCTTTTATCCAAAGCGACTTACAATTATTCAAACACCGACGGATGCAGCCATCAGGAGCAATTAGGGGGTAAGTGTCTTGCTCAAGGACACTACAGCATGCTAGCAGGAGGAGCCTGGGATCAAACCAGCAACCTTTAGATTACTAGATGACCAGCTCTACCTCTACCTTATCACCGGGACCCCTGGCAATGTGCTCTCTCTTTTGGGACCCCTGACACCGTCTGTTAGTAATTATCTTATACAATGGGGACTTTCTTGGGATGCCACACATTCCAAGACACCTCAACGTCACTACTTTCGTCCAGGGCTAACGAATAAAACTTAAAGGACACTCTTTTCTTGCTTAACCCATTGGCCAAGTCTTTGTCAATTAGTTCTATGCGGTGAGTCACTGCGTTCTATGTGATAAACTAATGTTTTTAAATTTGCTTTTGTTTTCTGGACACAAAAGACTTTTATTACTTTTTTACTTTTTTTTTTTACTGTTTTTACCATGCATTCCTTCAAAAACTCTCCTTCAGAGAACGGCTTGCTTGCTTTTGCTAATTTGTATGCCAGTAGATAGCTTGCCTTTGTGCTGACGTCTTGAATAGTGCGAATAACATTTTTTTGCTGAGCTGCTAAGTTTGCTGCTAACCTTGTAGTAATACCTGCCCTCTCTTCAGATGAGTTGTAAGTTGTTAGCATAGTTACCATGCTTGGCGGCAAAGTGTCTGCTAATGTTTTATTCCTTATATACAGCAACGGTTTCTTGGCAAATCAGACACACAGCCTTTGATCGTTATTCAGCAAAAAAATATTTTGCAATCCAATTTTTGTTGAAAACGCGACACTCGATGTCAATTTTGCGATTTTTATGTCTGCATGTTTGTGACCCACTGCGTACTTTAGGGTCATTTGGTGGCATTTGACTTTTTTCCCCGCATCATTTGAAAGTGAAGAATCAGAGCTTCAAAACAAGATGTCACTTGTGCAAATCAAGCAAATATTTTTAAAGCTATGACTTGTTAATCACAAGGGTGTGGCAAACTGTGTTTCTGAGATAATCACCTCCAAAGATTCCCCCACGCTCGGCGTGGATAATGATAACCCATTCAGCCAGCTCCCAGAATGCAAATGGGGTTGGAGGACTAACACTGCTGTATGGCCTGTTGAAAGTGGACTTGACACCTTGCTGATTGGCCACTTGACAGCCTGCTGAATGGGGACGTGACACCGGGCTGAATGGGGCAATGCTGTTGTGTTTTGAGGGAATGTTGAACGGCGTGGTCGACAACATCTTTTGTTTAAAAAAAAAAAAAAAAAAAGAATGTTTTATTTAACAGTAAGAATATACATGTTTTATAAAAGAGAAATTATTTAAGAGTTTAAAAGTGCAGACAACAGTCTATTAACAATATAAGTCTCTGTATATCAACCTCAGTGTGTCATTTAATACATAAATGTGCGTATGCCAAACATCTACAAAGTTCTTGGAGTTATTATGTGGGCTTACCCAAACCCTACCCCAGCTACACCCTGAGAGCCTGTTTGGGGCTGCCTCTTCCGACTGGTGGTGCTGGGCAGGCGATGTCCTGGGCATCATCATCACAGAATCTCTGATCTTGTGGAAGAGGTGGCCCTGCCAAGTCCAGGTGGCGGCATAACAGGAAGTGCATTCCTGGGGGGCAGGGCATGGATGTCACCTCCAGAAGACACCTTGGCCGCAACCACACCAGGATCCTCGGCAACAAAGCTGGAAGACATGAAATAGAATCTCAGTCCAAAAATTGTATTTATACATTTATTTGTTTCACCATTACAGTAATTTACGCTTTGTAGAATCATTCCTTGCAGTTTATGCACAAGACAGTGATGCACTATCCACCAAAAGTGCTGGTACTGTTTGATCTGTGGCAATGGTCTGAAGTATGGGCTCAGGTGTTCTTGCCAGTTGAAGCTTTGCACCAGCACTGTGCCATATTCTTTTCCCACTAGCTGAGGAATGTTTATTGTCTTCACCGTGCTGTTTTGAACAACTACTGCAGTAGGAAACGCTTGTTTTCCTGCAGACCTCTCTTCCTTACACGAGCCTTGATGCCATTTTCTTTCATATGTCGGTGGATTGCACTGAGGTGGTCGTTGCCCATTCTGTGATAAATTTGTGAAAATACATCACATTTAGCAGGAAATATGCACATCGTTATATTAGCTAGAGATGTAGGCTTAAGCTCATAACAGGATGCCAGCGTTGTGATAAAATGATAATTACCCGTGAATGAAGAGAAACGAAGCTCTGCAGATTTGTAAACCATCCACTGAGTACTTGGTCCACTACCTCTTTCTTTTGGTTGGCATTTTTTTGTTGTCAGAAGTCATTTTACTGCGTCTCCCATTGCAGAATAGCTGCCCCATGATAAACATGTCTGTTTCCTGCTTTGTTAAGGCTTCTATCATGTAGCGTGATCTATAGATAAAATCAGGATCCAGTTTCTTTGAGTTTGTCAAGCCTACCATTTTCTTTTCGCCCCTGGCCGCATTTGCAGGTAAACTTGAGAATCTTGTCCATTGCTACTCGGTTATAATTTGTATCACCAACCTCAACGAACTTCACTACTTCATCAACTTCTTCCATTGTAACAACAACGGGCCTGACGTTGCTCTCCTCCGGTGCTTCTTGAAAAAAATGCGTCTCATCGACACATTCAGGTTGAAATCCGATGTTTGAAATGTTCGCACTGGTCAGATTAAGGTCCGATTCAGAGTTTCCTCCACCCGCTTTGCGTAATCCATAACAACATAAAGAAGAAAGTTTTCACAGACAAGTGAAACCGAAACACCCCGGTTCTGCGCTTTAACTGTCTGTATACAGAAGTGACGTAAGTGCGGGACACAAATGTTTCTCTGTGTGTGTGAAAGTAGTACGATTTAAAGGTTGAATTCTATCAAAACGGTTTCACATTGTGACTTCACATCACATGGAATATGGAGGAATTATCTTCACCTGGACGCTCACATTAAAGGAAACAATAGATTGGCGTTGTTCAGTGCTGTTCAGCCTCTCGGTAAGGGGAATATTTAGCTCCACGGTTTAATATTTTTCTACTATTTATAAATCAAACTCGGTTTTGAAAATACATTGAGAGATTAAAAAAAAAAACAAAGGAAAAGGAAAGGAAAAATCTAATTTCCCTTACAGAAAGGTTTCTTCAAATTATTTGGCTGTTCCTAGTGATTTTAGAAATGCGCGAGATAGCGGGTTTTGCTGCGGTGGGTCACATTTTGTTATGGGTGATGCATACGTGATGATCAGGTAAGGAAGAGTGGCTTGACATCAGAGAAGGCCCGGCAATCCGCCAAGTGACCCAGCCGTAGTCCCCTATGAGCAGAACTACACCAAGGCAATGCAGTGACAAGTACACTCCAGAGAACTCCTCTGCTACGTCTTCTGATTAAGAGTTGGTGTCGGATAGTTTTATCTATAGATTAGAACCTAGAAACTATATTTAGTTTTTGTTTCATTTATTCTTTATCAGTCATACAACCCACATCACAGCCAAATCATTGGCAAGTTTTTTTTTACCAGTTGAGAACCTCTTTCTTTTCGTTGACTCTTTATTATCCACATTCTTAATTTAACATTTCTTTATTTTATATTTTTATTGCCAAACATTTTAGCTATTAATAAATGTTTCATCAATTTCCAAGGTCGTTGTCTTCTGATGTTTAACTTGAAGTGGTTTATGAGGGATCCCTGAATGAGAGAGTAACTTCATACTTTAGGTTATGAGACTGATGAATTATGCTGAGTGAACGATTTTCTTAAAGTAAATTTCATTACGTCCCTAAAAAGGGGTGGTGCCCTGAATGAGACAATTATTAAATATTTAAGTAGATATTAATGCTACACTTATTAAGGTGAGAGTTTGTTGTACTAAGTGATTTTATTTTTTCTATCAATGTTTATCAGGTTGTTTAGACAGATGCTGTGATGTGGCTTTTTGGCATTATTTCATCTTGGTCATGACACAGACTTTAAAAAGAAAAAAAAAGAAAAGAAATTCGGGCATGAACTCATAATTTAGGGTGTGGGGTGGGGTCTTCGGGTAAGTACAGCAGACAAAGGAGTTGTTTATGTTGTTGTGAAGAGGTCGCCATTTTGCTTTCGAGCGTGAGTGTGTGGAACGTGTCCGCAGACACCAAAATGTAGTATATACAAAACGGCGTGTGCGTCAGTGTAGCCAACACAGGAAGGCTATCAGGGCCTTCAGGATGTTGGTTTCTTCAATAATGAAAGCATCTGGGAATATTCCAGTCTCCAGGGCGGTATTAATTGTTTTCAGAAGAGATGGGGAGAGACTATTGTACACACTTTTGAAGAATTTGGTGGGGACTGGGTCAAGAGACATGTAGAAGATTTTGTATGAAGTTCAGTGTCACCAATGCTAGAAAAGCACCTCATGGCTGCTGGCCTATTACAGGGCAAGTCATGGCTACGAGCTGGGTGAATAATACCAGTTCAAATGCGCGTGACTTTATAATTAAAAACATTAAAAACTTTTGGGTCTGGCAGGGTTAGTAAGTGATCAATCGTAGAGAACAGTAGCCTGGAGTTGTAACTGTTTTCTGAAATTATCTTAGAGAAGTGGGCCCATCTCAGTGTGTATAGCTTTGTTGTTCTGTATCTAGTAATGAGTTTTTTTAAGAATGCCACGATAAACCTCAAGTTTTGTCTTTCTCCATAATTGTTCTGCTTTTCTACAGGATCTCTTAAGTTCATAAATGTTCCCATTTATCCATGGTGTCACTTATCATTTCAGTTCAATGGGAGCAACCGTATCTAGCATGTTACCCAATTTACAGTTAAAGTCATCTACTATTTAATTTATCAAGCAATTATATTATGCTCATCTAAGGAATTTGCGAGTTCTGAGAACTGTAGTTCTGCTACAGTATCCAAATGTCATTTTAAAATAATATATTTTGTTTTGACTTTAGCTTGAGTTAACAAAATGTTGCACCCTTAAAAAGACAGGACTCAGTCTTCAGTTTGGAAATTGTGTGAAGAAGCCGGAGCTCACATAGTAAGCATAAACATACGTCACCACAGGCTCCGCCCCACAACTGCTGCGTGCAGACTGATGACATATGGTGTCAAAACTGTCACACACTCCTTCTGTATAAACTACAATGAACTAATGTAGAATGATAAACACAATATTAAAATAATGGACTGAAATGAAATTACAGTATCTTTTCCTGTAAATGCTTTAACCATTACGTCTCCACCAAATTTGTCTCAAATATTCCTAGGTCGCAACATCTTCCCCGACAACTAAAATAAAAAGATGAGAAACATTTACTTCCTATTTTATAACAATAATTCACATGTATCACCAATAGAAGACTTTTTACGTGGAAGGTGAGTAAACAGGTAGATATTATAACACACAGTGGACATTTCAGGGTCCATTTCCTCTTCAGTGTCACAATTTCTTTTTTTTTTTCTTCTCATAAACTGCCACGGCAATAAATAAAGACTCAGGGGCAAATTCTCACAGAAAGGATTGTGGCCGCTTGTAAGGGTGTGGTTAGGACCCAATTGCAGCACAAAGACAGGCAGGGATATTTGGTAGTGTCTTTTATTTGTAGAGCAGACGGAAGACAGGCAGGGGGCAGGTAGGATACATCGTCGGGGACAGGCAGGTTCGATAACGAGGTGTGCAGACAGAAGACAGGCGGAGTGGCAGGCAGGATACGTGGTTGGAGCGAGGCAGAGTCGGTAGCAGGAAATCAGTCCGGAGAACTCGTCGGAGACCCCGTCCATCTCCACGTCCTCCGCTAAATGGGCCACGGGATCCTCATCAGAGTAGTTGGAGACCCCGTCCATCTCCTCGTCCTCTGCTAAATGGGCCACATCCTCATCGGAGCAGCGACCCCCAGGGTCGACATCCTCCGCCTCTGAAACATCGCTGGAGGACGCAGACAAGAGAGGTCGTGGGGTCTACGGTCGGGAGGGTTGACCCGGTCTGGAGGGCTGGTCAGGATCGTGCTGATGGAACCTCCTGATGAGGGTGTGGTCCAGAATGTGCCTCGCAGGGACCCAGGACCTCTCCTCCGGGCCGTAACCCTCCCAATCCACCAGGTACTGCAGGCCTCTCCCACGCCGGCGGGAACGTAGGAGACGGCGGACAGAGAAGGCAGGACCCCCGTCAATGAAGCGCGGAGGAGGCGGCGGAGGTGCCAAGGGGACCAGAGCACTCTCCCGGACTGGCTTGACCTTGGACACGTGGAAGGTGGGATGGACGCGCATGGACCTGGGGAGCTTGAGCCGCACTACCACCGGGTTGACAACCTTCTCGATCTTGAATGGGCCGATGAACCGAGGAGCCAGCTTCTTAGAGTCCACCTTCAGGGGGAGGTCCCGGGTGGAGAGCCAGATCTTCCTACCCCGGCTGGTACTCCGGGGCCTGGGAGCGGCGACGGTTGGTGGCAGAGGCGTTGCGGGCAGCGGCTCGGAGGAGGGCAGCCCGGGCTCGGGTCCAGGTCCTGCGGCAGCGGCGAATGAAGGCCTGGACGGACGGGCAAGGAAGCCTCCTTCTCAAGGGTCGGGAACAGAGGTGGTTGGAAGCCGTAGGCGCACTGGAAGGGGGAGAGGCCTGTGGCCGAACTGGTCAGGGTGTTGTGGGCATATTCCACCCACAAAAGCTGCTCGGACCAGGACGACGGGTGTTGTGATGTCATGCAGCGAAGTCTCCATCTCCTGGTTCTTCTGCTCCGTTTGGCCATTGGACTGGGGGTGGTACCCTGAAGAG
Source organism: Zeus faber (assembly GCF_960531495.2). NCBI lineage: Eukaryota > Metazoa > Chordata > Actinopteri > Zeiformes > Zeidae > Zeus > Zeus faber. The sequence goes on from NC_137195.1 coordinate 30,713,761, forward strand.
AGGCTGACGGTGGCCCCCAGGAGCGGACAGAACTCCCTCCAGAAGACAGAGCGAACTGGGGACCCCGGTCGGATACAACATCTACCGGGATGCCATGGAGGTGGACGACGTGTTACAATAATAGCTTGGCGGTGCCCTTGGCCGACGGGAGCTTCGGTAGAGGCACGAAGTGAGCCATCTTGCTAAACCGGTCCACCACGGTCAGGATGGTAGTGTTGCCGCTAGACGGTGGCAGACCGGTAACGAAGTCCACGGAGGAACCGGCAGTGGGTGTAGGAGACCAGCAGGAGCATATTAGATATTCGTACTGACCGGAGGGTGTGTTGAACGCCGTCTTCCATTCGTCCCCCTCTCGAACCCGGACCAGATGGTAGCCGTTGCGTAGGTCGAGCTTGGTGAACACCGTGGCCCCCACCAGGAGTTCGAAGGCCGATGAGATGAGGGGCAGGGGATAGCAGTTCTTGACCGTAATGTCATTGAGACCGCGATAGTCAATACAGGGGCGAAGCGACTTGTCCTTCTTCTCCACGAAGAAGAAGCCCGTCCCCGCCGGGGATGAGGAGGGACGGATGATGCCCGCCGCCAGGGCATCGTTAATATAGGTGTCCATGGCCTCTCTCTCCGGGGCGGACAGGGAGTACAGGCGGCCTCTGGGGGGGGGTGGAGCAGGGCTGGAGGTCGATGGCAATATCGTACGGCCTGTGCGGGGGAAGGGATGTCGCCTTGGCCTTGCTGAAGACCTCCCTGAAGTCGAGGTACTCGGCGGGGACCCCACAACATGTTGGGTGCGGAGCTGGAGCTGTTGGGTGGCTGAGGTGTGGTGTCTTGCTTCAGGCAGACCTGATGGCATGCAGGACTCCATCCCAGAATAGCCCCTGTGGTCCAGTCGAGGTGTGGGTTGTGACGCCAGAGCCAGGGCAACCCTAGGAGGAGAGGGTGACGAGGTTAGTGCAGGATGCAGAACTGTATCGTCTCGTGGTGGTTGCCGGACAGGAGCATGCGGATGGGCACTGTCTGATGGGTGACTGTCCCGAGGAGGCGACCATCCAGGGCAGTGGCAGGTACTGGAGAAGGCAGGAGAACTCGACCAACACCCAGCTGCCATGCTAGGTTATCGTCGATGATGTTAACATCGGAACCAGAGTCAATAAGTATGGCGAGGGAATGTGAGCCTTGGGGCAGGAGCAGCGGAGCCTGGCAGAGGGGGCGTAGGTTGGAGGGGGATTTGGAGGTGTGGCTCACCAGGACCTCCTCCCTCACTGGCGAGCCCGGTCCTTTTACCGGACACCCGGAAAATGTAGTGTCCAGCTAGACCGCAGTAGAGGCAAAGGTTCCCCACCCGGCGTCTCTCCTTCTCCTCTGGGGTGAGGCTAGACCGGCCAACCCGCATGGGAGAGGCCTTACTCGTGGGTTGACGGGCCGGAAGAGCTGGCGGCCCGGAGGAACCTGGAAGACGGGTTGCTGGGCGGCGCTCCACTTGCCTCTGACGCCTCTCTCGCTGGCGGGCCTGGATGCGTCGGTCGATACGGGAAGCAAGCTCGATGATGCCATCCGGAGAGGTGGGAAGGTTGTGGGAAACTAGCTCATCCTTCACGTACTCTGCTAATCCCATCAGGAACGCGTCAATCTGGGCTGCCGGGTTCCACTCGCTCAGTCGAGCCTGGGTGCGGAAGTCCATCGCGTAATCGACCACGGAGCGGGACCCTTGACTGAGACCCAGGAGACCACCAGCAGCATCGGGACCTCGTGATGTCACCCGAACACCTTGCGGAGCTCGGCGGCGAAGGTGTGGAAGGAGGAGCAGGCTGGTGTGCGTCGTTCCCACTCGGCCGTTCCCCATAGCCAAGCGCGGCCCGTCAGGTGATTTACGATGAATGCCACCCTGGCTTCCTCGGAGGCGAAGGTGTGGGGCTGCAGAGCGAAGAGGATGGAACAGTTCGTAATGAACGGACTACAGCCGTCTGCGTCTCCGGCATAGCGTTCTGGAACCCCCACCCGGGGCTCCAGGGAGAACCCAGGCTGGGCCGGTGCAGGTGGGTCCGGGGAAGCAGGCGGCGGGTTGGACTGACCAAGAGCGATGGCGAGCTGCTGGACCTGGGCAGCTAGCGTGGCGAGCCCTTGCTCCTGGCTAGCCGCTGCTAGCCGAACGTCCGCTGAGGTGGAGGCCTCGGACAGCCTCCTGGTGTTGGAGCTGTGACTCCACCCTTCCCAGGCGTGCCAGCAACTCGGGGTTGTGTGCTGGATCCATTGTTGGCCAGATTGTACTGTAACGGGTGTGGTTAGGACCCAATTGCAGCACAAAGACAGGCAGGGATATTTGGTAATGTCTTTTATTTGTAGAGCAGACGGAAGACAGGCAGGGGGCAGGCAGGATACATCGTCGGGGACAGGCAGGTTTGATAACGAGGAGTGCAGACAGAAGACAGGCGGAGTGGCAGGCAGGATACGTGGTCGGAGCAAGGCAGAGTCGGTAGCAGGGAATCAGTCCGGAGAACGCTGGAGAGTCTGGTGCAAGCATCGAAGACAATCTGGCAATGGGTGACTGGTGAGAGAGGCATATATAGGGGTTAGATTGCAGATCTGGAACAGCTGTGTGCGCAGGTGAATAGAGTTGGGCTAATGGGACAGGTAAGGAGAGGGAGGGGAAAGTAGAAGAAGCGGAGATCATGACACCGCTAATATCACCATGAATTGTGCATCAATTGCACCCGCTATGCCAGCTCAAACACACCCATAAGGTTTTGCTGCTGAGTGCAATTTGCGCTTGTTTTGCATCTGATCGCAATTATCATTAAAGCTGTAATTATTAAAGTAAATAAATAGTGCATCAGCACTATTTATTTACTTGGGGGGGGGGGTCATTACGCATTTACACCACTGTTCTACACTTTCCTGTTTAACGAATTATCAGTCTTAAATAAATACAAAACTTAAAATAATTGTCGGACAGTAGGTTTAATTTGAAGTGTTCAATGAAAATGTAAAATTGTACAGGTACTCCTCACTTAACGACCTACCTGTTTAAAGATCTTTCGGACTTATGACCAGCTCTCCGCCAGTCGGTACACTGCCTACAGTACCACGCTGTGTGTGCACCGTTTCGGCGTCAAGCATCTCATTGCTCAGTCTGTCTCTTTCCCGCCGTCGGTCAGTATTCACTACACTAGCATTCGCAATTGCCATGGCCCCTTACTGTGAAGTAATGATAATTAGATCCTGACGGGGCGGATTTGAAAAAAATGGAAATTGTCCAGTTGGGTCACCTGCCGGGGTCACCCCTGATGGCCCGGGATCCCCTGCATGGGGAAACCCTGTTAAGCGGAGACGCGCAACGGGGTCTCTGCGTAACAGGGTGGGGTGGGTCTGAGGGGCGTGGTCACTTCGTATTTTTAGGTTTATGTGCAGTGACTAAAACATTAAATAAAACATTTAAATAGTATGAGTAAAGCTATAATAAGGCCTACTCTTCCCACACAGTTAATTTATCACATGAATAAAATGTGTATTAAAATTTTTGGAAAGTCTGGGCCTTGACACCCTTTATAAATGCGCTTCGGTTGCACCAGCTCTCTGAAGACGATCTCACAGCGCTGCCTATTATTTTGCCTTTTTTTTTGGTCTTGCACAGTTACCACCAGGTCTTTACAGACAGTAATAGTGTCACTCTAAGGCTGTGTGTGGCTATTAGCGCCGCTGTTTGTGAATTGGATGCAATTTGCAACGAAGGCTCATTTGCATAGAAAGGGGCCAATTTTGCACCAAATGCATGCATAATACCTTATATAAATACCACTATTCGATGAACTGCTCCAAAAGACCATGACGACTCTTACGTCATAGACATACCGTTACCAAGTCAGTGCTTAAACACCTGCCTTCAACTCTGACCCTGCTAGCCCAGGACGGAGGGACATTTTGAAAGACACTGCTGTTTGCATCTCTCAAAACCGAAAACACTGCGCGCCAGTGGTTCCCCAAGTGAAGTGCATCATGTCATCGGAAGGATCCAAGTGACCCAGCCGGAGTCCCCTATGAGCAGAACTACACCAAGGCAATGCAGTGACAAGTACACTCCAGAGAACTCCTCTGCTACGTCTTCTGATTAAGAGTCGGTGTCGGATAGTTTTATCTATAGATTAGAACCTAGAAACTATATTTAGTTTTTGTTTCATTTATTCTTTTAGCTATTCATAAATGTTTCATCTATTTTGAAGGTTGTTGCCTTCTGATGTTTAACTTGAAGTGGTTTATGAGGGATCCCTGAACGAGAGGGTAACTTCATACTTTAGGTTATGAGATTGATGAATTATGCTGAGTGAACGATTTTCTTAAAGTAAATTTCATTACGTCCCTAAAAAGGGGTGGTGCCCTGAACGAGACAATTATTAAATATTTAAGTAGATATTAATGCTACACTTATTAAGGTGAGAGTTTGTTGTACTAAGTGAATTTCTTTTTTGTATCAATGTTTATCAGGTTGTTTAGACAGATGCCGTGATGTGGCTTTTTGGCATTATTTCATCTTGGTCATGACACAGACCTTAAAAAGAAAAAAAAAGAAGAAAAATTCTGGCACGAACTCATAATTTAGGGTGTGGGGTGGGGTTAGGTTGGTCGGTGCTGGGGCAATGGAGGAGTCAGAGAGAAGAGACTTACATGAGAGGAGGGCCAGTTCAATGTTCGTGGATAAAAGATGAGAGCCTCTGTGGTTGGGATGAAGACATTCATGTTTGAACAGTTCAGAGCTGTCCCGAAACAAGGTGAAATTATCCACAAAAACAATGTCCCGGGATTTACAGTAGACTTTTAACCAGATCTGGAGTTGATGCAGGCAGCTGAACTTCACGTCACTAAACAAAGTCCTCCTTGAGCTTCTCTGACTGAAGTGTAATATAAATTCGTAATTTTTGTAATTCGACATGGACAACTACAGAGAGTCAGAGAGCCGCCCATAAGGGAGCGCAAGCAAAGTCAGGGGTCCCTGCATGCGACGGTGTAGAGAGAATGCGGCCGCCGCTCTGGAGGAGGGCTTACTGCTAGGATTACCCCATGGCTTTCTGATTTTAACCAGGACCCACGGCTTTGGAATGGAGGGAGTAGAGCAGGCTTCAGTCCTGGGTTTGGCTTCAAGACTGGGCCAGATGTCTTCCTTCAGGGTACGGGGTAGCCTTCAGATGTCTGTGGACTCCCGGTGGGGATCGAGCCAGACCATGGAAGGAGTGGTATTATTATCCAGCTGCGAAACTGGAGAGCCAAGGGAGAGGGCAGGACTAACATCCCCATTACCGCAGTCAGTACAACTCTGGAAGGAGAGACATTTAGGCTAGACAGAGGCAACAGTAGAAAAGCCCGACATTAACTTGTCGGGCTTTATGTTCTATGTTCCATCACTAGTCGCAAAACTTATTTTTTCAACTGTGAGAGGGTAGGATAGCAATCTCCACACACAGCCATAGTCGATTTTTTTGTCGGGGCACCAACTGGCTTAGCCACAAGGCTAAAAACAAACCTGGCTAAGCTAGCAACAGCTGATGGTAAAAAATGAACGATCAGTAATGACATAAAGATCATTGGGTAGAAACAATCGCCAGATAAGAAACACCAGCTAAAGACAATAAACTTATGGCTGTGAATAAAAAATAAAAATAAGAAGCTAGTTGAAAACAAAGTAATAGGCCTCATATAGGCCCAGGGTGCTGAACGCAGTTTTTGTGTCTGTACTGCTCAGCCACCTCTACCTACCAAACCCAGATCTAAGGTCAAGAGCGGAGAACTACAGTAATTTGCTTGCCGTAGAGCCTCCTTTATTCGGGGCAGAGGGAATGCATATCTTGTGCTTCAGGAGTTGAGCCTTCTATAGTGAACACATAATCTAAGTGAACTATTCTTTTAAGTTACAGTCACCACAGGAGATGCATATGGACTCTGACTGGGGCAGATGACTGGCTGTCTCCATCTCTGTCAAAAGCTTCCTCACATCTTGTCACTGCGACAGTGGTTCTTGCGATAAAGCAGGCGTCTGCTTTATTGTGCACTGTCTGGGTGTGGCCATCATTTGTGGAGTATTGGGAGAAAACACCTGCATTCTTCTCCACTAACTTGTTGAGAAGAGCACGCTGGTGTTCGTTCTCCCAGCTGCTTTGCTTAGGTCCACATGACAGATTTTTAGAATCTTTAATTATCACACAACACACCACACTACAACACATGCAAACACAGGGACATGCACATGCTTTGGATGGTGGCCGGTGAAATTGGTCCTCTGCATTTAACCCATCCTGGCTTGACCTTCCTCCGGGGGGGCAGCCAGGAGCAGTGGGCAGCATTCGTCGACGGGCCCGGGGACCTGGTACCAAGTGTCCATCGCTGGTCAGACGATGATGTGTGCATGTTTTTGGTGGGGGTCCTTACTGACGTTAGGTGGAGGAAACCCCATGTGAGCACGGGGAGAACCTGCAAACTCCACACAGAAAGGCTCCTATTTGGGAGATAACCCGCCCGGAGCACGGTGCCAACAGCGCCCCGTGCGGGAATCGAACCCAGGACCTTCTTGCTGTGAGGCAGCAGTGCAGATGGTAACCACCTTGGTCAAGCCTCAAGCATGTATCACTGTGTCTCCCCCTATTTTTGTATCCCTGTTGTTTATTGCTTGCAAACTTCTGAAAAAGAAAAACAACAGCCAAGTGGGAGTGTGGCATGATTGTGACTGTATAGACTCAAAGGTACAGTATGATTAGTCTTTTCTGCCTTCACATTTGCACCGCATTCACTTGTAACATACACCTGCATAGGCCGTATGGGTGGTCGCCACCAATACGGCAGGTCTTGTGCTTACAATGGGCACGTGAGCGTCAGAACTGGAGCATAGAGCAATGGAAGGAGGTGGCCTGGTTTGATTGATTACATTTTGTTATGGGACATCATGTGGATTTGACGGGGTTAGGGTTAGATCTGATTGACCATCTGTGGGATATGTTAGAACAACAAACCCTATCCATGGGGTCCCCACCTCGCACCTTATACCCCTTTCCCACTGCACCAAAAACCCGGTAACACCCGCTAACATCGGGCATTGTTCATCAGTGGGAAAGGTAAAACCCGGGTTACAGTCCTGCGTTAAATGACCCTGCAATACCCCTTTCCCAGTGCGCCAAAAACCCGGTAACATCCTGCATTTGTAATTAGTGGGAAAGGAAAAACCCGGGATCAAATGACCCTGAAACACACACGAGTTCTAATCGGTTCCACCTGTGATCGGCTCTAATGTGAACAGGACACCTGGGTCGTGCCCCTTATTTTGGCCCCTTTACCTGCGCGATGCGCGTTGAATTTCCGCATGCTGGTGTATAAATAGATAGGAATATTCGTGTATCATTTGATTTCATCTTTAGAATCCAAAATCAAAATCCGAAGTTACTTTTGCATCTGCATACTTTTGCAAACTTTTGGTGTATGATGGACCATGAAATGTTTTACGTATGGGGATCGCACTGTGGGGAGCACAGCGGAAAACCCCCACACTCTCCGCCGAGCTCACCTATTTTGGTGGGTTTACCCGGGTTTAAAAAACACGGGTAAACTCGCTTATTTTGATGTGAAAACGGTATAACAGGACTTAGAGGATCTGCTGCTAACGTGTTGGTGCCAGATACCACAGGACACCTTCAGAGGTCTTGTGGAGTCCATGCCTCAACGGGTCAGACCGGTTTTGGCGACACGAGGGGGAGCTACACAATATGAGTGGTGGTTTTAATGTTGTGGCTGTATGTGTGTGGATGTCTACTGTGGATGTATACTGTATATGTATGTATATATATGTATATGTGTGTGTGTATATATATATATATATGTGTGTGTGTGTGTGTGTATATATATATATGTGTGTGTGTGTGTATATATATAGATGTGTGTGTGTATATATATCTATAGATATGCGTATATATATGTGTATGTGTATATGTATATATCTATACGTGTGTGTGTGTATATATATATATATGATATACCAAATTAAAGTACACAGTGTTAGTAATATTAGTGATTAAATAATATAATGTAAACTGACTGGATAATGATCATCCTACAGTCCACAATCCGGTCAAGCACATGGCTGAACAACCACTAGCTGTAAATTTACAGAAACGTTATTTCACTATTAAAAAAAAATCTTTAATTGTCATGCGACACAACACATGCATACACATGCTTTGAATGGTGGCTGGTGAAATTGGTCCTCTGCATTTAACCATCCTGGCGTGGGGACCTGGTAACAAGTGTCCATCGCTGGTCAGACGATGATGTGGGCATGTTTTTGGTGGGGGTCCTTACTGATGTTAGATGGAGGAAGCCCCATGTGAGCACGGGGAGAACATGCAAACTCCACACAGAAAGGCTCCTATTTGGGAGATAACCCGCCGGAGCACGGTGCCAACAGCGCCCCAGGCGGGAATTGAAGCCAGGACCTTTTTGCTGTGAGGCAGCAGTGCATTGCAATGTGCCACACAAAAAAAACGGCACTGCCACTCTTCAGCGACGCTTTCGCTTTAAATTACCTGGTTAGGTGGATAGAAATGGGAGGTTGGTGGATAGAAATGGGAGGTTTGTGGATGACCCCTGCCCTCTTGGCGCGGCTCCTATCTAACCAGCTTTAGTGTGACTCACTCCGGAAGACTTAAGCGTGAACGTTCCGGGGAGTGACGGCCAAGGGAGCGGTGGATAAATACCGAGCACTGAATACGAGAAGCTGCGTCTGCACTCTGTCCCGTTCCTTTGGGTTTCGCTGTGCGTGTCTTGGTTCAAGCTACAATGTACCGCAACGTTTTTTCTCGGAGCCTTCCGCGACTGTCAAGAGTTGTAATGCGGAACTACTCTTCCGCCGCCATCCCGATACCTTCCACCGAGCCCCAGGTTCACTTTAATAAGGTAGGCAACAAAAAAACATAGGAAGTCTCATATAGAGAGAGAGAGAGAGAAAACAGGAGCTGTTTTGAAATTGAAAGGCTCCGCAACATGTACTTTATGTCTTGGTACTATATAGACCTAGTTTGGGTGTCATAAGTCACACGAAAAGCGATTGAACTTTGAAATTGGGTCATGTTATTTTTAGACGGACCCTAATACGCCATTGAAAACCCGACCGACTCTCAGCGCTCCCTCTGTCCGTGAAGCTGCACGTTATTCGCTTACTTAAAAAGTGCAGGAGAAAGTCGCGTTTCCTTATCTTGACTGTTATTCCATATCAAACAGCATAATGCGTACATTACATTCTAACGCCAACATGTTTTGACTGCTTTTTTTGAAGATAGGTTCGTGTTGGCGTCAGGCAGAAGCTGTTTCCGCACGAAGCATGCTTTGGATCTTCTGACATTTTATTTTTTGCTAGGATTGTCCGAAAATGCAGTGTTTTCAAACTGATTCTGCCCATTATCACTTCATGTCCTTTTCAATTTCTATAATAACCACAGATTATTTACCAAGCGGTTTTATTATTCGTATTTTCTTCCTCTGTGGGTCACTTTGCAAACTATAGAAGTACTATTGTACAAGTGCTGTTGTGCAATCACTGCAGTCCACCAGGCCGGGCAGACATTGTGCATGCACTTTGGATTCTTCCGAGATAAGATGGAATCAATATGCAGCCTTGCTCTCTCGTTGTCTTTCTTTCTCCTTTCTGTTCCTTTTCACCCACCCACTTTTCACAAACACGTTGTTCTCACGGGAAAGTGAGAGCAGTGCCGCCTAGTTGTCATCTCTCTCGTAACTCCTTGTTTTCACCCTTATTCTACTTTCCATTGACCTTGTGTGGCGAAATAAATACTCCCCCGTTTACACTGACTCCCAACATGCAGATAATTTAAAGCACCGTGACACCAAATTACTTAAAATATCGCCATGAGGCACTTCTGCCACTGATTTGACATAGAGATAGAAACTGTATAAAAAAAATATACATGGGCACAGTATGTACTTGTAAAATACAAATTTACACTATCTGCTTATTATCGCTACTATTATTTCTACATACTGCTCTAGCGTAGCCACCTGCCCATGTTGGGCTCTCTAGCTAACATAGTCAGCTGGACAAGCGCTACTCCCTCCCATCAACCAACTTTGTTGACAAATCTGTACATGCTATTTTTATTTTGTCTTAAAAAAAAACTTGCACTTCTTAACTTGCACTTCTTGACTTGCACTGTGTTCTGCCGTAACACTTGAATTTCCCCCAAAGGGAATAATAAATGGTTTGTATATTAATCTTTCTTAAGAAACGTGATCAAATCCGCATTACAGATACTAAGCGTGCAGGGAGGATGCTGATGTACATTATTTTTAGTGACACTACACTTCACAACACAGACAGGGAGGTCCAAACTTTTCCAAATCAAGCCAATCCTCCCCCACTTCTTGTCATTTTTCAAAATTGTGCTGTGGGTGGAGTAAGGCTCAAACCAGGGATTGAAATTTCTCTTTGCAGTCTAATTAGTGTCTACGCAGGTCTTTAAATGTGGGTAAACCCGCTAAAAATAGGCGATTGACACCTTTCCCATTGCCAATTGACGAGTGTCCCTTTCTTTAGCCTTTCAGTAAAAGCAGCATGGAGTATCCATGCCCGTTCACGGCGCGCGCACATCAGACCTTTGGTGGCGGGGACCGGAATCGCTCCTCCGGCTTGAGGCGGTGCTAGAGTGGCTCATAGCCCAGCGAGGAGTGTGGGGGGGGTTCTCTGCTGCAGTCCCTATTGAGTGGTCCCCACACTCAAAACATTTTATGGTCCTGCATGTGGGGGGAAAAGTCAATAATTTCTGATTTTCTATTCTAAATCGAATATGAAATGATCGAATGATACACGGATATTACTGTCTATTTATGTGCCAATGTCCGGATAAGACGTGCACACGGCACTCCGGTTGAAAGCGCTCCAATGCAGGAAGTGATGCTGCGTTCACAGGAACACGGAAAACTGTGATTCGTGTCACTAATTGTGACATTCCTAATGACATTTTCTTAATCGAAAAAAAGGAAATAAAATGATCTTGATAATAAGTACTGCTTTAATCCTGATTTTTATTTTTACCCCCCCTCCCAGCTGTTCATAAACAACCAATGGCAGGATGCTGTAAGTGGGAAAACCTTTCCGACTATCAACCCAGCAACTGGTGAAGTGATCTGTCACATTGCTGAGGCCGACAAGGTATGCATACTTTGAATAATACAAACCATAGAGGTGCATATTGGAGGTGTAACGTTTCACAAAATTCCTTGTATAAAGTAATAAAGTAGAGCCATTTGACATAAAATAATAAAGTACATCGCAGGAATTTCGGGCTTTTGAATGCACATGTCCAACTGTTCAATGTTTCAGTACTTTTTGCACAACTTGCTGTTCTCTAACAAGGAGCTGAACGGCTAAATTCACAACAGGTGTTCGATCCATGAATCGACCAATACATTTCCTGGTTCAATTAGAATTGGTATTTAAACAGTCCTCTTCATCATGCTGTTCACATTTTGACATCATGAGACCAAGACAACACCTAACAATTGATCAACAGTACCTCGCCACTGCGAGGCTTCAAACAGGATGTTCTCAGAGGAAAGTGGCCACTGAGCTTAGAGTGTCACAGAGTGTCATCAGCAGGTTGCAACAGAGATACAGAGACTGGAAGAGTCACAGAAAGGCATAGAAGTGGACGTCCTTTGGCCACATCCCACACTGATGACCGCTTCATTGTGAACAGTGCCCTGCTGAACCGGATGATGAATGCCACTCAACTCCAGGCACATTTAAGGGAGGTGAGAGGCACCCAAGTGTCACGTCAGACCATTCGAAACCGTTGACATCAGCCTGGTCTGCGTGCTAGACGACCTGCAAGGGTACCTGACCACACCACCAGGCACAGGCATCATTGTCTTGCATGGGCCAGGGAGCATTTACGCTGGACGGGGGACCGGTGGGCCTCAGTGCTGTTCTCTGATTAAAGATGATTCACGTTGAGCAGAAATGATGGCCGCCACCGATGTTGGAGACGTCAAGGAGAGCGCTATGCATCAGCCACTGTCACCAGACGAGCCTTTGGTGGTGGTGGTGTACAGTGTGGGCAGGTGTGTCTAGTCAATACAGAACTGCCCTACACTTTGTGAATGGTACAGTGACAAGCCCATACTACCTGAATAACATCATTTATCCAGTCATTGTGACCCTGCATGAACAACACAGGCCTAATTTCATCTTCATGGACGACAATGCTCCAGCTCATCGAGGTGGCATCATTAGGGAACGGCTGCTGGAGACTGGGGTACCTCAAATGGAGTGGCCTGCACTTTCTCCAGACCTGAATCCCATAGAAAACCTATGGGATCAGCTGAGTCGCCGTGTAGAGGCTGGTAACTCTGTACCCCAGAACCTCAATGACCTGAGGGCCGCCCTTCAAGAAGAGTGGGGTGCCATGCCTCAGCAGACAATAAGTCGACTTGTGAACAGCATGAGACGTCGTTATCAAGCTGTAATTGATGCTCAAGGGCACATGACAAGTTATTGAGACCTTGACATTTTTGTTCTGTTGTTGGCTTTTGTTTCAATAAATTGTTTGAGATGAGGAAATCACCATTGCATGCTTCTACTTTCATAACATAATATCACTGTAGCGTTTTTAAAACTTTTTACATTTTCCATAAATGTCACCCGAAAGCCAAATATCCCTAACCTTTTGTGAATAGTGTATGTTAGCTTCAGGGCCCTAAACACACTTTGTTATGCATGCAGTGAAAATGTTATTTTTGCTACTTCTGCACACTGTGGTACCTAAACAGTCATGGTCAACAGCGTTGACCTTTTCAATGTGAATGTTTTTATTTTTTTAACTTGACCTTAATGTATAAAATTACCTATTGTGACATCAAGGATAATCACAGCCTCATGAAACGCCCAGAATCTAGACACCTACACTGTTCAAGGGTAGCAGTAGAGCTTACTCACAACTGCATGCTTTAACAGCAAACCAGGCTGTATCATTTCAACATGCATTTTTAACTACGCTTGCAGGTCTCACTAAAAACAAACAAATGGTAACATTACTAAACTGCAGCATCAAATAATATCAAACAAAGTAAAGACTTGGCTGCAGAGGATTTGTCTTATTCAGTGGCTTCTCTTCTTAAATGCAGTTTCTCTACGGTTATGCCTCGCTTAACCAAAAAAGTAAGTCAAACCCAAAATAATCAACTCCAATCTAAAATGTTGAAATTCACCTCACCGGGCGCTAGCTCGACAGCTACTCCTCGCGCTAAAGCTATGGAGACGGATCATGAGACGGACGAAATAGCTAGCATAGCACTTAATGAGGACGCAACAACACAAGACCAAACTGCAACGGATGAGTCGGGAGACAAAGCCGACACCATACTGGCAGCTATCGACAACATGAAAACAGAGTTTTCCACCAGATTCGATGGCTTATTCACAGCTATTGAACGTGAGGCAGGACGTCTCGGACTGTGCAGAGCGAGTGACGCAGGCAGAGGCGAGGATCTCCACCACCAAGGACAGCATAACAACGCTCCAAACTATAGTGCAATCTCTAGAAGGTAAAAATAAAGACTTGGAAGAGAAAATACTGGACCTGGAAGCAACATCTAGGCGCTCAAACTGAGGCTGGTGAATCTACCGGAGGGAGCAGAGGGCGAAGATGCGTGTACTTTCCTGGAGAGCTGGATCCCGGAGGCGCTGGAGCTACGTGCGAAACCCACAGTGGAGAGGGCACACAGGGTCGGTCGGAGAACAGACACCAACGCTCCACCCTGAACGCTTATAATGAAGATTTTGAACTATAAAGATAAAGAAGCGGTGGTAAGAGCAGCCAAGTCGAAAGGACACGTCCTGTACAAGAACCACCATGTGAAGCTCTACCAAGACGTGGCAGCAGGCGTGCACAAGAAGCAAAAAGAGTTCAACGAGGCGAGGCGGCAGCTCCGATCGTTAGGACTCTGGTATGGTATAATCCCACCTGCTCGACTGATTGTTACACATAAGGGACGATCTCACATCTTTAACAACCCAAGCGAAGCAGAAGGCTTTATCAGGAGGATCAAGTCAGAGGAGCATGGAAAGGACTAAACCCCTACATTGCAAACGCTGATGTCAACTTGAAGGTAACACTTATCGCGGTTTAGTAATGAGCGATTGCAGTTATCACTTATCGCTTGTGTAGAACTCGCTCAGTTTGGAACTTTTTTTGTTTAGAAGTGTTTACTGGGCTAAACTACCTTAGTTACTTTTACACTCTGTCTCGCCAGATATGACGGTCTGTATAGGAAAACGGGTAATACAGAGAAAACCTTTTGTTTACAAATGGACAAATATACTGTATGTATCTCTGCTCCTTTTTTTTTTTCTTATATTTTTTTCTATATACAGTAAGAGACAAGAGTGACAAAGTTATTGGACCAGTGGGCACTACAGTGAAAGGAGATAGTACTTCTCCCTTTTCTTTTTTTTATTTCTCCTTTTTCCCCACTTCTCTTATTCTAATGTGGTTTTAATTGCTGAGAAAGAGGCATGATCCATCCCTCTGCTATGTTATAGTGTTCAAGTGAAAAGAGTTTTATTTCCAAATGGTAGCACAAGAGTTAAGGTTCGAGGTAAAGGTTGATAGCACAGCTACGCTGTTCTTCACTTTAGGGTAGAACAGTAAGTAGCTTTCTGGAAGTCGTACGATTTAAGGGGGAGGGTATTCAGGTCAGGTAACCTGAAGGGGCTAAGGGGTACAGTATGTTTACACAATGTTCATTGGTTGTTCCAGCCAAGTTTGTATTTGTCATGTTTTTGTTTTTCCTTTATGGTAGTTACTTCAAACGTCGGGGAGAATCAGAATTTCATTCATTAAATGTCTAGTGAGCTAAAAATTAAAATTACTTCATGGAATTGCAGAGGGCTACAAAAACTCAAGAAAGTTAAACAGGTGATGAATAGAATCAAACTGATACAGTCTAATATAGTGTTCCTTCAAGAAACACATCTGATGCAAAATGATGAGTTAAAGATTAGGAGAAGGTGGAGAGGCAGTGTATATTCAGCCCACTTTACTTCCCAAGCAAGAGGAGTTATTATCTTGGTGCACCAGTCTATTCCTTTACAGGTAAATAAGATTATTAAAGACAAGGGGGGTCGGTATCTTATCATTCAGGGTAATATTCTTAAGGAAAAAAATATTTTGGCAAATATTTATGCCCCAAATATTGATGACCTAAAAATTTTTCAGAACTTGTTTCTCTCCTTGTCCGATCTTTCTGGCAATTATATCTTAGCAGGAGATTTTAACTGTACCCTGGATCCAGTCAGGGATAGAAGCTCAGGAAGTGACCAATCTCATCTTCGAAGTAGGGGGGTAATATACCATTTCATGAAGGATATGAATTTGATAGACATCTGGAGGGAGACAAATCCTAGCGACTTTAAATTTTCATGTTACTCCAGCACACAAAAATCTTATTCCCGTATTGATTTTTTTCTGATATCAGCCAGCTTAAAATATAAAATTCTACTCTCGGACCACGCTCCAACTTCCACAGTTTATCAAGAGTTCCAATTAGTGAAGGATCCCCCTAGATGGCGTTTCAAGCAGAAATGGCTGACTGACGCTGCTTCTTCTTATTATTATTATATTTGGCAGACGCTTTTATCCAAAGCGACTTACAATTATTCAAACACCGACGGACGCAGCCATCAGGAGCAATTAGGGGTTAAGTGTCTTGCTCAAGGACACTCCAGCATGCTAGCAGGAGGAGCCTGGGATCAAACCAGCAACCTTTAGATTACTAGACCACCAGCTCTACCTCCTGAGCTACCGTCCCCGCCCCTGCATCTCAGATGAACAGAAACTTCAGCCAGTATTAGGTGGGAGGCCTTTAAGGCCGTCATCAGGGACCAAATAATCTAAATCACTAGTCCTAAAGCTAGGAAGACATATCAGGAGACAAAGACGCTGGAAACCGAAATTAAAGTTCTGGAGAATGAATATTACCATTCAGGCTCTGCTGAAACTCATCAAAAACTACTCCTGCTCAGAACAAAATATAATGAGATTTCTGCATCAAGAGCAATATCCAGTCTGCTTCGCCTAAAACAAACATTCTATGATCAGGTTTGAAAAATCCGGCAAGGTGCTTGCTTGGCGTATCAAACAGTTACAGAGCGAACGACTAATTTCTATACTTCAAAATGACCAGGGACATGACATTGTAGAACCAACTGAAATAAACAAATCCTTCAGGAAATATTATGAGAAGCTTTATAGTTCTGAGGTAATCCATGACAAAATTAAATTGGACAATTTTTTTAGATGGAATTCATATACCCAGGGCATCAGAAGTAAACAGGATTGAATTAGTGCAAGACATAACTTTAGAGGAAATGTCCATAGCAATTGATAGTATTAAAGTAGGTAAATCACCAAGGCCAGACGGTCTACCTATTGAAATTCATAAAAAATTCAGAAATAGGTTGCAAGCACCACTATTGGCAATGTTTAAAGAATCGTTTTCAAATGGAATCCTGCCATTCTCGTTAAGAGGAGCCATGATTACTGCCGAAAGCTGGTAAACCAAATAATAAATGTGAGAATAGAGGCCAATCAGCCTTCTAAATGCCGATTTGAAAGTGCTGTGTAAAATTTTAGCTAGACGGGTTGAAGAAATAATACCTACGATAATTAGGAAAGACCAGTGTGGTTTTATTCGTGGCAGACAAGGCTTCCATAATGTCAGAAGGGTTTTGAATATTCTCCACAGCCAAAAGGGGGCGCAAGATACTGCTGAGAAAACGTTTGACAGAGTCCAGTGGCTTTACCTTTTTGAAATTCTGGATCGCTTTGGCCTGGGAGGGAATTTTGGGAAATAGATAAAGTTGCTCTATACCGATCCATACACAGAAGTATTGACTAACAGTAATATCTCAAAACCTTTTAAAGTACAACGAGAATGCAGACAAGGGGACCCTCTTTCCCCATTATTATTTATTATAGCAATCGAACAATTGGCTATTGCAGTAAGAACTCATAAACGTTTCTCTGAAATTAAGATAGGGGAACAGGAGCATCGTCTTGCATTATATGCAGATGATATTATTGTCTTCCTAAAAAATATGGGAAAATCTATTCCGGTTCTGTTAGACTTGATCAAGACATTTGGAAACATATCAGGCTATAAGATAAACAAATCTAAAACTTCAATTATGCCGTTAAACCATTTAGAAAGGAAATCCCCACCTCAGGAAGCTGCTCAATTTAAAGTTGTTGATTGTTTTACATACCTGGGCATTCAAATTGTACCCATCTTGAGAATATTGTAGAAGTTAATTACAGTCCTTTAATGCACAAAGTCCAAAAGTCGATGGATAGATGGTCATTTATACCAATGTCGTTAATAGGGAAAATAAACGTCCTTAAAATGAATGTAATGCCAAAATTGCCGTATTTGTTTCAAAATGTACCACCGCCGCCACCGAGTAATCTATTCTCTCACCTAAAGAAACTTTTCATTCGATTTATATGGAACAATAGACGCTCCAGGTTGTGACTGTCACTGCTGTTCTTGCCATATGATAGAGGGGGGCTTAAGTGCCCCAATCCGCTCTGGTACTATTGGGCGGCTCAGTTAAGAACGGTGATGGTTTACTTTTCAGAAGAGGAAGCCCCTCTTTGGAGGGAGATGGAGAGCCAACAGCTGAGCCTCCCTCTTCCCCTTTTCCTGTACTCGGATAATGTTAAAAGGCTTAGAAAAAATCATAAAGAACCCCATTGTTAAAAATATGATTACTGTGTTTCAAGTTAACAAACATCTTGGGGATCATGTCTCTCGTTCACTCTTTAGTCCAATCTGGGGAAACAATTTTTTCCCTCCAGGTAAATCCGATGCAGGATTCAAACTCTGGGCTGACAATGGAATACAAAAAATTGCTGTGCTGTGTAAAATCTGAGCTTGACGGGTTGAAGAAATATAGGGAAAAAATTGTTTCCCCAGATTGGACTAAAGAGTGAGAGAGATATGTGCAAAATTGTTAACATCTAATAAATACAATGTTGGGGGGGAAAAAATGGACTGTTAGCCAAGGAAGGTACATTCCCACCCGGTGGCTGGCACAGGAACTGCAGTCTATGATGGCTGCCAACCTAAAGACTACACTTCCCTCACTCCAGGAGGAGAGACCCCAGCTGAGGGGAATATAAACTGATTACTGGAGGAGACTTGAGAGCTTGGAGGGCCAAAGAAGCAAGGAGTGGTGTGTTTGTCAGAAACAGTTTGGATACAAGAATGCATTAATTTTGTAACTCCTGGTTTTTTGTTTTGTTTTGTGAATGCCAAGTCTGGAAGAACCTACGTTTGTTTTGTGGATTTCAATAAAATCTTTTTGAGTTGGAACCCAAGTTTGCAACCTTTTTTTCTTGATGTTCACCCACCCTGCCAGTTTAAGGCCAAGTCTCAAGGGTAGTTCATCCCATTTGCAACTCTTCTCATCCCTTTCGCCCCAATGGTGGAACGAACTCCTCCCAGTTTTCAAACAGCTGAATTTCTCCCCATCTTAAGTCGCAGACTGAACACCCATCTCCGTACCCCATGAGGTTCTCTTCCATTTTCTCTTAACATATTTTTGTATAACCCCGTGAAACATGTACTTTTGTATGTCGCTTTGGACAAAAGAGTCCGCTAAATGATTCTGGTGTGGACATGGTGTGGTTTGATCAGCCACATCTGTCCTGGGTCTAGGTGATTGGGCCCAGGATCCGTGTGGCTGAATACCTAACGGTCTAACAGGCAATAGGTTAAAAAAAACAAAAACATCCCCACAACAGCTTCATCATATGTTGCAGTGAATAACTTTAGCTTTAGCAGCAAGCTAAAGACAGAAGCTGTAGATGATGGTTTGTGTATAAAACCATGCTGTGCTCCTATGCTTTCAGTTGGATGTGGACAAGGCAGTTAAAGCAGCACGGGATGCCTTCAGGTTAGGGTCACCATGGCGACGGATGGATGCCTCCCATCGTGGCTTGCTGCTCCATCGATTGGCTGACGCTATTGAGAGAGATTCTGCGTATCTTGCTGTAAGACAGTGATGCTTATTATTCATGTCTCAAATTTCCTTTCAAGCGACCTTTTTAATCTGGCAATTTTTCCTGCTTGATGATTTTTCCTTTTTGAGTAATAGGGTCAAGTTGTTATGCAGTGAATCTCCTCTCACTGACAGCTGTCACATTTTTGTTTGAAAAGAACTTTGAACTTGTGTGGTATTTTAATATTGTTTCCATAGGAACTGGAGACCCTTGACAATGGGAAGCCATACGCTGTTTCTTACACTGTGGATCTCCCAACTGTGGTTAAATGTCTCAGGTGAGATAAGTAATCACTCAGCTATCAATGTTTGAATAGAATGTTCACTGTGTCCATAATGTTATGCAAAATTGAATGTAATTTTTTGTAGCTAAATAATTGTATTTTCCATTTAAGAATACTAGACAACAGAATTAGTTTTTTAGACCATTGCTTCACTCTCCATCTCCCCGCACTGCGTAGGGACAGAGACCCTGTCCATGGACACTAGAAGAAGAACAATCTTTATTTGTCACACAGCACAGCACACCACACTACAACACATGCACACATGCTTTTGGATGGTGGCCGGTGAAATGAGGCCTCTGCGTTTAACCCATCCTGTCTTGTCCTTCCTCCGGGGGCACAGCCAGGAGCATACGTGGACGTGCCCGGGGACCGGGTGATGAGTGTCCATCGCTGGTCAGACGATGATGTGTGCATGTTTTTGGTCCTTACTGACGTTAGGTGGAGGAAACCCCATGTGAGCACGGGGAGAACATGCAAACTCCACACAGAAAGGCTCCTATTAGGGAGATAACCCGCCCGGAGTGGTGCCAACAGCGCCCCGGCGGGAATCGAACCCAGGACCTTCTTGCTGTGAGGCAGCAATGCAATGCACTGCGCCACCATGGCACCATAACCCTAAGCCAAAATTCACAGATGCTCCAACAGTTTGCCGGAAATTATACTAGTTCAAGAGAAATTTACAGAGCGATTTTTTTTTCTTTTTTTTTGGAACATTGACCTGCCAACCTGCACGCATTTTGTGTACCAACCACACAATTCTGGATCAAAATACGCAGGTATGAGATGCCAGCTGAAACTACGCCAAAAAATAAAAAATGATATGAGATGCATCGGCCGATTTTCAGCCTAATCGGCTATGACTGGTGATCGGACGATCAGTGTCTATATTTTCAGATTCTGTGCCGGTCAAATTTACACGCCTGATACTGTGCTCAGGTACTCTCCTGGTAAAAAAGTTTTAGTAGTCAAACCCGATACCAACATAATGTTCTGTAGTTGACGCTGAAAACAGAGCAAAAGAAAAAAGGTTGTTTCTAGGGTACTTCAAGGTAAACAAAGAAGATTAGATGAATAATTTATCTATTGTATGACAATATTCCCGAATTGTGCAGAATACGTTTCTACCGCTGTCCGCTGTCATTACAGCGGAGCTCTGTTGGTGATGAAGAGTTTGACTCTGTTTTTGTTTTGTTTTTTTGAGACTCTGTTCTTGTCGAGTTACTCAGTAAAATGAATCGTTCGATTTGATTCAGTTGGTTTAATGCACTGTGAGCAAAGGAGGATTTCCAGTGAACGAGAGTGAGAAAAGTCGGCCGAAATTGACTTTTTTTTTTTAAGTTTGACTGGACATTTCCATGGTAGTTATATGTTGTGCTTACTAAAACTCAGTGAGTTATAGGTTGCATTATATTGAAAGTTGGTACAGTCCCATATTCTATTTAATTGGAACTCAGGGACCGTTCATTGTTCTGTTTTATTTTATTGGAACTCAGGGGCAGTTTCCTGTTCTATTATTGTTCCATAGTGAATAATGAACAATAATAAACACAAATCAGCAATCTCACTATTGTGGTAACTGAAAATTGCAGTGTAGTCCGTATGTGTGGCTGTCCTATCACATGATAATTTGTCATCAACTTACAGCAGATCAGAAATCGGAATCGGCAGGTCAAAAATCAGGAATCTGAATCAGCCAAGAAAATTGCAATCGGTGCATCTCTAGTTGGTAAACATGTTTGGTAACTTTACGAGACGATGCATTTCAAGGGGTATATCTTAATCAGATAAATTTGTGTGTGTATATATAGTTAGTTGTAGTAGCTTGCATACAATGCTATTTGCCTCGTTACAAGATGGCTACGGTGTGAATAGCTAATGAAGTCATTTAGCTGCAGTAACTCAAACACAACGGAAACTCCCTGTTACACTATTGTGGTGCTCAATTTTCCCAAGGTTGGCAAGTCTGCATTGAGACGGGCTCCTGTTCCCACATGATGCCAATCTGGAACATTGCCAGTAGATATACGGCTTTCAGTGCAAGTGGGAAAGGGGCTTATCTGTTGCCAAAAGCAATGTGAAATACTCCTGGAAAAAAAATGAGTGAGGGGAGAGTGGGCAGTGTACCGTGTAATTCTGTGTCCGATCATTTGAAAATGTGTATGTTCTTTCTTTGGCCTGTACCAGGCTGTGCATTAAACTCAAGGCTGATGCTATAAAAAGTTAAAACTGTGACTTATCTGCTTACATTTTGTCGTCAGAAATGTAAGTACTGGAGTACCTTGAAAATAGGCCCTTTTGTGCTGAAGTCCTTGAAAAGAACATAATCATTGAAAACATCATAGCGATATTCCCCCTTGTTTTATTACGTCACTATTTGAATCACAAAACATTTCTAGAATTACTTTTACGACATACTGTATTATTACGGGGTAAATGCTTATTTAATCCAGCATGGTTGTAAAAAAGCAAATATTACTATTATAATATACATACGGTATATAAATAATAGACAATGAGACTAGGATTGTTTTTTCAATTAATGAAGAGCACATTGAAAATGTATATTTCTTTTGCGTGAACTTGGAAAAAGAAATGCTTTAAAGTCCTTGAATTTTGTTTTGTAATGCCAAAGTGAACCCTTAAAATATATTTCAGATCATTAGTTGCAAAAATCAGGCTTTTTATTTTTGTTTATTAATTATTTTACATATTTATTTATCAAAGACAGTGAGCACACACGGAGACCTCATTCACGAACAGTTTGCAGCACAGATGTGTGCTTAAATCGTTAGTATGCAAAAGCATTTCAGGATCCAACAATATGTTCTTACTTGAATTTCTTATTTCTTAAGAAGAAAATTTGAAAATGTTCATTCTTTTAGAATGAAGACTAATGTTTTTATTATATAGACTGTAAACTAATGTAATTTAACTTAGTGGTTGTTGCCCATAATTTCTTCTGATTTCGATGTAGCAATGCACTATTTTTGATTGCCTATATTATTAGGATGAGTTGTATGATACAATTAAGGATTTGATACTAATATAGAGGCTTAGCCCACTTCAAGCTGTCAAAAACTCAAATAGGGCTGTACTTAATCAGCAGCAATGGGGAAATTCTATAGTGTAGATGCTTATAATCAGTTTTTGCGGTAAAAGCAGTAACCACCTCTATGCTGCTAGGCATACTACACCCCTATCTCAAAATGGCCATTTAACAAAGACATGCATAATCTCTGCTTTTCTTATTTTATTTTTTGGACTGAAATAACTGTTTCGTGTTTGTGTACAGGTACTACGCTGGCTGGGCCGACAAATGGGAGGGGAAAACCATTCCTATTGATGGAGATTACTTCTGTTATACCAGACATGAGCCCATTGGTGTCTGTGGACAAATCATTCCAGTAAGAGAAGGAGGGAGTAGAATCTATGAATCTCTAAATATGAATCATTTTTTACTGGCTCAGGAGGGCCTATTTGGCAGTCAGGAAATTGTTCATACAGTTGTGGGCTATTATATGAGTTTATTGGTCCCATGTTGCAGCAGTCATTGAATTTGCCTTTCTTTTGCATTTAATATAATTGTATTTTATTCATTAAATAGTCCATGGTAATATATATATATATATATATATATATATATATATATATATATATATATATATATATATATATATATATATATATAGATAGATAGATAGATAGATAGATAGATATGTGTATATATGTTTGTGTGTGTATATATATATATATATATATATATATATATGTGTGTGTGTGTGTATGTGTATATATATGTGTGTGTGTGTATGTATGTTGCAACCATACAAATGTATAGTGACACATCATTTGTATAATGGAGATCCCATCCAATAAGTTTTGCACGGGTAAGGTACATAAAAGTCGTTTTTCTGATTCCATGTATCTAAATCGATTCAGATTCTATATTGAAGCCACAAAAAGTTTAGTTGTACAGCAAACGCTAAATAAGGCTTTAATAAAAACAAATGACTCACTAAATGAATGATTCACTGAATGAAATGGTTTGTTTCGTTACCACAGTTTGGAGTCGAGACTGTCCCCGGAGTCCACACAAATTCCCTTTATCTTTAGAATAGATTCTCAGAATTCACATGAGAGAATACTCTTTTGGAGAAGACTCCCTCCGTACCTACACATAGGAGTTGCTTTTATATCTAAAGTTAATCTGGATATACTGGTAGGAGCTGTTCCTAAACCGAAACTGAGTAGAAAGAATAGTAATGGAAGAATGAACCATCTATATAAAATATATTTTGCTGTAAGTTCATGAAGAAAGTTGAACAGAAGCAGTCATCGCTATGATCTCATTTTTTTCTCTTTTTGTTGTAGTGGAATTTCCCCCTTCTGATGCAGGCCTGGAAACTTGGGCCTGCCCTTGCAACCGGCAATACTGTGGTGATGAAGGTTGCAGAGCAAACCCCACTCACAGCCCTCTATGTAGCCAACCTTATTAAAGAGGTATTTGCCAGGATTTTTGATCTATTTTGTATGGCAATAGCTGAACTGGAGGACCTGTAAGAGAAGGAAAAACAATTGCAGTATATGTTGCGTGTGTGCATGCGTACGTGCGCGCGCGCTGGGAGTATTTTAATTATAAACAGTATTTTGATAGCCGTAATTAACTGGTTATTACATGCCTGTTTTTTTTACTTTAAGTTATGCATCTTTGTTAGGTTGGTTTTCCAGAAGGTGTTGTGAATATTTTGCCTGGCATGGGACCTTCAGCTGGTGCTGCCATTGCTCAACACATGGATGTTGACAAGTTGGCGTTCACTGGCTCTACAGAGGTAGGACAATTCAATTTCTTTAAGCCCAAGAAGTTGAAAATCGGTCAATTTGTCCTTATTAAATGCACCTTGTTATCTCTCAATAATCCTACTCGTTGCTATCTGTCAGGTCGGCCAGCTCATTCAACAGGCTTCAGGAACCAGTAACTTGAAGAAAGTCACTCTAGAACTGGGAGGAAAGAGTCCAAATATTGTCATGTCTGACGCTAACAGTAAGTATGTTGTGTGTGCTCAACTGGGAATGGGTATCGTTCTCAATCAATATTTTATGTGTGATTGTAAGTCCTTTACAACCCTGGGCAATATTCTTTGTATTCATGTAATCACTACTTAAAAGGTCTAAAGACAGATTAAACTACTGGTAGGTGAGAAAACCCCTGAAGTACGATAGATGACAATATACTATATGTCCAATATAATCCAAGTATGGGTCCCAAACTTTATAGAAGGCATCCACAGACAGGGCTTGCCTGGAGCAAGTTAACTCTGTGTTGGAGAAATAGACTGCGTACTATGTCGCAGAAGCGGAGCTTTTCCATTTGAGCTGCGAGTGGTGTGTGTGGGGGGGGGGGAGCCTTTTGTGTTCTAATAATTAAAAGAAAGTGTCCTCCAAATAACCAATCAAATTATGTATTTTACAATATGTCAGAACAGGGCAGAACAGCGTACCGGCAGCTGGTGAGAAGTGCCAGTAGGCACCTGTAGGTGCTCCATAAGAGTAGTTTACGTTATGGATATGATTTGGATTGTGATATCAAAGATAAGATCATAATGTTAAATGGAACATGATGCTGTGATATGATGAGTACATGACACGGAGCATTTTGAAACTGCTTAACAGAATTAATTATTTAATAAAAACAAATATTTTTTTCCATGCTGGTATTTCACTGGTGTGCTGTGACGTAACTTCTCCTCATGGCAATTGGATCGCATAATGTGACCGATCAGGAAGTAGGAGGCACATAGTGTGTAAAGCCTGCTTTATACTTACCGCAGCCATAGTGTCATTAAGTGTGCACGCCTTTAAATGATGTCATTACAGCGCTTGTGACCGCACCGCATGGCAATTTGGCGTGAGGGTGGGGATAGTTGGATAGTTGGCAAGGTGCTCTTCCAAACACAACTTATTTTTGTTGTGGCCAAAAAGTTCCTTTTTGGACAGTCCAGTAACGTGTTGTGAGTCCTCAGTCTGTCTTAGCAGTGGCAAATCAGAGAGCAGTAACGCGGCATATTCAACATAGATTCAGATTCAATGCTTCACCAAGAAACGTTTTATTTATTTGAGTAGGTGGGGGGCCTATTTACCACATGCAGTGCAGTACTTCATTGACATTTAGTGTATGGAATTAGAAAAATTAAAATCATAATGCGATATTCAGTTTTAGAATTGTGGGCTGTGAGTCAGAAAAGTTGGGAACCACTGCTATAGAGGTTGATTTCTATCAACACTAGGAAAATTCATGAATGTGAAAACAGTCAGTCACCCGCATAATAAATTCTTATGTAATAGTGCATCTTAATTTTGTATGTTGTCTCATAAAATTCGCAAACAATGTTTTTATAAGAGAAATTAGTAAGTTAAATAATTTGAAATTATTAGCAAATAATTGTTTTCATATATTGTGATAATTTATTTTGATGTTTTATCGCCCACTCCCACCCCCACCCTACCCATAGTGGAGGATGCAGTAGAGCAGTCTCACTTTGCCTTGTTCTTCAACCAAGGCCAGTGCTGTTGTGCTGGCTCTCGGACCTACGTCCAGGCGAACATCTACGATGAGTTTATGGAGCGCAGTGTGGAGCGAGCTAAAAGACGTGTAGTCGGTGACCCCTTTGATCTAAAGACTGAACAGGGGCCTCAGGTAATGCAAATTTATGTGGTTACTTTTGTCCAAATGAAGAAACTAACAAATAATAATCATGATAAAAATAAATTGATACATGTGTTTATGAAAGCATGACAATTGATATAACATTTCTACTAAAGTTCCAATGCGCAATTTAAATAAACCGGTAGAAAAGGTTTGCAATACTATACAAAAAAACAATAGATACATTTAATTGAACATGAATTGAAGTGTAGGTGTACCATGAAAATTTGTCTAATTACACCAAACAAGTAATAATGGAAATTAGCTCTCATGTCGCAAGATCAAAATTGCAAGGCTGTACTAATTTATCAATCCCAACCAAGATACCAGCTCTAAGTTCATCAAAACAAGTTTCACACCAAAAGCGAGTACTAATAGGAGGGAATAATAACTATGCATGCTTTTTTAGGGATAGTGGTGTGGCATGAGATTTTTTCATTGTTATAAAAATAAGGTTGGGACACACCAAAAGATAAAGCAATGAAAGCCCTGTACTGTATATAAAGAAAGCATATTACTTATTAGTGTCATTCTTTGGCCTTCATAATTAACTATTTAAAATACGCATTCTCAAAGAGCATGTACACTAGGGTCCAACACTCTAAGTAAATATTAAATTTTTTAACTAATCAAAACAATGAAAGGCAGGCTAGATTATTTGAATCGGCGCCGAAAGAGGACGACCCGTATTGCGAGAGACAAAGATGTTTCAGGACAAAGTGGCAGATAAATGTCTTTAAGGTGGAGACCTAAGGAGCAACTGCCATGCAATCATTCACACTTATTGAGCACTTTAACGACGTAGGGGAAATACGTTACAAATTAAAATGGTAGGATCGCATGTATTTAAATCTAACATCGATCGGTATTGGTAGTTCCCAATGCGAAATCTTGATGCTGTTGCATGTTTTGCATACAGCAACATTTTTCTTGAGTCTTTTTTTCTCTGGCCAGAGAGGGGTGGGGCCACAGACGATTGACTAATGACTGGATTTATTTGACTCAGCTCTCCCGTTTTTAATCAATGTAGCCGTATCTGACTCTTGTACAGATTTGCCAATACATGTCCGTTAGTCTTTACACTCATTATAAACATTAAACCAAAGTATGGAAGTTGGAACATTTATGTAAGGATAAACTTTTTCCCTATTAAGGATAAGAAACAGAGTCAAATTCCTACAGATAGAATAGTCAAATTCCTAAGATAGAAGCTTAGACATATCAACACATTTTGACGACTATACTAAATAAATAAATAAACACAAAACCATAATTACCTTTGGTCTGTTTGAGCCTTTGCTATCCTAGCCCTTCAGAATGAACAACACACTTTTCATTGAATTTCAGATAATTAACATCAGACTACTTCGATCAAATCATACCCTTGTACCCAACACGCTGTCATCATGTCTGCCACCATTTCTAGGTAGATGAAGAGCAGTTTAAGAAGATTCTAGGCTATATTAGCCATGGTAAAAAAGAAGGCGCCAAGCTGATGTGCGGAGGAGAAGCTGCTGCTGACAAAGGCTACTTTATTCAACCGACCATCTTTGGAGATGTTCAGGATGAAATGATCATCGCTAGGGAAGAGGTACTGCTGGCTATTATGCATAATGCTTCAACCTCATCAAGATTCCCTTGGCAACAGTTTGGAGGTAGTTTACGGAGTAATTAGTTGGATTTGTTTAGTTTTTTTCTTTAGAAATTATTGATTTAAAAAAACAAAAACATTTTTCAGTCATCCCATTAATGTAGTTCACTCACAGCCGTACCTGTAAGCTTTCCAAAGCAACTTCTCCCTCAACAATTTAGCAGTTATTTCCCCAAAACGTTAAGATCTAAGAGGTTTATTCGTTGATAAGTCATTCTGTATGGCCATATCAGCATTACCGATTTGCAGAGCACTTTAGTTTAGTAAAGTTACTTACTCAGTGCCATGACTTATTAGTTATTAGTGCCATTACTTATTAGTAATGCCACTGAAAAATGTTTTAGCGTTAATTTCTTGGAACGTGTGCAACTAATGATAAAAAAAAAAAAAAATCAATAACTCCAGCTGCCGCCTGAAATTATCAGTCAGTAACTTGTCAGTCGACTGAGATTCTTCAAGTCGAGCAGCGATTTTATTTATTTATTTAAAAAAATTTGGGGTCAGTTAATGGCATTACAATAACAGGTACAGAGCAGATAGAGGCTTACACAATGCACAGGGATAATGTCAATGAGGAAATATAAGTAAGGGGAATCATAAATATATTTTTATATGTATGAATCATCTGGACATGACGCAACTCGTTAAGATAATCTTCTGAGCATAACGCATGGAGAGGGATTGCTCGGGGAGAGTGTGACGGGTGTGTGTGAATGGGTCCATGCCGTTCGATATGCGCTTGTTTAATTCCATAAGTATATGTAAATTCAAATGAATTCCATCGATGATAAAAACACACTGTTTTGCCACGCCGATCACGGCACCCACACATCGTCAGTACCATTTGATAGGTGCACAAATTGCACCCCGATCGCTCCCACTCCATGACCCCACCCCCTCAGGATGGCGCGCTAGGTGGTCGCCTATCTTGCCTATAGGAAGAGCATCATTGTACCATCATTTTGATGGTACACTGACTTGTAATATGGAGAATGGCACCCACCTCGAACGCCTGTTCTTGCACTATGTAACTTCTGTGTAATTCGGGTACAAATCTGAGGGAAGAGTGCGTTACCCTTTACGGCACTACGTCCCAGCCTTGATGTTTGGCTCTGGTATTTACCTTTTTTTTTTTTTTTTTTTTTTTTTTTTTTTTATTTATTTTTTTGCCTGGTAAATTTTACAAAAGAAACCCCAAAACTAAATTATAAAGGGCCACTTTCATTGTGCCACAGGGTTTGTTTCACCCTCTGACTTGTGCGTACAAACCGATCTGCCAGGCTAAGCACATCTGCTTATTATATACACATTATATTTATTATATTATATACACATTATATTTGCGTTTGTAACAGACTTTTATTGAAATGTGACCGATAAGGTTCAAATTTTCCTAGTAAAATAAATTATTTTCGGACACCGGACAGAGTCTTACAACAGTGGTGTACAGGTACAATTACACTCAAACTGTAGGGGTGCCAAATCCCAATTGCCAAAAGTTACATAGTGCTGCTTTAAGAGATGTATTTATTGCCAATGTATTTAGACCATTTTTGCCAATGTGGAAGTGAAACATCGGGTGAAATCTATGACCAAGGTACAGTAGGTGTCTGCTGCATTGGAATGTTTTTCTAGAACTAAATTTGCTCCATAATTTGTCATAATTTCCCTGAAAACTAGCAGCAAGGCATTTTGTGATGCCATTTATAGCATATACAGTACATTATATGCATTATTCAATAGCATTATAGAAGTGATAGAAGTGATAAATATAATACAGGTACTCCTCACTTAATGACCTACCTGTTTAACGACTGTTCCGACTAGCCTTCTGACCAGTCTGTATTGTGCGCTGCGTACAGCATCCGCAGATTTTCAGCATCAAGCATCTCCGTTCTCAGTTTCGTTACAGCAGTCTGTCAGTATTCACTACACTAGCATTCACGATCGCCACACCCCCTTACCGTGAAATAACACGGGTCCTCGATTATCGACCTATTCACTTGACGACCTGGTTGGAGAAACGGAACTCGTTGTTAAGTGAGGAGTACCTGTACGGTCCAATTAGTCTGTCTTTCTATCCAAATTTCCGAGGAGAAATTCAAGTAGCAGCTCCTTATAGATCTACTGTATATAGCACTGTGTTGTGGCAGTATTGAATGTGGATGTGCGTTTTGACTAATTTCACAACATTTAAATCTTTTCCTCCATTAGATTTTTGGACCAGTGATGCAGATCCTGAAATTCAATACCCTGGAGGAGGTTCTAGAGAGAGCAAACAATTCTAAATATGGCCTGGCAGCAGCTGTCTTTACAAAGGACATTGACAAGGCACATTACATCTCCAATGGACTCCGTGCTGGCACTGTCTGGTAGGATTTATATTTGCATTATTGAGGGTACAGTTAAAATCGTAATGTATGACCTTTTTAAGAAGCTCCAATTGGATTTCAGAATCTAATAATGGTGTCTGGTCTATTGCCCTGAATGTTTCCTAGTCATTGCTGAGCTGCAGCTTGGATTTTGGGTCCTGGACCTAAACACAACTCTATTAGTTGAACAAGGACGGATCTCCAGCAAATCCACTCAAACACAGCACACAATGACCAGCAATCATCTACTTTGAGGAGTACATTCTACAGGGCTCTTGAGTCTTAGGCCTTTTACATACTATGGGAGTCCCTGCCCACAAGCAAGGGTTTAGGGAGGGAGACGGAGTCTTTCTGGCTGTGGTACACCAACATGGCCTTGAACTTGTCGGATTTGAACAGATTTTCAACAAAAACCGGCAATTACCAGATAACGGAAATGTTGGCTATGTCCTACTAAAACTCAGTGAGACAGGTTACAGGTTGCATTATCCTAAAACTTGGTGACAGACCCATATTCAATTTTATTGTGACCGTTCCATGTTCTATTATTATTCCATGATGAATAATGAACAATAATAAACAGTGTCAAAATCAGCCATCGCACTATTATGGTAACTGAATATTGCAGCGGTAGTCCGTTTGTGCAGCTGTCCTATCATGTGAGCATGATCAGTTTACGCAATGAATTTGTCAATGACGTGCAGCAGATATACCCAATGAGACCAAATGATAAGGAAATGTAATTCCTCTGATCATGGATATAAACTCAAAATGATGACGGTGTACAATATAATTAATAGGCAATGTTGAAAATCTGAAAATCTGAATTGGCCAGAATCGGCAAGGTCAGACTTTTAAAATATTTGGAATCAGCCAAGAAAATTGCAATTGGTGCATCCTTAGTTGGTAAACGTTCGGTAACTTTACGAGCATTTCAAGGGGTAAATCTAATGAGATACTGTGGTGTGGTGAGCAGCCACACCTGGCCTGGATCTAGGTAAGGTGGATGGGATGGCATGAGCAGCCACACCTGGCCTGGATCTAGGTAAGGTGGATGGGATGGCTTGAGCAGCCACACCTGATGCTCGTTGGTTTGGGCTGACGAGCATTAGGTTCAAAAACCCCGTCCACACACTCAGTCAAGAGAGGAGCCCTGTGTCATGACAGGCTTCATCTGCTCCTGGCCACAGCCTCATCTTCATGGACGACAATGAAGAAGAAACAGTCTTTATTTGTCACGCAACACACCACACTACAACACTTGCTTACACACACACACACACGCACGCACATGCTTTGATGGCGGCCGGTGAAATGGTTCCTCTGCATTTGACCCATCCTGGCTTGTCCTTCCTCTGGGGGCACAGCCAGGAGCAGTGGCTCCTATTTGGGAGATAACCCGCCGGAGCACGGTGCCAACAGCGCCCCAGGCAGGAATCGAACCCAGGACCTTCTTGCTGTGAGGCAGCAGTGCAATGCACTGCGCAACCGTGCCACTAGTCTGCATTTTCTCCAGACCTGAATCCCATAGAAATCCTATGGGATCAGCTGAGTCGCCATGTAGAGGCTCGTAACTCTGTACCCCAGAACCTCAATGACCTGAGGGCTGCCCTTCAAGAAGAGTGGGGTGGGCAGTCTACATAGTCTCTCTGGGGGGAAGGAAGTGGTCGACCGTGGTGTTGCAGGGGACCAGTTACTTTTTTTTTTTTTTTTTTTTTTTGTTTCAGTTATGGAAACCCTGTTTCCAGGCTCTGACATAGGATTACTATACCTTATATTATAAGGTATAGAACCCTATGTCAGTCTATAACCCTATGTCAGTCTGACGTATGTCAGTCTGACGATGAGGTGACGGACTCCGAGGACGAGTGGGACTTGTTTCACGAGGAGCTGGATATATATCTACGAGATATACCTATAGCGTCCCCCCCCCGCCCCCCCCCCCAAAAAAAATCCCCCCCCATATCACCCCACCCCCTCTATACTCGACACTAGAATGGACTGTCTTATGAGAGTGATGGACAGTAGTTTCTCCCCCTCTCCTCCCGCCCCTGTGTTGTGGAAGTGCCTTTAAGCGGGCCGTTAATAAATGAATAAATGAATAAAATAAATGAAATCAATAAGGGAAAAAAAAATATATATATATATATATATATATATATATATATATATATATATATATATATATATATATATATATATACACTTAAAAAAAAATAAGAAAATACAAAAAGATAAAAAATCCACGGCAGTCTGCACTCGTGCTAAACATTTTCTAGAAACCTGTCCTTGTGAATATCTTCGTGCGGTTCATGTAAAAGAAACAAAAATGAAATGGAAAAATTGATGTAACAACGATGAGAAACAAGCAAGTTGACAAGGGAAAAAAAATAAAAAAGAACAGTTCTGAATATCTTTTTAATGTTCTTGTGTTTGACATACATGGGCCGGACGGGGCCGGGCGGGTCTGGCACAGTGTAGTTCCTTGAGCACCTCCTCTTTTTGCATTCTTCATATGGGATGGAAATAAAATAGCGTTGGTTCAGTACGTCGATCAAAGGTCCGTATGTGTAAAGCAGAAAGGTATAGGAACCCTATGTCAGGGTCTATATTGTAGGTAAAGGAACGCTATGTCAGTATGTATTGGGTTTTTTTCTGTTCTCTGCTTGGTGGGGGGGTGGGCTTCGGTCAGGTAGTCTCCCTGGCCTCAGTTTGGTGTCAGGGGTGTGTGGGGATGATGTGGTGAGCAGCCACACCTGACCTGGATCTAGGGAATTGGGATCAGTGTGGCTGCATACATGTTGTTCATTGGTTGGTCTAACGAGCAACAAGTTAAAGTCCCCCATTCCCACACACACTGATAGGAGCCTTGACATGTTTAATCTGCTCCTGGGCTAATTTCAGCCAGCCCACTCTACAATGTCTCTCTGTGCCGGAGGGCCCTGAAAACGCCACTTGGATGGCGTGTGTTGGCGAAACTGCCACAGATACATTTCTGTGTGTATGTGTGTGTATGTATGTATATATATATATATATATATATATATATATATATATTTAGTGGTGGTAGCTCACATATGATGTGATCAGCCTCGTTACGAGATGGCTACAGTGTAAATAGCTGGAGTCATTTCGCTCCAGTAACTCAAACGCCAGGGAGACTCCCTGTTACACTATTGTGGTATTCTAAATATTTGCCTAAGGTTGGCAGGTCAGGATATGAGTTTGACTGGGTATAGCGTAGACAATTTATGTATCGAGTCAATTAAAATGCAGCAAATGTACCCTACAGAGTATAAACAACCTTTTTTTTACAACTACTGTACTTTTGAAACGGAAGAATGGTGCAACTTGTTAATTAAGCAAATTTATTGTTGGGTTAAGTGACTGGTCTTGTGAATTACAATTAAAGTGTTTTAATTCTGATATTACACCATTTTTAAAATGTGACTTTTGAGAGATACAGTGACAATATTCTACTGTAAGTGTGTGTCTGTCTCTATGCAGGATTAACTGCTATGATGTGTTTGGTGCCCAAGCGCCATTTGGAGGATACAAGGCTTCGGGAAATGGCAGAGAGCTGGGCGAGTATGGGTTGGATAATTACACAGAAGTCAAAACGGTAAATAGATATTCACTTTTAATATTCTAAACTATGTTTGAAGGAAGCAGTTTACAAGCAAGTATAGCCTTCCCACAGACACAATCAACAAGCCATCTCACATGAATGCAGAGACAACAAAAATAATCAGACTTGTGGACAATTACCATCCCCACTGCAACATCTCATGAGAGTGCAGCAGTGCAAATGGAAATCAGTTTGTTGGATCACTGTTTTATGTATAACTTTTTAATGTATAATTCATGCGATATCTCAATGAAATAAGCTGAAATCGTAATTTTGTGACAACTCATGGTGAAACAGATGGCTAACTACATCAAATAAATCAGAACAAACACCTGCATGTGGTTGTACTTTAGTTTACAAGAAAGGGATATCTGTACATTGACAACCCTGCACCTAATAATCTGATTGCATCCTTTCGCCCCATTGACCAATCACTATTAAATCGATATAAGCAAAAGGGCAGGTCAGCACTGTAGTAATTTAGACATTACTGTATGTTGATGCTTTTCATACAGGGTGCTGATTACTAATGATGTAATAGATGCATATATTTCATGTATACAGTACTAAATATGTCAAGTTTCCTCAAATCCTAACCATCCCAACAATCTTTGACCATTTCCTCTTCCCCATCAGGTGACCATCAAGGTGCCTCAAAAGAACTCCTAAAAGACAGAGCAGCACTGGCAATGACCTCCGCGGCTGACAATACAATGGAGTTCAGCTCCTGCGACGTTTTGTACATTGCAAATATGCAGTGTGATTGCTTTCTTTTTGTAAATTGAGTTTTGCTTGATAAAGATGCAATATGTTTTTGTCTCAGTGCAGAGCTTTATCTTTACTTGGGGGCAGTCATGATGAGCGATCAAATCAAATGTGCATCCTACTGGGATAAAAAAAAATGTTTTGCTGTGGAGCTCCTGAAAGCCAATGTTGACTTTACTGTTCACAATTTGGACATTTAACATGCTCAAATATTCACTCGTATGTAAATCAAAGAAATTTCCTGAGCTTACCAAGCTACAATGTACAAATAACAGCAGCAACATTTCGCTCACAAATGGAAAAATGCTTTCCACAAATGCTTTCCAGAACTTTTATTGTATATGTAATCTAAGATTGGGATGATTTCAACCTTTAAACAGCTGCAGCCCAAGCACAATCTAAATTACAGTATGTAGTTCAAAATGCTATGATGAAATGAACACCATTTTGAAATATAACATGCTTTTTTCGAACATATAAATTGACTCAAGTTGTGGTGAAAATGCATAAAAATACTTTGTAATGATTTGAGTGGTTGTTTATTTCTGCATTTATGGTCATGTGTCCATTACCTGTGGAGAAAATCGCGAATCTACTGACGACTCAACAATGAGCTACACGGTCAAGTTTGTCTGATCACCAGTATTTTGTTTAATGAGGCCTATAGATTGATTTAGACTTCAATGAATGAACTTTGAATGCTTACATTCAAATAATAGGGTGTGTGTGTGTACTGAAGCAATTTAGAGAAGCAGTTTGTCAAAGAATATGAAGTTTATAGATTCAGATTCATTTATTGTCCTCCAGAGGAAATTTATTTCCACAGCCACTCTATATGCAATCACATAACACGAAGGGGCATACAACTACCAATCGTACAAACAAGTCCAGAGATGTATCAAAGTTTAAGGGTAGGGATGGCTGAGGGCACAAAGTTCTTTCCAAAATGTGCCTTATGGGAGGAGGGGAAAAGATTGCCATAATTTAAATGTAAGCAGTAGATTATTGAGTTGCTAAATGTGTGCCACCCAACCACTTTCTCAGACCCCACAAAAGAGTCATTGCTACTGGTGATCTATGTTGTCCAAGAAATCTGATTACCACTACAGCACAATTTAAATTGACAGAAAAATCTGCGTTCTCCTGCTTAAAGAGCCTGTCCCACAGAAGTAATGTTCCCAAGGACTTTTATTGGATGCCTTCTCTCTTGCGGTGGAAAAATGGTATTAACTAGGATTTGTGCTGTTCTTTGCATGCAAATCCTCGGAAGTGATTTCTGGAAAGACCCTTGTGGTGGAAATTCTAGCCACACAGTTGCGTAGGGTGAGAAACTTCAGGTTAAACAGAGAATACAACAACTGTCCCTAGTGTAAATTTATTACATCGAACATTAATCAGCATGGCACTTCACAAGTCACAAAAAAGTACAGAGCATCTCCCACAAACTCAGTTGTGCAGAGGGTTATATTATTTTGACTGCGTCACATGGGTTGTTAATTCAGCAGGAACGTTGACTGGTTTCCTGTCGCAATTGTCGGGTGGGGTGCGAAAAATAGGTGAAGTGAAAGGCAACTTTTCCTTTTCACAAGGCAATGGTTTCACTGTTATCAGCAGTACAAGGATGTTCTCCTTGTTAGTGAAGCAGATATGGGATCTTGGTGTTAGTTCAATAATTTCCATTACATTTCCCCCTTTGATTAATCCTTTAATCAACAAACACAAGTTTATTTATCATTCACACAACTGCCACGACTCATTCCACCATGGGCCAGTCATCGTCCGAGTTGTCGTCGGCATAGGGAGGGACCCACTCGAGTAATATGGCAGTGAATTGGCCTTGGCAGACAATTTGATTCTCCAGGGTCCGGCTGATGAGGTTACGTAACCCAGGAATAATACAGCAAAACATTAAACCCCAAAAATGATGAGAGGCTACAAAAATCATAGTGTAATTGGCTATCATTGCTCTGTAAATACCAAACAGATTCTCCAACCACCCAGTCCATTCAAACTGTCCGTGTCTTTCATTGTCATTCATCTCAATGGCCAGGGCTCCCATCGGGGGACGTGTGGTTGGGGATCATGGTGCAGCAGGAGCCGCGGCTGCCACAATCATCAGGACTGTGAGCACTGGCCGCATCCCTCCTGCTCGGCGTAGTGGATTCCACGGCTGCAATGTATAAGGCCGGTCTGCTAAGGGCGTTCAGGGATAGGTTTCTGCCGACTGTAGGCGACGAGAGTCCCTATTGGATATCGCCCCACCTCTGTATCGGATTTCCCCCTTCTGCCTGAACCTTCCGTATACCACTGTCCAGACAGGCGCTGCGGCCTACGGTTGGCTCTTCTTTCCATCCTCCGGGGGGTTCCGGGGCCCTCTGACAGTGGCTGGCATGGATCCAGGTGGCCCTTTCTGTAACCTTCACTGCAGATGCTGTGACGAGCAGGATCTGGTATGGTCCACTCCACATTTTCCTCCAGAAGTCCTTGACCACTTTCCAATCTCCGGGTTGGAGGTCATGGAGTGGTCCCTCCACAGGGGATGGTAGGGAAGCTTTAACCTGTAAGTGGGTTTGTCTATGCACAGTGAGAAGGTTACGACAGTAAGTCATCATTACATCATCTATCCCTTCTAGTGTATGGGGTGAGGTGTCTTGGAGGGTGTGGCGTCCCAAGACAGCCCCATCGTATAAGATAATTACTAAGAGACGGTGCCAGGGGTCCAAGAGAGAGAGCCCATTGCCAGGGGGCCCGGAGATAAGGGAGGTGGAATGTGTCCTGTGACCTATGTAGGGGATCAAAGTGGTCACCATTGTCTTTGGGCAAGTATAAAAGAAACCGCCCGTGTCTCATTCAACAGAGAATCCTTCCGGCCTGGTTCTCTCCCAGACCGTCCATGGCAAGTCTGGTCTGATGCTGTTCTTTTGTAATAAATCTATTATTTTACTCAAGTCAGCGTCAGCGGTCTCTCCTTCTTCATCAACACACCAAATTCATCAAGAAACTACAGGGGACCAGAGGGTGGGGCCAAGCCCGTGTTCATGGGCTTGCCATTCAGGATCTCATACAATGATAATCCTGTGGAGGGGTTAGTGCAGCTGTGAATAGCAGTTAGCACTAATGGTAGACATCTCACCCAGTCCATGCCTGTGTCCTCCATTGCCTTAGTTTGTATTTTAATGTACCATTAGCGCGTTCTACCATTCCTCTGCTTTGAGGGTGGTAGGCGCAGTGTGTTTTGAGATTTATCTTTGTCGGCCCAGTCATTCCCTTGGGCAATTGTATCAGTGGTTCTGGTGTGCGCCTGCATTTGCATATGGTCAATGCGGTCGGCAAAGCGATAGCTTCCAGAAGAGCTTTGACCTGTTCTTTGTTTAGTATTGGGTTACCATCTGATTTCAAAAAGTCCCTTAACTTCCACAGGGGGCCGAAGTCATGAGCGACCCCAAAAGCGTATCAGCTGTCGGTGTAGACAGTAAGAGAATGTCCTGCCGCCATGGTGCAGGTTCTTGTCAGGGCATACAGTGGTGCCTGTTGGCAGAGAAGTGAGGTGGGAGTGGGTTTGATTCTACCAGGCCGTTATCATGGACAGTAGGCTATGCAATATGCTTCCCCGTGTCCGGGTTTTGGTAGGCCGAGTCATCCGCATACCAGATATGATCGCTGTTGGGGAGGGGTGTTTCTAGTAAGTCCGGCCGGATGTTGTCTGTTCTGAAATCACTGCTACACAGTCATATGGTTCCCCGTCCTCCTCTGTAGTCAGGAGGGTGGCTGGATTTAACACAGTACATTGTTCAAGGGTGATATGAGGAAGTGAAAGTATGTAAGAATAGGGGAGCTATCTGAATAGTGGCTGTTTTTTGTTGAAGTAGTATGGTTGCTACCGCATGGGGAACCAATAGCCGCAGAGGGCTGTAAGCCACAAGGCTAGCGAATGATTTGACCGCTGCTGCTGTAGCTGCAACAGAGCGCATACAGGCAGGCAGAGCTTGTGCTACTGCATCCATTCGTTGAGAGTAATAAGCCGCCGGCCTTAATTGATCTCCATGGGGTTGCATAAGGACTGCTGACATAACCCCCCCCCCCCCTTCTCACCTACAGTCATAGTGTATGGTTGGTCTGGATTTGGTAAACCCAATGCCTTGTTGAGGGCCTTTTTCAGGTCCTGAAATGCCGTGTCTGCATCGTCAGTCCATTATACTTCGTCCTGGCCCCTCAGGTCATGACCGTGGGCCATATCCTGAAGGGGCAGTGTCAGTCTTGCATAGTCAGTTATCCAGCTCCTGCAGTATCCGGTGCAGACTAAGAATGACATTAGCTGTTTTTATGTACGAGGGCGATGTATTTTTAGAATTGTCTCCTCTCTCTCGGGGGCTATTTCCTTTCAGTTTTCTGAGAGGACGTGGCCTAGATATGTCACCTCTGAACAGGCTTTTTGTAATTTTGATTTGCTTACTTTGTGGCGATTTTCTGCAAGATATTTTAGCAATAACACTGTGTCTGCCTCGCAGGCTTGTAGGTCAGGGGAGGATATTAATAAATCGTCAACATATTGAATTAGTGTGCTGCTGTGTTTGAATGTGAAGCCAGGGTCGAGGTTTTCACCTAATGCTGCATTGAATACTGCGGGGGACTCCACGTACCACTGGGGCATGCGGGTCCAGGTGTAATGTTCACCTTTAAATGTGAACGCAAACCACTGCTGAGATGTCTCTTCCACTGGTATACTACTACATTTGCCAAATCAATCACAGTAAACACCTTTGCATCACCGGGTACTTGGGCCAATATGGATGTGGGTTTAGGGACCACTGGGTCGCGGCAATGAACAGCATCATTTACCCCCTTTAGGTCCTGTACAAAACGCCAATTTCCCCCATCCCCATCCCCATCCACCAATTTCCCCACCCATACTCCCATCCTTGCGGATTGGGAGTATGGGTGTGTTACAAGGGGAAGTGGGGCATGGTATCACAATCTCCCCTCCTAACAGCAAGTTAATAAGGGGTGCAATGCCGATCGCAGCCTCCCTTTTTAAAGGGTATTGCGGTTTGCATGGCCTGTATGAAGATTTTGGGTGTACCTGTAGTGGGGCAGCTCCAGCCATTAGGCCCACATCGTGTTTGTCCTGAGCCCACAGGTGCTCTGGCACTGAGGCCAGGAGCACCTCTTCAGCTTCTGTCAACGAGCACTGTATGGGCCCTGTGGCGGTGTCAAAATATTGTTTTCTTGCTCTTGCTTGGCACCAGGTGTACGGCTCGGCGGACGAGAAACACCCAGTTCATAGGTTCTTGGTAGGCCCGGACTCTTGGTGACCACAAGGGTCCTCCTAGGCTTGTGGCCTCCCAATCCCCCAGTCCATCCAGCCAATCCGTCCACCTCCCCATATCCTCCCAATCCTGGGCAGGATCTTTCTCCTCCCGCTTCGATTATGTCAAGGGCGAGTTTCGGCTTCCCTGGTCCCAGACCACGGCTGTATGGTTCAACCTGTAAAGGAGATCGGGTCAGATATCTGGAGTTAGAGATCCTACCGACAACGCCAGGAATTGTGGTGGAAATTCTAGCCACAGTTAGTTGCGTGGGGTGAGTTCAGGTTAAACAGAGAATACAACAACTGTCACTTAGTCTAGTTTATTACAGAGAAGATTAATCAGCGTGGAGCACTTCACAAGTCACACAGAAAAGTAAAGAGCATCTCCCCCGAACTGAGTTGTGCGGGGGGTTATATTGACTACGTCACATGGATCATTACTTTAGTGGGAACGTTGCCTGGTGGGGTCTGAAAAGTCAGACAAGTGAAAGGTGACTGCTCCTTTCGATCACAGGGCAATGGTTTCACTGTTATCAGCAGTACAAGATATTCTCCTTGTTAGTGAAGCAGGTATGGGGGTCATAGGGGTTAATTCAATAATTTCATATAATTTCCATGACACCCTCTTATCATTTTCTGTGAAACACAGTATTCCGGCCAATGATGCTTATCAATATGTGGTGACAAATGTCTATTTTTGGGCAACAAATGAGTAAATCAAGGGTTACATTTTTGCAATTTGAGCATACAGATGAAATAATTTGAAGGCATAAATGAGTCATTTGAGGGAATGATTACTAATTTGAGGGAACTGAACACCTACGGGGCTGCATATGTAGAATTGTCGGAGTAGTTGGAGACCCCGTCCATCTCCTCGTCCTCCAGTAAATGGGCCACGTCCTCATCGGAGCAGGGACCCCCAGGGTCGACATCCTCCGCCTCTAAAACATTGCTGGAGGACGCAGACAATAGAGGTGGTGGGGTCTGCGGTCGGAAGGGTTGACCCAGTCTGGAGGGCCGGTCAGGATGGCGCTGATGGAACTTCCCGATGAGGGTGTGGTCCAGAATGTGCCTTGCAGGGACCCAGGACCTCTCCTCCGGGCCGTAACCCTCCCAATCCACCAGGTACTGCAGGCCTCTCCCACGCTGGCGGGAACGTAGGAGACGGCGGACAGAGAAGGCAGGACCCCCGTCAATGAAGCGCGGAGGAGGTGGGGGAGGCGCCAAGGGGACCAGAGCACTCTCCCGGACTGGCTTGACCTTGGACACGTGGAAGGTTGGATGGACGCGCATGTACCTGGGGAGCTTGAGCCGCACTGCCCCCGGGTTGACGACCTTCTCGATCTTGAATGGGCCGATGAATCGAGGAGCCAGCTTCTTAAAGTCCACCTTCAGGGGGTGGAGAGGCAGACCTTCTGGCCCGGCTGGTACTCCGGGGCCTGGGAGCGGCGACAGTTGGCGGCAGAGGCGTTGCCAGCGGCTCGGAGGAGGGCGGCCCGGGTCCAGGTCCTGCGGCAGCGGCGAATGAAGGCCTGGACGGACGGGCAGGAAGCCTCCCTCTCAAGGGCCGGGAACACAGGCGGTTGGAAGCCGTAGGCACACTGGAAGGGGGAGAGGCCTGTGGCCGAACTGGTCAGGGTGTTGTGGGCATATTCAAGCCACAAAAGCTGCTCAGACCAGGACGACAGGTGTTGCGACGTCATGCAGCACAGGGCCGTCTCCATCTCCTGGTTCTTCCGCTCCGTTTGGCCGTTGGACTGGGGGCGGTACCCTGAGGACAGGCTGACGGTGGCCCCCAGGAGCGAACAGAAGACAGAGGCGAACTGGGGACGCCGGTCGGATACCACATTTGCCGGAAGACGTGATACAACAGTAGCTTGGCGGTGCCCTTGGCCGACGGGAGCTTCGGCAGAGGCACAAAGTGAGACATCTTGCTGAACCGGTCCACTACGGTCAGGAGAGTAGTGTTGCCGCTAGACGGTGGCAGACCGGTGACGAAGTCCAAGGAGATGTGAGACCAGGGGCGATGAGGAACCGGCAGTGGGTGTAGGAGACCGGCAGAAGCAAGAAGAGAGGGTCTGTGCTGGTTACAGGTGGGGCAGGCATTGGCGAACTCTCGGACGTCCTCACCCAGGGAGGGCCACCAGAAGCGACGCTGGATGACCTCCTTCGTCCGCTGGATCCCCGGGTGGCAGGTGAGTCGGGAGTTGTGGGCCCACTGAAGAACCTCGGACTGGAGGTCAGGCAGGACGAACAGACGGTCGGGCGGACATGAGCTGGGTCCAGGTTGGTCCTGGCCGGCGGCTCTGACCTTCTCTTTCACCTCCCAGGTGAGTGTGGTGACTAGACGGGAGGACGGTAAAATGGTGTCAGGGTCAGCAGCGTCTTCCTCCTCCTCCTGGAACTGCCGGGACAGGGCGTCAGGTTTGACATTGCGTGACCCCGGCCAATAGGAGAGGGAGAAATTGAACCTGGTAAGGAAGAGCGCCCAACGGGCCTGACGGGAGTTCAGTCTCCTGGCGGACTGAATATACTCCAGGTTCTTGTGGTCAGTCCACACCAGGAATGGCAGCTGGGTTCCCTCTAGCCAGTGTCGCCACTCCTCCAGGGCCAATTTGACGGCGAGAAGCTCCCTATTCCCGATGTCGTAGTTCCTCTCGGCCGGGTTCAAACGCCTGGAGAAGAAGGCGCAGGGATGAAGCTTCTGGTCGGAGGCGGTTCTCTGGGAGAGAACAGCTCCGACTCCCGCGTCAGAGGCGTCCACTTCAACCACGAACTGCCGTTCAGGGTCAGGCAATACCAGAATGGGGGCTGAAGTGAACCGTGCCTTCAGGGCCAGGAAGGCGTCGTTGGCGGCGGCGGACCACAGAAACGGCACCTTGGAGGAGGTTAGGGCTGTGAGGGGGGCAGCCACCATGCTGTAGCCTCGGATGAACCTTCGATAGAAGTTGGCAAAACCAAGGAAGTGCTGGAGTTGTTTGCGGGTATCCAGGGCGGGCCAGGTGGTGATGGCGGAGACCTTGGTGGAGTCCATCTGGATGGTCCCCCTCCCCACGACATACCCCAGGAAGGAGACGGACGGGACGTGATACTCACACTTCTCAGCCTTCACAAAGAGTGAGTTCTCCAGGAGGCGCTGCAGGACCATCTGGACGTGGTGGACGTGCTCAGCTTGGGATCGGGAGAAGATCAGGATGTCGTCGAGGTACACAAAGACAAATTTGCTGAGCATGTCTCTGAGCACGTCATTTACCAGGGCCTGAAAGACGGCGGGGGCGTTGGTGAGACCAAAGGGCATCACCAGATATTCGTAGTGACCAGAGGGAGTGTTGAACGCCGTCTTCCATTCGTCCCCCTCTTGAACCCGGACCAGATGGTAGGCGTTGCGTAGGTCGAGCTTGGTGAACACCGTGGCCCCCTCCAGGAGTTCGAAGGCTGATGAGATGAGGGGCAGGGGATAGTGGTTCCTGACCGTAATGTCATTGAGACCGTGATAGTCAATACAGGGGCGAAGCAACTTGTCCTTCTTCTCCACGAAGAAGAAGCCAGCCCCCACCAGGGATCAGGAGGGACGGATGATGCCCGCCGCCAGGGCATCGTTAATATAGGTGTCCATGGCCTCTCTCTCCGGGGCGGACAGGGAGTACAGGCAGCCTCTGGGGGGGGGGGGGGGGGGCGGTGGAGCCGGGCTGGAGGTCGATGGCAATATCGTATGGCCTGTGCAGAGGAAGGGATGTCGCCTTGGCCTTGCTGAATACCTCCCTGAAGTCTAGGTTCTCGGCGGGGACCTCCAACATGTCAGGAGCGGAGCTGGAGCTGGTGGGTGGCTGAGGTGCGGCGGCTTGCTTC
The DNA here is from genome assembly GCF_960531495.2 of Zeus faber. NCBI lineage: Eukaryota > Metazoa > Chordata > Actinopteri > Zeiformes > Zeidae > Zeus > Zeus faber. The sequence continues at coordinate 30,757,426 of NC_137195.1, forward strand.
AGGCAGACCTGATGACACTCAGGACTCCATCCCAGAATAGCCCCTGTCGTCCAGTCGAGGTGTGGGTTGTGACGCCGGAGCCAGGGGAACCCCAGGAGGAGAGGGTGGCGAGGTGAGTGCAGGATGCAGAACGGTATCGTCTCGTGGTGGTTGCCGGACAGGAGCATGCGGATGGGCACCGTCTGATGGGTGACTGTCCCCAGGAGGCGGCCATCCAGGGCAGTGGCAGGAACCGGAGAAGGCAGGAGAACTCGATCAACACGTTATCGTCGATGATGTTAACATCAGAACCAGAGTCAATAAGTATGGCGAGGGAATGTGAGCATTGGGGCAGCAGCAGCTGAGCCTGACACAGGGGGCATGGGTTTGAGGAGGGTTTGGAGGTGTGGCTCACCAGGACCTCCTCCCTCACTGGCGAGCCCGGCCTTTGACCGGACACCCGGAGATGTAGTGTCCAGCTAGACCGCAGTAGAGACAAAGGTTCCCCACCCGGCATCTCTCCTTCTCCTCTGGGGTGAGGCTGGCCCGGCCAACCTGCATGGAAGGGGCCTCACTCGTGGCTTGACGGGCCGGAAGAGCTGGCGGCCCGGAGGAACCTGGGAGACGGGTTGCTGGGCGGCGCTCCACTTGGCTCCGATACTCTCTCGCTGCCGGGCCTGGATGCGTCGGTCGATACGGGAAGCAAGCTCAATGATGCCATCGAAAGAGGTGGGCAGGTCGTGGGAAACTAGCTCTTCCTTCACGTACTCTGCTAATCCCATCAGGAACGTGTCAATCTGGGCTGCCGGCTTCCACTCGCTCAGTCAAGCCTGGGTGCGGAAGTCGATCGCGTAATCGACCACGGAGCGGGACCCTTGACTGAGACCCAGGAGACCACCAGTAGCATCGGGACCCCGTGTTGTCACCCCGAACACCTTGCGGAGCTCGGCGGCGAAGGCGTGGAAGGAGGAGCAGGCTGGTGTGCGTCGTTCCCACTCGGCCGTTCCCCATAGCCGAGCGCGGCCCGTCAGGGGATTTACAGCGAACGCCACCCTGGCATCCTCGGAGGCGAAGGTGTGGGGCTGCAGAGCGAAGAGGATGGAACAGTTCGTGATGAACAGACTACAGCCATCTGCGTCTCCAGCGTAGCATTCTGGAACCCCCACCCAGGGCTCCAGGGGTTACCCAGGCTGGGCCGGTGCTGGTGGAGGTGGGTCCGGGCGGCGGGATAAACTGACCGAGAGCGATGGCGAGCTGCTGGACCTGGGCGGCTAGCGTGGCGAGCCCTTGCTCTTGGCTAGCTGCTGCTAGCCGAGCGTCCGGTGAGGTGGAGGCTAGGACAGCCTCCTGGTGTTGGAGCTGTGACTCCACCCTTCCCAGGTGTGCCAGCAACTCGGGGTTGTGTGCTGGGTCCATTGTTGGCCAGATTGTACTGTAACGGGTGTGGTTAGGACCCAATTGCAGCACAAAGACAGGCAGGGATATTTGGTAATGTCTTTTATTTGTAGAGCAGACGGAAGACAGGCAGGGAGCAGGCAGGATACGTCGTCGGGGACAGGCAGGTTCGATAACGAGGAGTGCAGACAGAAGACAGGCGGGGGGGCAGGCAGTGTACGTGGTCGGCGCGAGGCAGAGTCGGTAGCGGGGAGTCGGTAGCGGGGAATCAGTCCGGAGAACGCTGGAGAGTCTGGTGCAAGCATCGAAGACAATCTGGCAATGGGTGACTGGTGAGAGAGGCATATACAGTGGTTAGATTGCATATCTGGAACAGCTATGTGCGCAGGTGAATAGAGTTGGGCTAATGGGACAGGTAAGGAGAGGGAGGGGAAAGTAGAAGAAGGCGGAGATCATGACAGGTGGTCTGTAGGATGACTCTGGAGGCCAAGAAGAAGAAGAGAGTGAAATAAGAGCCAACGATAAAATGGTGGAAGTTGAAAAAGGAGCAGTGTTGCATGCAATTCAGGGAAGAGGTAAGGCGGCAATAGGTTGCCTGCAAACGATTACCAGATGACTGGGAAACAACTGTAGAAGTGGTGAGGGAGACGGCAAAGAGGGTACTCGATGTATCATGGGGGAAGAGCAAGGAAGACAAGGACTCCTGGTGGGGGAATGAGGAAGTACAGGAGAGCATAGAGCAGAAGAGGTTGGCTAAGAAGAAATGGGATAGTCAGAGAGATGAAGAAAGTAGACAGGAGTACAAGCTGATGTGGTTCGGATGTGTACTGGTACCCATCTTCAAGAATAAGGGAGACGTACAGATCTGTAGTAACTACAGGGGAATAAAGTTGATCAGCCACAGCATAAGCTATGGGAAAGGGTAGTGGAGGCTAGGTTAAGAGGAGAGGTGGGGATCAGCGAGCAGCACTATGGTTTTAATGCCAGGAAAGAGTACTACAGACGCAATGTTTGCTTTAAGAATGCTGATGGAAAAGTACAGGGAAGGCCAGAGGGAGTTGCACTGCATCTCTGTGGATTTAGAGAAGGCAGAGAAGTACATAAGAGTGGTACAGGATATGCATGAGGGCAGTCAGACAGTAGTAAGGTGTGCTGTAGGTGTGACAAAGGCATTCAAAGTGGAGGTGGGATTGCATCAAGGATCAGCTCTGAGCCCTTTCTTGTTTGCAATGGTGATGGACAGGTTAACAGATGAAATCAAGCAGGAATCTCCGTGAACTATGATGGTCGCGGATGACATTGTGACCTGTAGGTTGAGGAGAGACTGGAGAAGTGGAGGCATGCATTAGAGAGAAGAGGAATGAAAGTCAGCAGGAGTAAGACAGAATACATGTGCCTGAATGGGAGGGAGGGCAGCGAAAAGCTGAGAATGCAAGGAGTGGAAGTTGAGAAGGTGGAGGAGTTCAACTACTTGGGGTTGACCATCCAAAGCAGCGGAGAGTGCGGGAGAGAGGTGAAGACGAGAGTACAGGCAGGGTGGAGTGGGTGGAGAAGAGTGTCTGGAGGGATCTGTAACAGAAGGTTTCCAGCAAGAGTGAAGGGGAAGGTCTACAGGACGGTCGTGAGACGAGCTATGTTGTACGGTTTAAAGACAGTGGCACTGACAAAAAGGCAGGTGGCTGAACTGGACGTGGCAGAGTTGAGGATGTTGAGATTTTCATTGGGAGTGACAAGGATGGACATGATTAAGATTGAGTACATTAGAGGGATAGCTCAGGTTGGACAGTTTGGTGAAAAGTGAGAGAGGTGAGATTGAAATGGTTTGGACATGTGTGTAGGAGATATGAGCGTTACATTGGGAGAAAGATGCTGAGGATGGAGCTGCCAGGCAAGAGGAAAAGAGGAAGGCAAAAGAGAAGGTTTATGGATGTGGTGAGGGAGGACATGCAGGCAGTTGGTGTAAGGGAGGAAGATGCGCAGAACAGAAGGTATTGGAGGCAGATGATCTGCTGTGGCGACCCCTAACGGGGGCAGCCGAAAGAAGGAGTGTTAAAGGAAAATCAGGACCACATAAAATAAGAACGAGAGAAGTGTTTCTGGTGTACCTTGTGAATATGAGCTCTTGAATGAATGAATTTTGGTGTACGCCGTTACCTCATATCATATCAAGTGGATTATTCTCAAAGATGCTAAAGGTGATAGAAGAGGTTGACAACCAAAAGTAGAACGGTATTAAAATGTTTCATTTCTATATTTCGACTGTCTCGTTAAGTCAAAAGCAATGGTGTGATAAAATGGACTTGTTCAGACATCAGAAATTTCATAAAAATAATAAAAAAAATTATATATATATATATATATATATAACATCTACATAAACAAATCGATATGAGAAAAATTTGGAAATGAAAATATTTTATAAAAGGATGGTTTTACACGTGTAGTTATTTTATAAAAATATAGTTTTATAAATGTAGTTATTTGTTCATTTGTTATTTTAAAAGGATATGTGGGATGCCGTCTCAAGTCTTGTCCCCTATTACTTGCCATACTTTTTGCCTGGCCTACAGACATCATGACGTCGTTCTGAGCGCTGACGTTAGAATGGACGAGCCTTGACAGTGAAGCCTGTGAGAAACTAGTCGAAATGAAATCAGTACTTCCGGCCCATTCTTTTCAAACTAAAACCTCGATGCAATGACCTGGGTTGGGGAATACACGTTGCGCAACGTTTGTAACAAATTATGCTTTTACTTTGAAGCTCGAGGCAGTTTTTTCCCTGGGATATGTTTGGAGTGACAATGTGGAGTGTATCCAGCAACCAGACCCTGCGTCCAGAAAGTTGAGTTTTGGGGGAGAAAATCGGCCCAACTTAACAATGTTTTCGTTAAGGTAAAACATCCGTCCCTTCCTATTAAAATGTACATTTGTTTACCATACGCTGATACCGTATGTCGCTTGCTCGTGGAAACCTGTACCAAACACTGAGTCAGTTGAATCGCTGCAGCACTAAGAAGCTAGTTAAGCTATGTACGCCGGTATACATACCGATATACGAACTAACATCTAGAAGGTCAACGAAAGGCAGTTGAAACATGTCAACGTCAGGTAACAGATTCGTGAGAAAGCTAACTAGCGCTCATAATGTATTTGAAGTGCTCGTTGACGACATCATTCGGAGGGCAATTTGGTGGATGTCGTCAAGTTATTGTCATCGGTTGAGAGATGCATTTGGTCGTACACATCGTACTTGGTGGCGTGACCGTCACCCCTTCGCTGGTCAGTACCAAGCTAGGTTGCGTTGCTTTACTTCATTAGGGATCCGCTAACAGTCGTGGCGGTGATTGACGATAGGGGGCGCCCTAGCGCTCCCTGGGGCAGCATTCCCAGATGTGCGATGATTGTTGTATTTGTACGATAATTTAGCCTTTTGTCCGATGAACGATCAATAATTCTTAAAACCCCTTAATGAACGATCATTTCGACATGTCAGTTTCAGTTTTTCTTCCTTCATAATAGTGAAATGCTTTCATCATCTTTATTCATCTTATATTAACTGTGTCAATAATGTATATCGAGGGGTCGTACATGGGTTTGCCTCGGCACACGTTGCAAACGCAGTTCTGGTTGCGTCGCAGTCTGGATTTGAATGTACGATAGCTCTCCCTGAAATACGATCATTCTGGAGTCCTCGTTCGATTATTTGGTTTGCGGCAACTGGCAACACTGCCCTGGAGCGACCCCAATCGTATTTATTTGCGAAGAAGAAGCGCACCAGGCCATCGAATAGTTTGTAACAATGCTAATGTTACGATATAACCGATATGTTACGGGTTTTTTTTTAAATCTAAGCGTTGTTTGCTTTGTTGCTCAACTTGCTCAACAAGCTATGGGCGACGGTTCACATGACGTAAATACGTTTACTGTACTACTGCAGAGTTATTATTTGTTCCGTGAAGAAGGACCGCTTTGCCGGGAACCACACAAATAGCAGTCGGGCTACTTCAATACTGTACACATAAATATGGGGGCGGGGGGGGTTGGCGTGAATGGTAGTGAGGGTGCCCCTCATCCAAGAGGTCCTGAGGTAGATACCCTTTATAATCAGATGTATACCGTGATAATTATACATATCAAACTATAAGACAGATGTTTTGTACATATTTTATTACTTGACCTTTAACACAACAGATAGGCTAGTATAATCAAAAGTACACAAGCTGAATACAATGCACAATATAATTAATAGCTTTTATTGATACTAATTAAATAAAACAAATTACATCTACAATCTCTTTCAAACTGTCTTTCAATAGAAAATAAGATCAGAATTAAAGTAAAGACAAGAATGAGCAATGTTCTGGGTTATAAAACACCTCTGTGTCTACTCAAAATAAGGAAATACAATACAATCCGGCATTCCCAATCAACAAAACAGGTGTCATCAATTTTTAAATAACATTAGCTATAAATAACTGTAGGTTTCACCAGAGCTTGAACGGAACGAAGGTGTATTTTGGTTCACTGATTAAGCGCTGCTCACAGACTTGGGTGACCATTGCTATGAGCTGTTGAGTCGACCGCCAGCAGCAAGCCACAGCCAACACAATGACCAACACAGTGACCAAAGCAAAGTATGTTGTGACGTACTCCGTTGGTCACTCAAGGAGCTCGGCCTTCCTCTCAGAGAGGTTGCTTCTTTAGCCCCCATAAGCCTGTGCTTGCATTAGCAGTGTGGTTTATGTTGAGGCGGTCACAATCATGACACTTGAGTTGACTGTTAATTGTCATGCAAATAATTGTGAATAAAAATGTAATTGCCTTTTTGCTCATATCATAGTATATGCCTAAAATAATATAATAATACACATGGATATTGAACAATGGAACATAAACATTTGAGTACACGTTAAATTTGCCTCAATGCTACTGATACAAACATGCTAAATTGACATTTGCAACAGTTCTAACATTGGCTTAAAAGGGAAATGTGATGTTGAAATCAACAATTTTACAGAATGGTCATCTCAAAAAACTGATCAATTCCTTCTTTCGACTTGTATTGCCTCATAATAGAAATTTGCGTTGCAACACATAAAATCATACAAAACACTTTAACACATGGCCAACATGAGATCAAATCAACTGCCAATACCAGATCTTGTCTGTTAATTGTGCATATTAAGCAGATTTTTGGCGGTAGGAATGAGTCATTTCTGGTTCTGTTGTGTTTGGGTATCCTTAATGTTAACAGAGCAGAGTTTTCTCAAACACTATTGGCTCTTTTTACAGATGGAATCTGTGTTAGATGTCTTGCCCTTTTAGTACTGTAGGTTTTCTGACCTGAGGCTCTCTTTTAAAATCAATGGTTACGTCTTTTGTTTAGAGATGTTAAGATGGAGGAAAGAGTTGTCACACCACTTAATAAAGTGTCCCAGTATAGGCCCATGTTCAGTTTCCGTATTATGGAGAATACTCACTATGACTGAGTCATGAGACAACTTTGTGACGCGTCTCTTATCATGCTGACTCCTACACTCATACGTATACAAGATGTGTAGGATCGGGGATGGTACACACCCTTGTGAGTACCAGTATATGAACAGATGTCGATTAGGGGATTATATATTTAAGTTTCCGTATGACTGCACCAGCTGTTGTGGTGTTCAAACTTTATTATAATGTAGATTAACAGCATTTTACATTTGGCCAGGCCATTTGGGGTGGTTACAATGGTTTTTCGGGACAGTTCTGTGACAATGGTGAAAAACGTTACTCCCTGCCTTTCCCGTACCAGAGACCAGGCCTGTACAGAGACAATAAGAGGGACAGGCGCTCAAAGTTAAAAAGGCCACATGGAACAAGATTTTAACATGCCATTTCCAGCATAACCTGGTGAATTTTAGCAACCCATATACAAACTGTATGTAATGTATTTTAATTAAATGTTTGGATTCTTTAACAAAAACATGCTAATTGTGTGAATTGCAAAGTGAGCTTCCGCAAGAGTCTAGTATCAGTAGCTTTGAACAAGTCTAGTTTTTTTGTTTGATAATGCATGTCATAGAATATATAGATTCTTGATTTATTTAATTTTATTTAACATACTCGTCTTCAAATTTTCCATATATTCTTTACGATAATAGTTGCTAATGTCAATTTCAAGCTGTTTGTATTTGTTTAACCAAATTATTTTCCATGGTTTAGACAAAGAATCCTTAAATCACATTTTTAATTTATAGAAAGCTATAGATATCTTATTATATGAATTTATAGGCCTATTATTTAAGAGCTTATGAATTCATATCTTGTTTTGAATTCATATCTCTCCCCCAATACGCTGCTTCAGCAGTAATGTGAGCTTCTTACATCAATTCACCCATTAAAGACTCGTTTGGACTCGACCAATGAGAACACATTCAGAACGCGTACCTCATGAATATTCATATCTTGCCCAGAAAATAAGTCCGCTACCTGCTAGTAGTCTGGACTTTCTCTTCTCCTTTTTCCTACCGGCTAAATAAAGTAATTTATCCTGGAAAATTCTACTCATTAAAACACTACTTGCTATGTTATTCTCCTGCCATGATTATAAAAAAAGTCGGGAAAGGAGTTATTGTCTTCTTTTTCCCTACTAAAACCACACAGTGGGGCCCGCTTAAATATGGCCATTATTTGGGCTTATTTTATTCTATATTAGCCGAAGTTGACAATTGATATTCAGATTTTGGGGGAAAAAAACAAACAAACACTCCACTCTGCCCCTGCACGTCTCTCTTGAAGAACCGGTCCCCCCATCAGCGCTTCCAACTGTCTGATTAAAACAGGGGTCTGTCGGATTGGGGGCCCATCTTTTAGTCTGTGTATAATACTGCTGTTTTCAACAAAATCTCCTGCCCATTCATGCTAAAAACAAAAACTAAACACACCTGATTAAAAGGGCGCCATGGACATCAAGGGGCTAAGGGGCAGGTGCTTGGGAATTCTCCACCATCACCTCTGCACGTGGCTGCCGGACACCACTTATAGGAGGTTGCGTTCCACTATAAATATTAAAACCTCCATCCACATGAACACCTTTTCCCCATGGCAGTTGGGCTCACAAACAAGCTTCATGCCCCCTGTTCCACACTCTGGACACAGATCAACACCACAGCAAACACACAAACAAACAACCTGTGCAATTTATTAACAATACAGTGTGTGTGTGTGTGTGTGTGTGTGTGTGTGTGTGTGTGTGTGTGTGTGTGTGTGTGTGTGTGTGTGTGTGTGTGTGTGTGTGTGTGTGTGTGTGTGTGTGTGTGTGTGCTATATCTCTCTTACGTTGGAAAAAATTGGCGCTGGTCCACGTGTCCTGGAAGATGTCCCAGACAAATGGGAGGGAGTGAACTTAACAACAGTTACTATATAAAAAATGAAATCATGAAGGAATGTAGATTTTTATTTTTATTAATTATTCAAAATGAAATAAGTCCCATCAGTTAGCGCCATTTTAAAAATAAATAAATATTACTACTTGAAATCAAATAATTTCTGTTTGTAGTCAATAAGTGACAAAGTTCCCTTGTTGAAAAAGGGAAAAAGTGCGGTGTCTGTCTCACATTTGGGTCTTTGGGTCTGAACATAAATATCCCCAAAAAAAAAACTATGAATGTATGTGTCCCTGTTGTCAGCAATACATCATCTTTCTGCTTCACCTCTGAGTTTTGGATGCTGTGCTCTGTCTCGGCTAGTGTTGGTTTGTTCGCGAACGATTCGTTCTTTTTGATCTAATCTTTGAAGTGAACGAAATGAACTGAATCCTCAACCAAAACAATTTGTTCATTTGAGTCTCCGCCTTTCGCCAAAAGCTACTTCAAGAGGTTGTTTGCGAATTCATCAGTGAAGGAACCTAAAGAACTGGCAGAAATAGTTCAGAATTGTTTCCGCCAGTTCTTTTAGTTCTTTCAATTCATTCATTCATTCATTCATTCATTCATTCATTCCCTCTTCAGTTATTTGAGTCAGAATGCTGTTATTTCAAAACCGTATTGTGCAGACATTACACATGCATTGCATGATCCATGCCTGTCAACAGTGGGATTTGAAAATAAGGGAAATGTACTGTCCCAGTGGTACACCGTTGGCGTGGAAGGCAGGGGTGTGACTGACAAAGTGCCGCTCGTTACTAAAGGTTACGCATGGTGTTTTCTGTGGTTTCATTCAATAACAATAAAAAACACACTTATTATATTATTGGTTTTGTTTGGAGAAACGGGGGAACGGGACACGCGCAGTTTTTGGGTCAGTGCCAGTTGCTGGAGCGGAGAGCCAACCTTTATTTTATTCCTTTTATTTTTTATTTTTAGAATGGTTAAAAATATGGGACATTTATTATTCACAATAAAATAAACAACTGGAAGAAGAGTAAAATACAAGAGGATCCCGGGGATTGACCGCTATGGCATGATCCCAACTACACTTGGCCACATTGACATGAAAGTCGAAATAAAATCTTTATCAGCTAAAATTGTTAATTAAACTATTTTATTTGATACTTTTGAGATTTAAATGCCATATGAATGTGTTTATATTATTATTATGATTGGCCATCTTAATATTATATTTTATGTTGGCATTTCCACCGTGCATGATCGATACTCTTGCACTGTGTGCAGAACGCAGCATTTTCAAGTATAATAATAATTATAATAATAATAATAAACCGGGACATTTTAATGTTTACACACAACTGAGATAATCCCGGACAGACTGGGACATCTTGTCACCGTAGTTAAGTCTGTAAGTGCTGTAGTTGATCATAGTACATTTCTTAAATAACATGTAGCTATTCCCAGACCATAATCGATTGGCGGGGGGCGGCAAAAGTGGGGTCTCAAACTTGTTTTAACATTTGTTCAAGGCCAGAAATCTTTCCGCATGGACTGCGGCTGCAGGGAAGACGGCAAGAACGAGTCTTTTGCGAACGTGAGAATCACCGGAAAAAGCTTGCGATTCGGTGAACTAATCAGTGGACACTTTTTACTGAACTGAATCAAAAGATTTTTGTCCCTGAAAGCAATCGGAATGCCCACCACTAATCTCCGTTCCGTGTTTGTGTGTGTTTACAAGTGCAAACTGTGTGCGGGGCTTATTTCTATAGCGACAACCGTGATTGGTCAGAGGTGAAAGGTTTTAGATCGTCTGAACTGAATGGCTCTCCGTTGCAACTTTCCGAACGCAGAAATTAACAGATCTGCTCATGTTATTTTTACCGAAATGATAGTCTATTATTGAGAAAGAGGAAAAGAATATGGCGATAATTATCGTTATTGTTTTATTGCACAGCACTAATTAAAATGGTGCTTAGAGGGAACTATTTTGACCGGACATTATGACTGGATAGATTTAAATATGACCGGATTCTCTCTCTCTCTCTCTCACTCTCTGATTTCCACCGACCATGCTGTGGTCGGGCCAATCTCAACCATTTATTTTGATTTGGGGCGGTTTTGATAAAATGGCGATGCAGAGGAGAGCCGTTGACGGTGCCTTCCCAAGATGCCTGCCACTGATGTGGAGTGGTCTGTTCAATCCCCTATTTCCGTTGAGACACCTTACCAAGATGGCTACCGCTGATGTGGAATGGTGTGTTGAATCTGCACTTGCGACAGTATTAAACGAACTGGACGGTATATTTTCTCTAAAAAGCATTTGTTGATAAGAAAGATGTGTAACAGGCAATTAATGTCTTTCTCCAGTATGGAGAGAGGTGATGGCGGGGGCAGAGGTGATGATGGGCTAGAGCAAATGGGGGGGCTCAGGTTAATGAAGTCGGCACTGTCCCTTTTGCTCCTTTCCATTAGCCTGCTTTAAGCAATCCACCCTGCACTGATCTGTGTCAAAAAGTCAGTGTTGCTCACAGTGAAGCCAAATCTGTGGACTAGATAGCCACTGAGGACTGAGCCACTGATTTTCTTTACCCTTTTGTTGGCATGTTTGGTTTCACTACTTTTACGGGAATTGTTATTTATTTTATTTTTTGTACTTTGGTATTGTTCCTTCGGGATCACTTAGATATCCATCATCATGCAATTTTTTCACTAGTATGACACTACATTTACTGTATGTTTTACTATATGTTATGATACTATAAGCTTTCAGATGGCCAAATACCAGTGAATCTGTCAGAAGTAAGGGCACAGGTAGTCATGGTCGATGTCAATTTTTGATTTCTCAATAGCAAAAATGACATGAACAGCAAACAAGTGAGCCAAGCTACAATATTCTGCATTGGTCGGCATTTTCCGCTTCATGTTGCATTAGCCTCATATTTTGCCTTTGGCAATCTTGGATGCGCACAGCTGCCATAATTTCTTCACTTCCTTGAAGAGTTTATGCCTATCATATCCACAAAAATTGCCTATGTACTCTTTTTGTTTTGAATGTGCTCGTCGCTTCACTGGCTTAAACCCCCAACATGTGATCACGAAAGCCATGCCTTCACCTGTGCTGTCCAAAGTCATAGAAAAGCGATCCAAACCGTGCCCGCAACCCATGCTCTGAACACCGGGCGCATGGCTCGGGTTCTAGCTGTACCTGCGCTAATGGAAATGCGGCTTGTCTTTCAATAACACAGTGGACCTTGTTCCGCTCAACTGCAAGCGAAGGTCTTTCTTTGAGTGGTGGGATTTGGGTTTGTAGTTGGTGATTCAGCCCTCTAGACTCTAGAGACTGAAGCAGAGTTGTTGGCTGTAAATTGTAAACTCAGCCATTTGACCACTGACTTGCTAAAAATGTACTTTGCCGGTTTAGACCTTTCATTGTGTCGTGGAATAATTTTGCTCCAAACGTGCACTGTCAGCTGCTAGGACAGCATATTTATCTCACTTGATAAACAACGATAAAATATAATCCACGGTTTTTCTTTGATACTGTTGCTAAACTCACACAGAATATCCCTGCCAATAGTTCTTCATTCAGTGCTGATGATTTTCTGAAGTTCCTTACAAATAAGATTGTCTCCATTAAAGATAAATTCACTGGTCCACACTCTTCTCAGAATGATGGCAATAAACTCTCTAATGCTTTGATGGATGCAGGCACTGTGACTCGGACCAACTGCTCTCTTCCACAGTATGAAAATTGAATGACTTGAAATGAACCAGCCTTGTAACTGCTTCCATATCTACAACCTGCATATTAGACCCCATACCGTCTAAACTTTTTAAAGAACTGTTTTGCTGTTTTAAATAGTAGAGTCTTGATATTATTAACAACTTGCTTTCTATAGGCTCTGTGCCCTCAGCTTTAAAAACTGTCATTATCAAACTGCCGCTCAAAAAAACAAATATTGATCCGCAAATTGTGAATAATTACAGACAATTTCCTATCTTTCCTATATGTCTAAACTACTTGAAAGGGCTGTCGCTGATCAACTTACTGCCTACTTATCCCTTCGATACATTTCAATCTGGCTTTTGATCGCTTCCACTGAAACTGCCTTGACCAGAGTAGTCAATGATCTACTTATTACCTGTTGATTCGGATTTGACAACATTGTTGCTGCTTCTTGACTTGAGTGCAGCTTTTGACACTGTTGACCACAACATACTTTTAAGCCGCTTGGAGAAGCATATAGGTATCCAGGGGACGCTTTCATGAAGGGGACGCTTTCATGATTTCATTCATATTTATCAAATAGAACTCAATGTGTAAATTACAATAATACAATCTCTGAATTTTCTGTAGTAAAGTGTGATGTACCCCAGGGATGTGTCCTTGGCCCTATGCTCTTCTCTAGCTATATTCTTCCCATCTTTGACATTATTTGCAAATGTGGTGTTAAATGTTATTGCTACGCTGATGTTACACAGCTATATGTACCGGTAAAGCCAAATGAACTTTCCGAAATCCTAAAGTTGTATGGTTGTTTTATTGCTGAAAGCTCGACCATCATAAACCTTGGAGTGATTTTTGATTCCCGTCTGACATTCCAGTCTCATATCAAGGCTATTCCCAAGATAGCGTTTTTTATTGTTGGTAATTGTTAAAGCTAAACAGCTATAAACTTTGTTCGTGGACGGACTAATCGTTACAGAGGAAATCGGAGACCAATACTTTAGGTTAATAAAGTATTTAATCTTGTGCAAGAGGAGCATTTACAGAGCAACAACACAATATGATGCTACCGTGGAAATGATCAGCTCTTTCGAGAGAGCTGAGACTTTTTATGGGATCGAGACTCTTGTCGCATCATCGGTTTGTTGGAGCGCCTCTGGAACAGTTCTTTGTGATCTATATGTTATTTTGTGATCAGTCCGTACATGCTGTTCCTGGCACGTAGTCACTTGAGTACATGTTGATCATGTTGTTCTGCACGTACACGTTAGGACATAATGTCACAATACTTCATAAGTTCTATTGAGAATACACAGAAATACAAAATTCTTATAACATTCCCTCCTGTTTATGCTGCCAGGCAGTACATGATACGGTTCCAAAACCCACTATCTTAAACTTTCAACACTAAAACGCATTACGTAATAATGCACTTTGCGTTTGTAATGATGCTAGCCAAGTAATAAAGGGGAAGAAGGTAAATAAAACATAAGTGTCCAACACAGACTGGTTGACCCATCGGATCCTACAGCTGGACCTTTCCGACCTAATAGAATCTTACCCTAGCACGATAAACAACATATAAAATATTGAACGTCTTCCTGGATAACATTTAAGACAAACAATCTTAATTGGCTGCATATATTATGCCATCAGAGAGTTTTAACTTTTGGAGATTTTCTATAAACTTTTCATAAAACTTTTCATAATGCTTAAGACTTGTTATCTAATTAAACGTTGGTGTCTTTGTAAGAATTTCCGTCGGTGTGATTCGTGTCAATCCTTGTTCTTGGCCATCAGACTCCAGTGTCATTATAGAGTCCGGGGATGTCGAGATCGACGTCCGAACCTGGAACCTTGAGCACATTCTCAACAGGGGTTAGGTCATCATAATCCTCCTGAACGGAGTCGATAGGAGGTTCATAATTGTCAGTGGTACCGTCATCATTGTTGTCATTAGGTATTTTGGTGTATAGCATTGTTTTGGTCATAACGTTTTCAATTAATCGTTGAGACAACCCTCTTATACATGGGATACAACAACAACCAGACATAGCCACAATTGCAATCATCACAGCGATCACAGGACAATAATAATGATTGTATTATCCCTGACCATTTTCCAAACATTTTCTCAAGCCACTTGGTAAGGGGATTCTCTATCCAGGCGTTTTCTGCCAGTTCTTTGGACAGTGCTGTCAGTCCAATCAATGCTTTGGTCACACTGCCTTCAGGGGCGGTATTGTTCGAGATGAAAGTGCAACATACGTCACCAAAAATTTTACAAACGCCACCCTCCTTAGCCAGCAGCATGTCCAATGACATTCGATTTTGCCAAGTCATTAAGCTAGTTTTATCCAGTTGTTCTGACAGGCGTTTCATCCCATCCCTAGTATAGTTAATGAATCTTTGTTGGTTGTAGTATATGTAGTTAATCCAATCGACATTTTTGTTTGTGGTTACCCACCAAAAGATCACAGATTCCAATCCCGCAGTTATTTGATTTTGGGCTTTATATTCGTCCGGAACTCCACGTGGTACACCGATATAATCTATATAAACCCTGCTGTCAAAAGTTCCTCCAGATGCTTTTCGCTTGTATCTGTGTGTTTTGGACTTGCAGTCATATATCGTATGCCGTTAGTGTGGTTGAGGGGTAAGACATAGAATGGCATCACAAGCTGTATCGGAGCACAGGTGCCACGCCAGTTAAATGGTAACCTGAGTGTCTTCCTGCCACAGAACCACCAGATGTCAGCCCTTGGTGTGGTTTGATTGTTGAGCCAGTTATCTGTTATCCCCTCATCTCCTGCGGACACATCTAAAGTTGTGTTGCAGGACGTCAGGGCTCCGGCATCATGTCCTAGCCAGCAAGTTCTCTGTAGGCAGGTGTAGTTGCCATCGTATGGCATAAACCAGGGTGTTTTCGGCTTTTCTGACACGGGGAAAACCAGGTGTGCTACAGTGGTACAATTATGAGGTGGGGTGGCAGAGTTAAACAGCTGTAGGACACACTTGAACCCCTGTGAATCAGGGAACGGCACTGTTCCTAGTGTGGGCCTGGCTGCTGCACATGCCAGGCAGTCTGTTTTAGGGCCATTCTGCTAAACTGTGTACATCAGCCAGTCGAACCATTCATTTTTCTGTTCATAGCCTGTCTGTATTTCGAACGTTTCCTGGACTGTGGTGACTTTGATATTTCTGACCAACTGGTTTCTTGGTTCTAATTTACTCGTATTGGTTGATATAGCCGGGGGTGTCGGTTTATTACGGACCGAGATCATAAATCGTCCCAGTGGGTCTTCCTCAGTTTCATAAGACCCCAACACATATATCCCAGTGTCGTCTTGCTGGAGGTTCTTAAGAGTTATTACTAGGGGATTACACTTGTCCTTCCCACAGTCACCTTGATATAAGCCTTGGAAGATTGACATTATACTTATCAGTGGGGTGGGACCTGAAGAGGCCTTTGTTGGTTTATAACCCCAATCAGACGGTCCTGAATTGCAAATGACGTACTGCCAGCTGCTGCACCATAGGTTACAAAGCTTGTTATTTGAAAAGCGGATGGATCCCGTACAGGGGTCTTTTCTGTTGATCCCCACAATGAATTACAGAACATAAGTCATATAGGATGCTCGCTGTTTGTCCTTCTGTGAAGTTTAACACGACCCTAGGATTTGCTTGCCTAAGGGACCTCTTGATCCTATATGTGGTTGCCATAGCTGTGGATGCAAGTGATGGCTCAGTAGGGGTGTCATTGTCCAGTTGTTCCTGGGGTTGGTGTCCCTCATACCAAAAGTCCCAAACCATCAAAAGTATGTGCAGTACTATTACTAATGCTAAGAACATTAATATGCACAATGTTCCTCTAAAACCACATCCTGTGCGCCTAAATGGGTTTCATGGTTTGTCGGCTATGGTTTGGTGTTTTACTTATCTGTGTCTTAGGTGTTACACGTGCTCTTTTGTAGTGGGTGAGGTGGACCCAGGTTTTCCTTTCAGCAATGCGGACTGCAGTGGGGGTAGACAACAAGACCTGGAATGGTACTTCCCAGCGTGGAGTGGATCAACACTTCTATTTTAGGACCTTGATAAACTCCCAGTCTCCTGGTTTTACTGGAGTCTCTCCCTGTGCCACTGGTTCTGTTGGAGAAAACACTTGGGCCGTAATGTCTTTGTTTTATAACATTTTACACATGTACTCAGCAATTGTTCCTGTTAATTCTGCATCATCTCCCTTGAGTTGTATGAGAGGTATTGCCAAGGTATGCCAAGCGCAGGTAAACATACAATCCATGTTTTCTCTGTTTCGTCCATGGCCTTTCTTACTAAACAGTACCTTTTCCCTTCTGCTTTATTTAATTCTATAAAGTCCATGCATATTGTTTAAAATGGATAATCTGCCAATGGAAACTTTCCTCTCTTTGGTCTCTTTCTACCCTGTGAGTTTTGTTTAGAGCAGATTAGACATCATGCACAAATATATATATTTTTTTGCCTAATTATGAAATCCGTATGTTGTGAATTGACATTCAACCATATAAACCATCCCTCCTGTTGAGACATGGGTATTCCCATGGCTCAAAATAGCGGCAAATCTAAAAAGTGATTTAGGAAGTATCGGCTTTCCTCCTGGTATTGTTGAATCTCGAGGGCTGCTGCCTACACAGCTTGTAGGCAAGGTGGTAATGCTCTCGCTATTGTATCTTATCTTGCTGAGTAGTAAGTGATTGGTCTTTCTTTATTTCCAAATTAATTCTCAGTTAGTGTATTTTGCAATTTATTCTAACTTTTTGATGATTTCTTGGCTTATTCAATAGTTAATTGTTAATTCTTAGACTTAGACTTATTGTCTAACAGTATGTTGCTGTAATACCCATTTTTATTGTTAATCTTATGTTTTATCTAATATATGTATCACAATTGCTATCACAATGTGAAGAATGTAAGGAGACACAATGGGGGTTCACTCGGAGGTCAGGTGATGTTTCACCAAAATTGAGCGCAATACAAGATGAGAGTTTTTCATAATGTTTTGCGTATAGACTGTTAAATACTTGTTTTTAGCAGAATAATCCAGGCACTTACAGTATATCATGATGAATACTCCAAATTTACAGAAGGTACAGTAGTCTGCGCAGAGAAGAAAATATTAACTGTTAATTTAAATTCAGTGCAGTTCTTTGTTAGACTCATAGGCCGGTTACATTATTTTTCCTGGCCTACTGTAATCATAATTTGTATGGGGTAATAGATTTTCTTTTTGTCTCAAAATTATTGATTTCATGCCCTAAGGCAGACTAATATCCTGATCCTGCAGCTAATAGATATGCACAGGGGTTCACACTTCAAACATCCTACTTGTAATGAAGCCTCTGGTGATGTATGACCACCAGTGCACCAGGTTCACAGGATCCTCTGTGAGGGGATCCACAAATTAGTTTCCACTGACATAATATTGCAGTTCTGAAATAACATTGTCTGGTTTCAATTATGCATAGGCCCGTGCAGAGACCTCAAAAGGGGCAGGTGCTCAAAGTAAAAGAAAAAGGGTATGTGGAACAAGATTTTTAAGTGCCATTTCCAGCATAACCTGTTGAATTTTAGCATGTACATTAGATGAGTGATCGTGGCATGACAGCGCTGTTAACCGCTTTAAGATCTTGAACCATACGCCATCCTACTGATGGTGCAGCTTTCTTAACTGGAAATAGAGGTGTGTTACATGGTGAGTCTGGACATTCTATTATTATTCCAGCTTGCTTTAGGTCTGCGATTACTGGTGCTATTCCTGCTTCTGCTTCGGATTTAAGTGGATTTTGTCTTTGATATGGCCTGAATGATCTTCGTGATGTTATTTTAATTATTTATTAATTATTATTATTATTTTAATTATTTTATTCTTCTTTAGATATTTTTAAACCATCTGCATTTTCTTCCCGTACAATCATTTTGCATGCTCCTGAATCGCAGAGAAATGGGATCTTTTTATCTCCCACTATTAAAGACACATAGGGTTTCTGCTCATACAGGTTTAACATCATGTCCGCGTTTTCTGGGTTGATAGTTTCTTCTGAATCGCCTTTATTCAAATCTGTGTGTGTGTGTGTGTGTGTGTGTGTGTGTGTGTGTGTGTGTGTGTGTGTGTGTGTGTGTGTGTGTGTGTGTGTGTGTGTGTGTGTGTGTGTGTGTGTGTGTGTGTGTGTGCGTGACCTGTTTTTCTCTTCGGGAGACATTCCGGATGTGCATCCCTTTCTCCTCCTCCTCCACCGCCTCCGTGTTCCCTCCTCGATCAGCAATTTCTCGTCCATCTCCTCGTCCTCCGCTAAATGGGCCACGTCAAACTCATCGGGGGAGGGACCCCCAGGGTCGACATCGTCCGCCTCTGAACCATTGCTGGAGGGCACAGAAGAGGTGGTGGGGTCTGCGGTCGGGAGGGTTGACCGGGTCTGGAGGGCTGGTCAGGATGGCGCTGATGGAAACTCCTGATGAGGGTGTGGTCCAGAACGTGCCTCGCAGGGACCCAGGACCTCTCCTCCGGACCGTAACCCTCCCAATCCACCTGGTACTGCAGGCCTCTCCCATGCCGGCGGGAACCTAGGAGACAGCGGACAGAAAAGGCAGGACCCCCATCAATGAAGCGCGGAGGAGGCGCCAAGGGGACCAGAGCACTCTCCCTGACCGGCTTGACTTTGGACACATGGAAGGTGGGATGGACGCGCATGGACCTGGGGAGCTTGAGCCGCACTGCCACCGGGTTGACGACCTTCTCCATCTCGAACGGGCCGATAAACCGAGGAGCCAGCTTCATTGATTCCACCTTCAGGGGGAGGTCCTGGGTGGAGAGCCAGACCCTCTGGCCCGGCTGGTACTCCGGGTCCTGGGAGCGGCGACGGTTAGCGGCAGAGGCGTTGTGGCCAGGGGCTCGGAGGAGGGCGCCCCTGGCCCGGGTCCGGGTCCTGCGGCAGCGGCGAATGAAGGACTGGACGGATGGGCAGGAAGCCTCCCTCTCAAGGGCCGGAACAGAGGCGGTTGAAAGCCGTAGGCGCACTGGAAGGGGGAGAGGCCTGTGGCCGAACTGGTCAGGGTGTTGTGGGCATATTCCACCCACAAAAGCTGCTCAGACCAGGACGACGGGTGTTGTGACGTCATGCAGCGAAGGGCCGTCTCCATCTCTTGGTTCTTCCGCTCTGTTTGGCCATTGGACTGGGGGTGGTACCCTGAGGACAGGCTGACGGTGGCCCCCAGGAGCGAACAGAACTCCCTCCAGAAGACAGAGGCAAACTGGGGACCCCGGTCGGATACAACATCTACCGGGATGCTATGGAGGCGGACGACATGGTTCAGCAGTAGCTCGGCGGTACACTTGGCCGACAGGAGCTTCGGTAGAGGCACGAAGTGAGCCATCTTGCTGAACCGGTCCACCACGGTCAGGATGGTAGTGTTGCCGCTAGACGGTGGCAGACCGGTGAGGAAGTACATGGAGATGTGAGACCAGGGGCGATGAGGAACCGGCAGTGGGTGTAGGAGACCGGCAGGAGCAAGAAGAGAGGGTTTGTGCTGGTTACAGGTGGGGCAGGCATTGACGAACCCTCGGAGGGTTCGTCAATCACTGGGTGATTGACGTCCTGACCCAGGGAGGGCCACCAGAAGCGATGCTGGACGACCTCCTTCGTCCGCTGGATCCCCGGGTGGCAGGTGAGTCGGGAGTTGTAGGCCCACTGGAGAACCTTGGACCGGAGGTCAGGCAGAACGAACAGACGGTCGGGCGGACATGCGCTGGGTCCGGGTTGGTCCTGGGCGGCGGCTCTGACTCTCTCTTCCACCTCCCAGGTGAGTGTGGCGACTAGATGGGAGGACGGCAGAATGGTGTCAGGGTCAGCAGTGTCCTCCTCCTCCTTCTGGAACTGCCTGGACAGGGCGTCGGGTTTGACATTGCGTGACCCCGGCCGATAGGAGAGGGAGAAATTGAACCTGGTTAGGAAGAGCGCCCAACGAGCCTGACGGGAGTTCAGCCTCCTGGCGGACTGGATATACTCAAGGTTCTTGTGGTCGGTCCACACCAGGAACGGCAGCTGGGTTCCCTCTAGCCAGTGTCGCCACTCCTCCAGGGTCAATTTGACGGCGAGAAGCTCCCTATTCCCGATGTCGTAGTTCCTCTCGGCCGGGGTCAAACGCCTGGAGAAGTAGGCGCAGGGATGAAGTTTCTGGTCGGAGGCGGTCCTCTGGGACAGAACAGCTCCGACTCCCACGTCGGAGGCATCCACTTTAACCACAAACTGCCGTTTGGGGTCAGGCAATACCAGAATGGGGGCTGAAGTGAACCGTGCCTTCAGGGCCAGGAAGGCGTCGTTGGCGGTGGCGGACCACAGAAACGGCACCTTGGAGGAGGTTAGGGCTGTGAGAGGGGCAGCCACCCTGCTGTAGCCTCGGTTGAACCTCCGATAGAAGTTGGCAAAACCGAGGAAGCGCTAGAGTTGTTTGCGGGAGTCCGGGGCGGCCCAGGTCGTGACGGCAGAGACCTTGGTGGAGTCCATCTGGATGGTCCCCCTCCAGATGATGTTAACATCGGAACCAGAGTCAATAAGTATGGCAAGGGAATCTGAGTGTTGGGGCAGCAGCAGCCGAGCCTGGCACAGGGGGCGTAGGTTGGAGGAGGGTTTGGAGGTGTGGCGCACCAGGACCTCCTCCCTCAATGGCGAGCCCGGCCTTTTACTGGACACCCGGAGATGTAGTGTCCAGCTAGACCGCAGTAGAGACAAAGGTTCCCCACCCGGCGTCTCTCCTTCTCCTCCGGGGTGAGGCTGGCCCGGCCAACCTGCATGGGAGAGGCCTTACTCGTGGGTTGACGGGCCGGAAGAGCTGGCGGCCCGGAGGAACCTGGAAGACGGGTTGCTGGGCGGCGCTCCACTTGCCTCTGATGCCTCTCTCGCTGGCGGGCCTGGATGCGTCGGTCGATATGGGAAGCAAGCTCAACGATGCCATCGAGAGAGGTGGGCAGGTCGTGGGAAACTAGCTCATCCTTCACGTAGTATGCTAATCCCATCAGGAATGCGTCAATCTGGGCTGCCGGGTTCCACTCGCTCAGTCGAGCCTGGGTGCGGAAGTCGATCGCGTAATCGAACACGGAGCGGGACCCTTGACCTAGACCCAGGAGACCACCAGCAGTATCGGGACCCCGTGTTGTCACCCGGAACACCTTGCGGAGCTCGGCGGCGAAGGCGTGGAAGGAGGAGCAGGCTGGTGTGCGTCATTCCCACTTGGCCGTTCCCCACAGCCGAGCGAGGCCCGTCAGGTGATTCACGGCGAACGCCACCCTGGCATCCTCGGAGGTGAAGGTGTGGGGCTGCAGAGCGAAGAGGAATGAACAGTTCGTGATGAACGGACTACAGCCATCTGCGTCTCCGGCGTAGCGTTCTGGAACCCACACCTGGGGCTCCAGGGAGTACCCAGGCTGGGCCGGTGCTGGTGGAGGTGGGTCCGGGGAAGCAGGCAGCGGGATGAACTGAACGACAGTGGTGGCGAGCTGCTGGACCTGGGCGGCTAGCGTTGCGAGCCCTTGCTCCTGGCTAGCCGCTGCTAGCCGGATGTCCGCTGCGGTGGAGGCTAGGACAGCCTCCTGGTGTTGGAGCTGCGACTCCACCCTTCCCAGGCGTGCCAGCGGCTCGGGGTTGTGTGCTGGGTCCATTGTTGGCCAGATTGTACTGTAAAGGGTGTGGATAGGACCCAATTGCAGCACAAAGACAGGCAGGGATATTTGGTAATGTCTTTTATTTGTAGAGCGGACGGAAGACAGGCAGGGGGCAGGCAGGATACGTCGTCGGGGACAGGCAGGTTCGATAACAGGAAGGGCAGACAGAAGACAGGTGGGGGGCAGGCAGGATACGTGATCGGGGCGAGGCAGGGTCGGTAGCGGGGAATCAATCCGGAGAACGCTGGAGAGTCTGGTGCAAGCATCGAAAACAATCAATCAACCAAGGCAATGGGTGACTGGTGAGAGAGGCTTATATAGTGGCTTGATTGCTGATCGGGAACAGCCATGTGCGCAGGTGAATGGAGTTGGGCTAATGACGCAGGTAAGGAGAGGTAGAGGAAGGTAGATGAAAGCGGAGATCATGACACAAGGTGCATTTCCTCGGAAATACACAGAAGCATAACCATCATTATTATCATCCTCTCCTTCTTATATTAAAGTGTCACTCACCTTCTTTTCCTTTTTTGTGCATTTCACTCCTTCGGTATGCAGGGTGTGCTCCTTCATGACGTGCAAGCCTGCTGTGCTGTGTCCGATTAGGTGTTTTTTAATGAAAGCAGATACATGCACTTGGGTGCATGTTGTTTGGATAGGCATTTTTTAATTGCATAATCATGTCACTATAAGCATCAAACACCCGCTTGAGTCGTCCGAGGAAGATTATTACTTGTTTACATTCTTCCTGGGGGCAATGGTTTATTTTTGAGTAGTCCGCAGTATTGTTTACATCTAATTGTGGTGGTATCGGTGAGGGAAAAGGATTGTATGAGTTACTGCTGCGAGTTATTCTTTTCAGGGTCTCGTCAGGTTGGTACTGGAGGAACTGTGGACTGTAGGCTGAGACGTGGTGGTTCGGAGGAGGTTGGAGGAACTGGAGCGTAGAGCATTGGATGAGGAGTGAGGACTGGAGGTTCAGGATAGGGTGGAGGATCGGGTCGGGGACCCAGAGGAACGTACTAGTCATCAACCTCTCTCCCCTGTTTGTCTCGGCGGGAACAAAGAACAGGGTAAAGGTTATTAATTACCTTTGACTTTTCTTGTTCCTGTCTTTCTTTCTCCCTTTCACAACAATTTGAACAGTTGTTGTCCATTTTTATATTTTAAATTATTATTATTATTGTTTTGTTTTTAGCGCTTTAACATACATACAGAAATAAACAAACACAAATATTTTAAGCTTGGTTTTATGCTTGGTTGCCTTATAGCTAAGTTCAATCTTTTTTTAACTCAGGTCCTGGGGGATTAGTTTAAGCCCTACGTCCTTCCAAATGACGTCTTTTCCCGAGTCCTAGTTTTATTACTTTCCTCACAATATGATGTTAAATTTGTAGCATTACCTTCCTTAAGGCAGTGGGACCGAATTGACCGTACCTTTAGGAATTGCTTGGTTTTCTGAACCGGGCCTTTTATCCTTAATTGAATTGTTGGGCACCAATCCAATTTATTAAATTTTAGAGTAATTCATATTTTATCAATTATTTCCGAATTGTTTTACCTTCAAATAAGTAATGTTGATTCGTTTTTACCTGACAATTTAATGTTAATGTTACTTTACCTTTTGGGGAGTAAATACACAGAAAAAGGATTGTATCTTCTTACCGCTGTGAGTTAGTGGTGAAAATCAAGGAGAGGCTAACCTAGATACACCTGATGCACGCTTGTAACCCGATATACCCTGCCTGAGTAACTTACCTAACCTTTAGGAGTTTCGTGTCCCAGACACCAAAACCTTAAATACCAAATTAATGTTAATGCTACAATTTGATTAGTTTTCCTTACAATTTGATGTTAAATTGTTTTACCTTTAGGCGTTTTCTACTCGTCCCATTCTAGCCAATTAATGCTTATAAGTAATAATTGTTTTACCTTTGGGAGTTTTCCGTTTCGTGTCCCAGACCGAAACCTTAAATATGTCCCTGACGTATATTAAGGTGTCACGTTTCCTCCGTAATCCTGGCCCCGTCACTGCTCCGCTCTCCAGTGGAGCTTGGCCTCTGTTGCTCAAAACGGATCTCTAACGGTCTGGGGCTGAGGACATTCTTTAGGAGTTCCAGACTCCCCCTTGCAAGGTTTCAGGTCCGATGCTCTGGAGAGAGGAGGAAGATGTTGGGGCCCCACATTGGGCGCCAAATTAATGCTAAAGCTAAACAGCTATAAACTTTGTTCGTGGACGGACAAATTGTTAGAGGAAATCGGAGACCAATACTTTAGGTTTATAAAGTAAAATAGAATTAAAATAAATGTAGTCTTGCGCAAAAGGAGCATTTACAGAGCAACAACACAATATGATGTTACCGTGGAAATGATCAGCTCTCTCTTTCGAGAGCTGAGACTTTTTCGAGACTGTTGTTGCATCATCGGTTTGTTGCAGCGCCTCCGGTTAAAAACAGTTCTTTGTGATCCATATGTTCTTTTGTGATCAGTTGTGTACATGTTGTCCATACATGCTGTTCCTGGCACGTAGTCACTTGAGTACATGTTGATCATGTTGTTCTGCATATACACGTTAGGACATAATGTCACAATCCTTCATAAGTTCAATTGAGAATACACAGAAATACAAAATTCTTATAACAAGTAATATTGCTAAAATCGGATCTATTCTATGATTGTGCAATGCTAAAACTACTGCATTTGTATCCTCCAGAATTGATTATTGCCCCTTTCTCTGGTCTTACTAATTGTGCTACTGGAAATGTTCTGCTTGTTCAGAATGCTGCAGCTCGAATCCTGACAAAAACGAAAGAATTTATCATATAACACCGGTTCTGGCCTTTGTTTTCTGGCTACCAGTGCAAGCTAGAGCTGATTTTAAGGTTCTTTTAACTTTTCTTGCACCACCTTACTTCTCTGAGATAATTATACCATAAACTAGCGCTGAACGATTTGGGAAAATAATGAAATTGCGATTTTCTTTTTTTTTCTTTTGAGACCCATATTGCGATTGCGATTTAGTATGCATATTTAGCATGTTTTTTTAAGTTTCGATGTTGGTTTCAATTTGATGAATAATTCAGCCTTAACATATACCCCAGCACCCCCTCTTCGTTCTCTCGATGCTGGTCTCCTGATCATTCCCTCAGTTAACAAAAAATTGCTTGGGTTGTGCTACTACCCTGGTTTTACAAATGAACAAGAGCTCTTACTACGCCTTATGCCAGGGGTGTCAAACTCATTCTGGTCTGGGGGCCGCATACAACTTAATTGGATCTCAAGGGGGCCAGACCAGTAAACTCATTCCAAAATTACATAGAACTAACAATAAGTCCACTTTTTTCTTTGTATTAGTGCAAAGAAGAAGAAGTAAATTATAAAAATCTTTATATGCAATGAATTGTCCTTTTATTAAATATATTATGAACAACCTAAGAGTTTTTAAGAAAAGTATGTGCATTTTTAACAACACTTTCGCCCAGTTTAACATTTATTTAAGTGCATTATGCATAAAAACTGATCACAGTGATTGTACAATGTTGCAAAACATTTATTGACAGTTTTGTGGAAGTTAAAACACTGTCCTGCATGTTAAAATACATCAAACACGTCAAAATTTATAAATGATTTAAAATCAATTTTCCACATCTGGGAAGCAATTCTGAACACATGAACTGACTCCACACACTTGAAATCTTAAGTGGCAGCTGTTTTAAACAGACATTTGATAAAGTAAATTTGTCCCCTTCCTTGTTAATGCATAACATGTATGAATGTAAAAAAACATACGTGCATAAGAAAATATGGCATGCATAAAAAATATTTTTTTACTCAGCAAAACTCTTCTGTTGTAAATCTGTTACTGACTAGCACTGACTTTCACAGCAATTACAACAGCAAATATTCACAGCTGTTTATTTTTATAGTGCGATGTTGACAGGAGCATTCCATAAGATTTAGTCTCAGTATTTGCCCCTGAAACTTGGCATCTTTTAGCCTGCACAAGTGCATTAATAATCAGGCAACATGTCCTGAGTAGCAGCCGCTTTCAGAATCTCATTTAAGTGCTTATGTGTGAGCTTTGAGCGCAGCTTCATTTTATTAATGTTCATTACTGAGAAAACCTGCTCACAAAGATAGGTAGTCCCGAACATGGACAACATTTTTGCAGCCAGTGCTGTCAATTTAGGATAGCCTGGTTGGAGATATTTGTAAAATGTGTCCAAGCCCACAGAAGCAAATTTGTCCTTCAATTCTACATCACACTGCAAATCAATGATTTCAAGTTGCATTTCAATGGGCACATCAGAAGCTCTGACTGTGAATGGTGAGCGAAAAACTGCGAATTCTGTCTCGAGTTCGCTAAAGACCTGAAATCGTTTCCCAAACTCCCTCAGCAACCCTGAAATCTTTGTACTGTTTCATGTCAGGATTAACGCTTGCTGCGTACACATCTCTGAGACAGGGAAAATGAGCAGGGTCACCGCTTGCCATCTGCGTCTCCCATAACGCGAGCTTTAACTTGAATGCATGTATGCTGTCATAATACTGTTACAATTTTTTTGCGTCCTTGCAACATTTTGTTCAGATTATTCAAGTGCTCTGTAATATCAACCATAAATGCAAGGTCCTGCAGCCAAAGTGGGCACTGTAATTCATTAACAGGTTTTCCTTTTTTCTCCATAAATTGTCAGATTTCCTCACGTAGATCAAATAAGCGCTTCAGCACAGCACCTCTGCTTAACCATCTTACTTCAGTGTGGTATGGCAGACCATGGGTAATGTTACAGTCACTGAGAAGGCTTTCAAATTGACGATGATTGAGACCTCTGGCTCAGATGAAATTAACAGTTCGGACAACCACCTCCATGACGTGATCCATTTTTAACGCCTTGCAACATAATGCCTCCTGATGCAAAATGCAATGAAATGTCCAAAAATCACGATCATTGACGGCGCACCATCAGTAGCCAGGCTTACGGCGCGGGACCAGTCTGCCCCGACTCTGTCCAGCGCTTCAACGACGGAGCGGAAAATGTCCGCAGCTGTTGTGGTGTCGGTCATAGGCACCAACTCGAGAAACTCCTCTGTAACAGTCAAAGTTTCGTCAACTCCACGAATGAATATGGCCAGTTGAGCGACGTCCGTAATATCAGAAGTCTCATCAATTGCAACAGAAAATGCCAGAAATGACTCAGATTTGCGTTTTAGTTGGCTGTCCAAATCTGCCGATAGTTCCGAAATCCTGTCTGCCACGGTATTTCTCGTCAAGCTAATATTGGCAAAAGCTTGTCGCTTCTCAGGACACACAATTTCGGCAGCCTTCAGCATACAGTTTTTGACGAATTCCCCCTCACAGTATGGCTTTGAGGCTAATGCTATTTGGCTTGCAATTACGTAGCTGGCTTTCACCGCAGCATCACTGACCTCTCGGCTCCGGGTGAAAACAGATTGCTGTTTCCTCAGACCCGCCAACAATTCATTTACCTTCTGTTTTCTCAGTTCTCCGTGCAAGCTGTTGTATTTTTCACCATGCTGAGTTTCATAGTGGCGGCGAATATTGTATTCCTTAAGCACCGAAACTTGCTGCATGCACACCAGGCACACGGGTTTCCCATTTACCTCCGTGAACATATAGGAAGAGGTCCATTTTTTTTTGAAAAATCCGACACTCTGTGTCCACTTTTCTCTTTTTTGACAAAGACATTTCACTGAAGAGGGGGCCAGGGTCAACAGAAAAAGCGGGTAAAACGATAGAACTGACTAAAACACAGCGCCACTAGCGGACAATATAGGAACTGCAGATTTTAAAGAAAATGAAGTTTATTGTTATTTTTTTCAATAATGCAGATTTATCCCGCGGGCCGGACTGAACCCCCTAGCGGGCCGGTTCCGGCCCACGGGCCGTACGTTTGACAGCCCCTGCCTTAAGCTGTCTTGAGACAGCTCCACCGAATAAAGCTGAAAGCCCCTTTAAGATTAAAGATCTTTATTTGTCACATACATATACATACAAGCATACATATATGTAGTGAAATGACATGCAACGCACCCAGAGATTATGCATTATAATTAACTAACTAAACTAAACTTACCAGAGCCTCAAACTTAATTCAATGAGTAAATAGAATAAAATAGGAATAGAAAAGGTAATACACGAAGTGGGAATACAAAATATAAATAAATGGAATAGATTATGTATAGAGCTATGTGCATTATAGTGGCATGTGAATAAAGTGAGGTAGTGTGTGTTGAGATATACAGTACAGTATACAACAGTACAGCACAGCAGTACAGTAACACTGGACAGCAATACGGCACTGTATACTATAACCCAGTACAATGATACAGATAATATACTGTTGTATACTGTACTGTATATCTCCATACACACTTTTTCACATGCACTTTACTGCACATATCTGTATACAAATTGCTTATCCCATATTCATAACTCTATTCCCTTTACTTCTATTTTGTATCCCCACTCTGTATTACCTTTTTGAGTCTTATTTAATTTAATAAATATTATTCTATTCACGCACTGGATTACATTTTAGGAATCAGTTAGTTTCAGTTAGTCAGCTAGGTAGAAATTAGGTTAGCTATTATGTTTGGTTTAAAAACTATTGTGCATAATCTCCGGGTGCGTTGCAAAGACATGTCACTGCATATCAATGAACGTATGTATGTGACAAATAAACCTCTTGAATCCTCTTGAATCTTGAATCCATACTCATACATGCGGAGAGGCATGCTCTGGTTACTGCACTGGGGTGGATTCCCCCACAAATTGAGCCTCCGGCCACATTTTCTCACACCTGTGTGAGAGCCCAACACCTGTGTTCATGTGTTTGGTGACATTTCCCGGCCTCACGTGAGGCTTTGGGCTCACATTTTCTCTTCAGCCATGGCGCTCATGTTACTGAGTGGACAGGAGTCCTCAATAAACACACTGGAGGGAGGGAGGGGAAATAAATATTTATTTATTTATTTATTTATCAATTATTTTGTGTACATTAACCGTGACAGCTTTCGCTGGCACGGGAGCAGTGGAATGTCTGTTTCGTGCTAAAACTAGAGGTCTAGCAGCACGAATCCCCTCTCCGTAGCCGCTCATGTCCTCTGCATCTTCCTGCCCCTAACCGCCGAAGCCTGTGGCTGCTGGGGACGGCAGAAAAGATTCCCATTTCCAGCCACTCATCCCATCAGCTATGGGATGCTGGGACATCTCCTGGGCCAGAGTCAGTCGGCTCTGGGCACGTGGTGATCTTGGGGGCCGTCTGGATCCTGACTGCTCCTGTGATGAGCCGGGGCTCTGCCAGGGCTCGCGGCGAGGTGACCGGGTCCGTCGGGGCATGAAGATCCTCAATGCCACGCACTCCTTCTGCTGCCGCTCAAACTTGTGGGTCATGGAGTCCACAATGGGCCCGAACAGGCCCGACACCTTCACCAGAGCGTCCAGGAGCCTGGTCTACTCCTTCTCAGAGATTTGAGATAGGTTCAACCACAGGTCGTGCTACGTCACCACCAAAAAAAACCCATCACATGCCCGCCATCCTGCGCTGCACCCTTGGCCATCGTGAGGCAGAGGTCAGTGACTTTGCGCTGTTCCACCTAGGTCTCAGGGGTGGCCTTCCCCTCCAGGTCTCATAGAGCCTGGCCTGGTAGGCCTGCAGCAGGCAGATGTTGTTCAGCAGCTGTAGGGCAGGCTACAACACTGCTGAACAACATCTGTTTTGTATGACTTTTCAGCCAAATTCGCCGTCAGCCTGCATGCCTTGGACGGCAACTGAGGCTTTTCCGCGGTGAGAGAGTAGCACATGTGGAGAGCTACCGATTCCTCCAGGGGTGCATCGCCAGGTATCCCAACTCCGGCTTGGTGTCTAGTGTCGGTCACTTGCTGAACGCCTGGATAGTGCCGCACATCTTCTGGGGAGCGCCCCAAAACAGCCTTACCTCCTTGGTGAAATCCTCCATCACCAGGAGGGGAAGCGGGCTCGGGACCGATCCCCAGCCTCTGTAAAATATGCCCCAGACATGATGGAGAGAGCAGCAGATTCGGGGTCTGCCCAAGGCATTCCCAGCTTTGCCACAGCTCGCTCCAGGAGGTGAAAAGGCCCCTGGGAGGGTTTGTAAGCAGCACCATGTGCCTCCTCACCTGGCTCTTCTCCTTGCCCCTCCTCCTCCTCCACCTTGGAGCTCCACTAGGCTGCGTCAAATTCCCACAACTCCTGGTGCACAACCAACTCCTCCTGATCCCCCTGGCACAAATGCTGAGGAAGATCCAGAGAGACGGGGGAGGGTGGCCTTGAAACAAGGCCCAAGGACGGGAGAGCCGATTCCTCCTCTTCGTCCTCCACCAAGATGCTTGAAGGCCTTTCGGCAGTAGTAGTAGTTGTGTGCGACTGGGGAGGGAACTGAAGATGCGGCCTGGCCGGCCTGATTGCGGATTACTTCCATCAGCAGACTCCAGCAGTGCCAACAGTGCCTCTGCATCTGTGTGCCGAGACAGCAGACACACGATTGAGTATCCATCCCTGTGGGCCAAGTCCCCAGCCGACATAATAATTCCTAAATTTTACTTTTTCTTTGTCCCAATAGCGGAGAGCTGAAGAAGTATGACAGGCGGTGACCCAGTATATATACTGGGAGGCGGGCCATATGATTGGTGTCGGAGTCGCCCAATCACAGCCTGTCAGGGCCAGGTTGAGACTTGGTTGCTTTAAAGGGGCTTTTACCTTTATTCAGTGGAGCTGTCTGGAGACAGCTTAAGGCATAGTAACAACTTGAGTTCGAAATCAAATAAAACTGTTGGTTTCAGAGCATCTTCCTACCATGTCCCTTATCTCTGTAATGGCCTCCCAGTACATGTCAAAGGAGCACCCTCAGCTGAAATCTTTATATCAAGACTGAAAACCTGACTCTACTTACTTCATAACAGCCTACCCTAGAACATAGAACTGAGTCGAGTCCATCATCTTTTCAAACAGTCCTTTAACATTAACGTTTTTAATGTTGTCGTTTTATTTAGATTTTAATTTATTTTTTGCTATGTGCAGGCATCTCTTTGGCTTCGATGTCTTTGATGTCGTTGTTTGGTTGTGACTATTTTGTTTGCTGTTTTCTCCTGTCTTCTTTTGATTGTGAAGTGTATCGGAACCATGCCGCATGGTGATTCTACACTTTAAATAAAAATTGATTGATTGATTAAAGATTCACCCTGACAGAGTAACTCTCGAAAACATTTGTCCACTACGAATGAATTGTTTGTGAGTCCGATTCAATTGTCCAATTTAGTATTTTTCTACAACTGTGGCACGGCACAATTGTTGGTTCATCAATTTCTGTAAGACAAAGCTGCCAATCCTATGCCATCCATTTTATCTCCCCTGGGAATTCAGCACGTTCATCATTACAGCCCTTTTTATCCGACTGCAAGCGGAGACCGACACAGCACTATCGGACCTGTATGATGTGTTGTGCTGTTTCAAAACAAACATCCCGATGCGGCTGTGGTGGTGACTGGGGACTTTACCATGGCGAACCTTAAAAAAGTTCTGCCTAATTTCCACCAACACATCATGTGTGCCACCAGGAGAGAGAGAACTTTGGACTACCGTTACACACCGTACAAGAACGGATACAAGACCGTCTTGCTCCCTGCTTTCAGGAAATCAGATCATGCCACGATCTCGCTGATTCCCGTTTACAGGCCTCTGATTCAAGATTCAAGAGGTTTATTCGTCACATACATCTACATACTTTCATACATATGATCGTGCTAGAACTGGTGGTGACGAGGGAAGTGAAGCGGTGGACGGACCAATCAGAGGCTGCGCCTCAGGACGCACTTGCGGACATAGACTGGGACATGTTCCAATCAAGTTCTAGTGACGTCAGCGAGTTTGCGAATGTAGCGGTGAGCTTCGTGGCTACGTTAGTGGACAGCATTGTTCCCACGGTGAAATTAAGGATATTTCCAAACCAGAAACCGTGGGTTGATAAATCCATCCGCTGCGCTCTGAATGCTCGCACGGCCACTTACAACGACGGTGTTTTATCCGGTAATATGGACAATTACAAAGCGGCGTCTTACAATCTGCGGAGGGCAGTGAAGGACGCTAAACGGACATACAGAGAGACTGTGGAGCTACAGATGGAGCAGTGGGACACCAGACGCTTGTGGGAGGGGCTGCAGACTATAACACACTACAAGAGTAGCTCCTCCCCAGCCACGAGTGTGGACGCCTCCCTAGCTAATGAACTGAACTCCTTTTATGCGCAGTTTGAGTCTGGCAACAGCACTGCTAGCTCGCCGGCTAATTGGAGTTATACCGCTGGGGATGAGGGTGCACTCTCAGTGTCAGAGCATGATGTCAGGAGGGCTCTGATGCGGGTGAACACCAGGAAAGTTGCGGGCCCAGATGGCATATCTGGGTGAGTACTGAAGACCTGTGCAAACCAGCTAGCCCCGGTGTTCACTACAATATTCAACATCTCCCTGGCTGAATCAGTGGTCCCGTCCTGCTTCAAGAGGTCCACCATTGTTCCTGTCCTGAAGATAGCCTCTCCAACCTGCCTGAATGACAACCGTCCGGTGGCCCTCACCTCGGTGGTCATGAAGTGTTTCGAGGGGCTGATTAAGGATTATATCAGCACCTCCCTCCCCCGCACCTTGGACCCGTTGCAGTTTGCGTACCAGCAGAACAGATCCACGGATGACGCGGTCTCCCAGGTACTGCACACCATGCTCACACACCTGGATGGCCGCAAGGGGGCCTATGTGAGAATGCTGTTCATTGATTACAGTTCAGCTTTCAATACCAATGTCCCCACAAGACTGGTTGTCAAGCTGAAGGAGCTTGGACTGAATACTCTGCAGTGTGCCTAGATCCTGGACTTCCTCACAGCCCGGCCCCAGGTGGTTAGGGTAGGGAAGCACATGTCCAGCTCCCTCACCCTGAACACAGGATCCCCCCCAGGGCTGCGTCCTCAGCCCCCTACTGTACTCCCTGTACACACATGACTGTGTGGCCAGGTCCAGTTCCAACACCATCATCAAGTGTGCTGTTGGAAACATGGAGAGAAGCGTCCGCTGCGGTTCAGGCCAAGAGGATTTTGCACCATCATACTGATGGTGGGGAAAAACAGAGGCTTGAATGCAAAATTCAAGATGGAGTTGCTGTTAGACTCTGATATTCTGCTGAGATGGTGAAAGAGATTAGTCTTGAACGCAGCATGCCAGGAATCAATTTTTAAGCGTCATTAGAGAGGAGGTGCGATCTGAAAGAGATAAGTGACTGCAAAGTGGTGGTAGGGAGAGTGTGTTGCTAGGCAGTATCGGATGGTGGTCTGTAGGATGACTCTGGAGGCCAAGAAGAGGATGAGAGTGAAAGAAGAGCCAAAGATAAAATGTTGGAAGTTGAAAAATGAGGAGAGTTGCATGTAATTTAGGGAAGAGGTAAGGCAGGCAATAGGTGGGAATGAACGGTTACCAGATGACTGGGAAACAACTGCAGAAGTGGTGAGGGAGACGGCCAAGAAGGTACTCTGTGTATCATGCGGGAAGAGGAAGGAAGACAAGAACTCTTGGTGGTGGAATGAGGAAGTACAGGAAAGCATAGAGCAGAAGAGGTTGGCGAAGAAGAAATGGGATAGTCAGAGAGGTGAAGAAAGTAGACAGGAGTACAAGCTGATGCGGCGCAAGGCGAAGAGAGAAGTGGCAAAGGCATACGACGAGTTGTATGAGAGGTTGGACAGTAAGGAAGGAGAAAAGGACTTGTACCGATTGGCAAGACAAAGGGACCAAGCTGGTAAGGATGTACAGTAGGTTAGGGTGATGAAGGATAATGATGGGAATGTGCTAACAAGTGAGGAGAGTGTGTTGAGAAGGTGGAAGGAGTACTTTGAGGAGTTGATGAATGAAGAAAATGAGAGGGAGAGAAGAGTGGATGATGTGGGGATAGTGGATCAAGAAGTGCAGCAAATTAGCAAGGATGATGTGAGAACAGCATTAAAGAAGATGAAGAGTGGAAAGGCAGTTGGCCCAGATGACATACCTGGGGAAGCATGGAAATGTTTAGGTGAGATGGCAGTGATGTTCCTAACGAGACTGTTTAACACCATCCTGGAAAGGGAGAGGATGCCGGAGGAGTGGAGAAGAAGTGTACTGGTACCCATCTTCAAAAATAAGGCGAGACGTAAAGAGCTGTAGTAACTACAGGGGAATAAAGTTGATCAGCCACAGCATGAAGCTATTGGAAAGGGTAGTGGAGGCTAGGTTAAGAGGAGAGGTGGGGATCAGCGAGCAGCAGTATGGTTTCATGCCAGATACACAGATACAGATACAATATTTGCTTTAAGAATGCTGATGGAGAAGTACAGGGAAGGCCAGAGGGAGTTGCACTGCATCTTTGTGGATTTAGAGAAAGCATATGATAGGGTGCTGAGAGAGGAAGTGTGGTATTGCATGAGGAAGTTGGGGGTGGCAGAGAAGTACGTAAGAGTGGTACAAGATATGCATGAGGGCAGTTAGACAGTAGTAAGGTGTGCAGTAGGCGTGACGAAGGCATTCAAAGTGGAGGTGGGATTGCATCAAGGATCAGCTCTGAGCCCTTTCTTGTTTGCAATGGTGATGGACAGGTTAACAGATGAAATCAGGCAGGAATCTCCGTGAACTATGATGTTCGCGGATGACATTGTGATTGTGACATTGTGATTAGAGAGAAGAATGAACGTCAGCAGGAGTAAGACAGAATACAGGTGCCTGAATGGGAGGGAGGGTGGCAAAAAGCTGAGAATGCAAGGAGTGGAGGTGGAGAAGGCAGATGGGTTCAAGTACTTGGGGTCGACCATCCAAAACAGCGGAGAGTGCGGGAGAGAGGTGAAGAAGAGAGTACAGGCAGGGTGGAGTGGGTGGAGAAGAGTGTCCGTAGTGACCTGTAACAGAAGGGTTCCAGCAAGAGTGAAGGGGAAGGTCTACAGGATGGTAGTGAGTGCAGCTATGTTGTACGGTTTAGAGGCGGTGGCACTGATAAAAAGGCAGGTGGCTGAACTGGAGGTGGCAGAGTTGAGGATGTTGAGATTTTCATTGGGAGTGACACGGATGGACAGGAATAAGAATGACATTAGAGGTACAGCTTAAGTTGGACAGTTTGGTGAAAAAGTGAGAGATGTGAGATTGAGATGGTTTGGACACGTGTGTAGGAGAGAGGAGAGTTACATTGGGAGAAAGATGCTGAGGATGGAGCTGCCAGGCAAGAGGAAAAGAGGAAGGCCAAAGAGAAGGTTTATGGATGTGGTGAGGGAGGACATGCAGGCGGTTGGTGTAAGGGAGGAAGATGCACAGAACAGAAGGTATTGGAGGCAGATGATCCGCTGTGGCGACCCCTAACGAGAGCAGCTGAAAGGAGAAGAGAGGCCAAAATATCTTTGCAAAAACATCATATATCAAATTTCATATCAAAACATATTTATTAGTTGATGACAAAAATCAAATTTATGCAATCTATTAGCCAAACTATTAGAGCAATAGATATGTGATGGCAAATTAGAATTTTAACAGACAACACTGTTCTCTTTTAGCTTCAAACAGTTTGCTGGATCATCTTGAGCAAACCAGAATGAGCAAGCCACCTCCTAGCAGACCTGGCATCCGATGGGAAGTGGGAGCAAAAGTAGAGGCCCAGGACTACCTCAAGAAATGGTATGACTAAATTTCATTATTTTTAACATTCCAAAAATAATAAATAGTCTATTATGTAGACAATTTGACAGAAGGCACATGTGTAAATTTAATTGTCTATTTACCAGAATAAACATTCTGGCAAGCATGCTTTAAGACGGCTCATTATCACAGCCTGCACGGTTAAAAAACAAGCCACAATATGTGTTATCTTTCTACTAGTGGAAGATGAAAACCACTCATCACTCAAACAATCATCTGAACAATATTGCTTTTCTAGCACGGTATTTGCTACGTTATTTCATTTCGAACAGTTATTTCATTCTTTCAAACAATAATTGCTATTTATTTTGCCTTTACCCTTTAAAAAAATCTTTAAAAATCTTTGATTGATGCATGTGATGCATATTTTTTTTTTTTTTCACCAGCCACTGCATGCACATACACACACACACACACATTCATATAAACTATCAAACAATAGCCTGTCCCGGACTTCAAGATGATTACGTTGGAAAAGTAAGGTTTCATATGTGGTCAATAATTGTGTTATGCAATGTTTTAAGCAAGTACTTAGACGCCTTTAAGGTCTTCTAAATGGCTTATTTAGTTTGATAGTTAGAAAGCCATAACATTATTAATTGAGAGGTAATATCCAACATAAGATGGGACTATAATATTTGTATTAATGACTGTCAACGTGTGCGTCACAAAGTGGAATTAGTTCCAGTGTTTTACTGACCTGTAAATTTAGTCAGTTTTACATTGTGTCTTAAACGTTTGTTTAATGCTAATTTATTTATTCTCATTTTAGGTTACTATACTAAATTGGATATAAATTTAGTATAGAAAAGATTAATGTAAACTTAAAGTGTAACGCTCGTGTCGTCGTCTCCCCCCCTTGTTTCAGTCTGGAGGCGAGTTGGTTCAGTTCAGCAGCACTTCTTTTGTGATGTATTTTGAGTTTTGTTCTGTTTAGTTGACCTGGGTTCTCTCGGGCCCAAAGAACAGCTTATCATTTTTGTGACTGTTGTTCATTTTATTGAATCTATTTTTGTCTTGTTTTGTTCCCTTATATTTATACTTTTGGGAAAATGTATCCTTAATTTGAGCACGATTTATGTTATTCTAACAATGTAGGCATTTGCAGTACACATATTTAGGTAAACCAATAGCAAGATTAAAACCGGCTCACATACTCATTGAAATATTTTACATTTAAATTTTCAACGCAAATGAGACAATTCCCAACTCCAATCAGTGCCCTCCCCCACACTTCTAGTGGAGGAACTTCAATATGGTTTCACATTCATCAACATACGCACATGGATAACAACAACTTTGGCCTCTGCGCACACGTATTGAATCTGGCTTGAACTATGCATATCCATCTTTTCAGTGCATAAAGTAACATTTCTACATACGTTAGTGAATGAGGCCAAGTGTTAAAAAATTTAATACCGAAGGAATAAAGAAGGAATCTTCTACAGTGATAATTTCTTTCCGATCTAACTGTTAAAAACGGAATCTGTAAAGTCTGTATAGTACTTGTATTGTGAGTGTGTCATTACACCCCTTTTGCTCTTTTCTTCTTATCCACAGCCGCTGACTAAATGTCTCGATACATAATTCACTCTCTGACCTCTCCATGCCCTGATGATGAATGGGCTAAATTGATTGATCATTTAAGAGAGCCCCACTTATTTATATGCTGTTGTCTAGGTACCCTGCCCGTATAGAGAAGGTGGAGCCTGAGGATGGAAAGCTTCTGGTCCATTTTGAACGCTGGAGTCATCGCTTTGACGAGTGGATTTCCTGGGACAGTAGTCGACTAAGACCACTGGACAGATCCACCATCCGCAGGGACGCAATGGAGGAGGGGGGCAACCCAGCTCTACGACACGCACAGATACGGATCACCCATAGTCCTCAGACAGACACAGAGCCTGAAACAACAATCCAGGTACAAATACCCTTTCACATACCTTTAAAGCACCTGACCTCTTAAAAATGTATTTTAAGTCTCAATCCTCGGGCGCATAAATGCTTAGGTGACAACTTGCAACTTGACCAATTTATTAGACTGGTCATTTTGGAGGCACGGTACAGGGAAAATAGGCAATGTACGATTATCATGTTGGATATTGCAATGACGATATGAATTACAATAAAGCAAAAATATTTATTTTTCCTGATCCTAGCAGGGATCGTCTTTTCTCTTGCCACATTGACATCTTTTGAGTCCCCGGAGGGAAATTCAGGCGATACAGCAGCAAAAACAATGCTGTCAAGAAAGAGATGAGAGATAGCTTTGTGTCGATAGATGTGTATACATAGAGTGGTACTAGTGATTATGAGCCCAATATGGGCAAGTGGCAGTTAGTCTACAGTAAGTACAAATTACAGTATTGTTGCATTACTATCAACAGTGGCATACTGTAGTAACAGCAGTCAAAAACATTGCATTCGGTATTAACAGTTAAACATATGGCATCAAGTATAGACGACAGTCAGAAAATATGGCATCAAGTATAACCAGCAGTCAAAAATATTTGCAGTCAAAGACAGTCAAAGTGGCATACAATGATAACAGCAGTCAATAATAACAGGAGTAATTAGGGTAATAGTGCAAATGATCCTAACGCAATAGCAGTCCTATTAGCTAACAACGGTCCTAATATGTAAACTCTAAGGTGGTATTCGATTTTAGTTTTCTAATACCATTAGTGTGATATTAATGTTCACCAGTTCTTGGCTGTTGGCAAAAAGGAACGCCTGAAATGTTCCATTGTGCACTGCGGAGGGATTTGCCTGTGGCTGAACTTGCTCCTTGTCATCCTCCGCTCCTGGTAGAGAGGATTAAAGGGGTTCTCCAGGATGGCCTCGATCTTTGTGCTCATCCTCCTCTCTGCCACTACCGGTGTCGGTGAGGTAGTTGCTGATCCAGGCCACCATGTCGTGGTACATCTGCATCATCATCAGCTTCTCTGCGAGCAGAAAGGGCTGGATAGTGTTAAAAGCACTTTAGAAATCGAAGAATGTGACTCTTACCATTATGTTTGGTGTAGCTGGTAGATGATGGCATCATCCAAGTCGATGTTGGCCTGCCAACAGCCTCAGGGAGAGATTAAAGAGTTGCTCAAACACTCCTGCTAGCTGCTGGGCACATGCCCTAAGCACCCTAGGGTTGGTGTTGTCTGGACCCCTGGCCTTGTTGATCCGCAGCCTGGATTGCTGTGGATCAATATGGGTAGCCCAGAGCACAAAGTCAGCAACGATGCTGATGCCAGCAGTACACTGGGGAAGTTCACAATATTTTATGACAGTCTTTGGCACATGATAATGCAATTTTCCCACTTTTGAAAAGGAAGGGGTAGGTTGTGATGTTTTTATTTTTTAAGTGATGGTACAAGTTGTTTGTGTTCCCTCTAGTTCTAGACACAACTGCTTGGCACGTCACTTCTTTGACCGTCAACTTCCACTTTTTGGTATCAAAGTTTTTTTTCCATTGACATTTTCATATTTACCTACATCCTTACATATGACTATGCAATTTACTGTTTACGTTTAACTTTAATGTGTAAAATCTGTGTGTAACTCCGATGTGTACAATTATTTTACATACTGTATATGGCTGTTAAACAGAAACTAAACATTGTTGTAGACATATGACTTTTTTTCTTTGAAACAAATTTGTGTGAACAGTTCAATTTAACATACTAACTAGTCATATGAGAAAATAATCACTAAAAAACACTTTTGAAAACACTGTAATATAGAATTGATCATACAAAGTGAAAACAACAAATTTATAATGATTAATCCAAAGGAATGAGAAGAGCAAAGACAGAGAGAGATTGGATAGAGAGAATTAGGATAACATTTTGACAATTATATCAATTCCTGTGTTCTGTTGATTTGATCAAATCCAGGGACATTGTCTTTATATACTTTACATGTGTGTAAAGTCTGGTTTAGTTTCAGTCAACTCACTTATACTTGTGAAAGCCTATCTCGGTGTTCATGTGTAAAGATATCTAATTTTGGGAATGTGTTTTTTGTAAGTCTTTTTGGACAAAAGGGTCTAAATGATGTAATGTCACACTACTCTGTCCTGTAGTCTGACGCCTCTGCATTATAAATGTAAAACAATTTCAGTGAAAAAAGTGATTCAAACATGTAGGAAATGGCTTTATATTTAGCGGACTACCGATGAAAGTCTAACTATTGGCCACAAGGCCTGAAAAGAGAATTTTAAATATTTCTCAAAATGTGACATCACACCGCAGGAAAATTTATGTGATGAGTTGGCAGAAAAATACTCAATAAAAATTGTGAAATACAGGAATTTTGGTAACTTCTTTTCTCCTTCCTTCCTAAAAATAACCAATTTATTGAATGCTTATATATACATTTCTTATTAAAATCAACGATTTGCTGTGTTGCTCAGTAAGAGGCTGTTCTGGCTACAATATGTTAAAGCTATTTATCTATTGTTGGTTCTCATACCCCTTGTGGTGAGACTACAGAAGTATACATAATTTAAATCAGGGATTTCTTATTAAATGATCATACTCTTGAAACAAAAGCATAATTTTGTCGGTTTATTAATAAAATGGAAATTCTGACTGCTACGTTGGTATTGCTTAGGGATGCAACAGTATGGTGCGCTTGGTGACCATGGTAACGGTACGGTTTCTATATCTTTATATTTAAGATTATTATTAAAAAAAATTAAGTTTTTATATATATATATATATATATATATATATATATATATACACAGTATATATTAAAATGTTATATTTAAAAAATGTTTCACGATAAAAAATAAATAAAACCAATACTGTTGTTAGTTATTTTTTGTGTAGAACAGCTATAAACAGTATTCTTCGCACATAAATAATAATAAAATAACTTATTGAAATAAAACCTCACAGACCAGTGCGTGTCGCCACGTCTTTTAATGGAATGTATTCCTCTGGACAGTGCCTTCGCTTTGTGAACCTGACGTGACTGGGTGCGTTCCTTTTCAGCCCTCTCTTACATAGGGGGGAAACATTTTCTGGCGTTAGGAGACAGCAACTTAAAAAAACAATACCACATAAAACTGTAAAACTGGACAAAAAGAACGGCTCATCACCCAGTGAGACTCTGATCCCTAAATATCTACAAAAGAGCCGTACAAAAAAACCTGATCATTCGTGATCGATGTGGTGTGAGTAGAGTTAATTGCACTCTTTACTAAAACATTTCTCTGTAGTTTTATCGCATGTTTCTATTGAAAAAGCTGTACACAGTTTAAAAATTGTTTTGACCTCTCGCGCAAAAAATTTGAAATGCAGCACGGCTCTGTGTGGACCCCGCGCGGCTGACATGGCCAGTGGAGCTCCACAGCGGATTCAATGGGAAGCACCACTCACGGTACACCGAGCCTGTATGCTGTGCCAACGCGTCCAGTGGACTTCTAATGTGATACCGTAATACCACGGTTCATGTGTGCGTATTGAGCTGTAGGCGTACCGAACGGCTCGATAATATACTGTGTACAGTTGCATCCCTAGTATTGTTTGGTATAAGCTTTTGTTGTGTTATGAATCTTGTAGATTAATAAGCTCTTCTATGTCAAAATGCATTTGTCTAAAGGAGTTGCAGGATGGAGAGGAGGTCCTCGCCCGCTGGACAGACTGTCGCTATTATCCTGCTAAAATAGAAGCTTTTAACAAAGAGGGTGAGCTCCAGCTTAATCTAACTGTTGGGTAAAGTGTGTACCACCCGTTTTCGACATTAAAATGGCCAAAGTTAGTTATGAGTTATGTAATCCATAGAACCAATTAACACAACCTACACGCTGTATCTGAGATCAGGCTATTTCCCGACGTACTCTTTGGCATGCCCTCTAGAGAGCTGGATTGAGATGAATGGGGAATCTCGATTCCATTAGAAACAGAGTGACTTAAAGATGAAATCTAGGCTTGCTTGAGCTTTTCCAGACAAATAAGCACCAGTGCTATGTCTGTTACAACAGAGACTCAGAATCTTTTTTTTTTCGCCAGGTACATTTACATTTATGAAATCTAATTGTATGCTATCATAAACCACCTAAATTCACTGTGGTAGTGACTTTTTCTCTTCTCCTTACCTAACTCTTCATCCACCGACAGCGTGTGGGGGATGCTTGACTTTGGATTCACTTAAATCACAAGTAGCTCGATTGGCCTGTTCTTAGATACAGAGATGTGTGAGCATTGGTCCTATGGATCACATAACATCTTGGGGGGGTATTGTTTTGTCCATTTCAGTGTTGGAATGGTGGTATTTTTAAAAGAGGACCTTTTTAAAGGCAAAATCAGATTACCAATTATCCTGTCAATACAAAACACATCTAATGTAATGATGTTGTAATAATACTAATTAAAAAAATGCAAACAGGCTGTTTCCAATCTGCAAAATGTGAATGCCTATCCTTGTTTCAAATTTAGAAAGTATGTCATAGATTCCTGGGTAAAGCTGTTTTAGCAATTTCATGTAGTCTGTTCAGAAAATATGTGATAATATTAACCATCATTGTTTACCTTGTCTGTACCTGAGTGGTTGCTGACACTGCTCACTCCAGCCTTTTTGACAAACATCATACAGTAGTACTATATTTAATTAGCCTTTTTAAAATGAAAATAAACTTAACTTAGCTTATATACATGCATATATTACTAATAATGGGATATTGCCTGTGTATGCAATCCTTCTTCCTTGTAGGTACGTACACGGTACAGTTCTATGATGGTGTGGTACGTAGTGTGAAGAGGATCCACATAAAGTCAATGCCAGAAGATGCCAAGGGACAGGTCAGCGTTTGTTCTGCTATCAAATATATAGTTATTTGATCTATTCCTTTGAGTGACCTGGTTCCTTACTTAATTATGCACTTATCTTGCCTTTTATATCCAATGTTTTAATTTGGTTTTATTCTCATGAACGTGTGGACAAAACACCACATGAAAGTTGACTTCAAAGACAGACGGAATTTATAAATTGGTATTAAAGTTTTACGTCTACAAACCTTAAGCACAGCATTATGAAACATTCAGCAACATTTTGTGATTTAAAAAGATCTAATTATCTTTTCTATAGTTTTAACTATAATGACTCTCAATCATCTGAGAGGGAGGGGGTACCCCTAGACCGCACCATATAAAAGGCTGAGTCCTCACCGCAGCGGCCTGGCACGAGGCCATTTGTTGTATGTCATCCCCTCTCTCTCTGTCCCCTGCCTTCCCTTTCTCCCCACACTATCACTATCAAATATAGCATGAAAATACCAAAAATATATCTTAAAATAAAGAAAAAGAACTGAGAGGGAGTCGTTTTGACCAATGTAATATTCATAGGCTGATTTTAAAGGCCCTTTTCAAAGTATGTTCACAAAGCATGGTAGGGCACACATCGCCATCTCACCCAAATCCCAAATCGAATCCCCTGTATCGTTTTTCCATCGTACAACAGCAGTAAACAGAGCCGTGAAGGTAGAAGTTATCTGAAGCGTTTTTGTCCTTTACTTAAAGTGTCAATCTAGAAGATTTTCATTTAAATAAATGTCTGTAAAGTCACTATTGCAGGATGAGCTAACATAAAGGTGATTGAGCTTATGGTCCACTGTCGAAAGCCCTTACATTTGCAGTATTCTGAGTATCAAGAACCAGGTGTCTGTGGCGATTTCCCCACCATGCATTCAAATTCATGCATTCTTGTGTACTGGCGACCTTGAATCATTATGGAGGCGTGACCCAGGTGCTTACTACCAACTGATGACATCACACAGGGGACACTGTTTGGATCTCTGGGAAGTGAGGTCCAAAAACACACCTGCAATTACCGCTTTTCGCTATAGGTGCCACCGAAAACAGCGAAACGGAAATCTTCGAGATTGACACTTTATAAAGTTATAAAATCAGGATATAGTGTGAAGTGTGTCATTTAACAATTATATAGTTAATACTTTTTTTAAACCCCCATTGCAAAGTTATCTGAAGACTAACCAAACAAAAACACAAGTTAATAAAACACAACCAGGCATGCATTCTTGCACAAAAGAACAGTAATATAA
Organism: Zeus faber; assembly: GCF_960531495.2. Lineage (NCBI taxonomy): Eukaryota > Metazoa > Chordata > Actinopteri > Zeiformes > Zeidae > Zeus > Zeus faber. The sequence continues at coordinate 30,801,382 of NC_137195.1, forward strand.
AAACCAATCACAACAATGGAGGAACTACTTCTGCATTTGGCGATTTTGTGTAAATTGCGATTAACTAATCAATGGCCTGCAGTATCGCTTTACACCACCTATGTGGTCCAGTTGTTGCACCTAGTACCATGCGAGATCAGGAGCTAGAATCAACACGGGTACTTTGGCATGGCACGGCTCAGCTGGGTTACGGGTTCTGATACTCTGGTGGGAAGGCACCATAAGTACAAACTTGGATCAACTAGGGGCACGCCAAAAAAAGAGAAATACCAATTTCTACCTTTTATGCATAAGCTATTTTTTTCAAATTAGGAGACATAACAAAATGCGTAATGAGTAAGGTTGTGATGGCAGGAAATATTGCTGTTTCAATTTCAGTTACAAACGGTTGCAACGGTGAGTCATATAAGGTTGAGTGGTATGTGCCAGCTATAAAAGAGTTCTGGCAATTAAAACATTAATATGTGAGGAAAATGCAGGGATAGCTATCTCAAAAATCATGACAGCATTAGATAGTTACATGTTTTTTGAACATTTTATTGTTAAAAAAAAGATAATGATAAATGATCAGGATTTTGAAACTGCAATTTAATGTACTGCACTGGGCGTGTCAGACAATTTGACTGGCAGCTTGCGTCATAGGGCAACCAGCAAGCCTCTCTGCCTTCACCGGCCATAGAAGCAGGGTAGGCAGTAAACTGTTCTTGTATCATTACATCTACGTCAAAAGGCAGGTGTCTACAGTACCTTTCTGTGGAAATGTAAACTATTATTTGAGAGTACATAATTTCTTACGCATGTTCTGTGCTACACTTGACACCCTCACATCATCTTACAGCTATGCAATCTTCTTAGACAAACATTTGCAATTGAATTGGTCGTACTAAAAAGCTCAGTGACTTTCAACCTGGCACTGTAGTAGGACACCAGCTCTCTCACAAATTAATTTGTCAATTTCTGCCCTGCTAGACCTGCCCTAACCATCCGTAAATTTTGTTATTGTGAAGGGGCAGGCTATTGGGCTGCTGGTACTAAATGGATACTGGTATTGAATTGTCAAATACCAGAGTATAAATAAGGTCTCTGTCTGGTACTGCTATCGGCAATGGAGAAATTAGTGGGTTAAAACTCAATAGTGATAAATATGGTTTTAGAGTTATTAAACTTGGCAAACATATCCCTATATGTTGCCACTGTCTCTATCTCTCTTTTGGTGCCTGTCTGTTCCACAAGGGCCCAGCAGTGGATGCAGCTGAAGAAATGATGATGATAGTGCACTTTTACACCAAAATGATAGTCCATCCTCACCTCCTCCATCACTGTCAGGTTCACTGCCAGGGACGAGAGCACACTGCAGTGCATCATTCTTTTAGTGGCGAAGGTGATCAGCTGCAACCTCCCTTCCGTCCAGGATCTGCACGCCTTACGGACCTTGAGGCGGGTGAGGAAGATTGTGGCTGACCCTTCCCACCCCGAACATCACTTATTGACAAAACATAAACATAGAAACAGAGTCAGACCACAACATGTATTTGACAAAACATAATTAAGTTGACAAAAACAGCCATTATGCCACATGGACTCTTCCTGTGTTAGTTATCACAATAAAGGAGAAAAAAGGTGAAAGTCATAATCAGGGGGGTGTTAAAGGGAGTGTTCAAAGCAGATGCCGTGTGTGTGTGTGTGTGTGCGTGTGTGTCTCTGTCTGCCTGTGAGTGCATGGGTTTGGTCCCAATGAGTTCTGGTGTATGAGGTCAGAATTTTATCATAGTTACTCCAAGCATCGGAAAAAGCCTTACATCCATCCTCCACGCACTTCCCGAGGTATACAAACCAGTCCCAGAAAGCACAGAATGACCCTGCACCCCTGAAGCGCACACATACAATCCACCCCCATGAGCATAAGATGCACCCGCAAGTGCAGAACCCCGGCCGCAGGCACCAGGCATAATGTCGGCCACAGGCACAAGGCCCCCTTGGCCACCCACGGCCCTCGCAAAGACGAGGCCCACCATTCCGCAACCGGCTAGATGCCCCACCCAGCCACAAGCACAGAGCATGCACCCACGCAGCCGAGTACACTCAGCACAGGGTGCCCAACAGCAACTCCCCTGGGGGGACAAACCCCTGCCAATGCCCTTGCGGCCGCTCCTCCACCTCGGGAATCTGCCATGGAAAAGTCACGCAATGGTACCAAGGCAGACATCCCTTGCCCTCACAACCACGACGGCAACACTGTATTCAATTATACCCTTAATTTATCCTGTGCATAGAATGACACTTGGTATATTCTTAATATTTTTTATATTTGGCTATTTCTGTTCTTTATATTTGGCTATTTTTTTGTATATCTGGATATATCTTTTCAGACTGTTAAACTTTTTTTATTATAATTTTCTGCACCAATCCTCACTGACAAATTCCTTCCTTGTATATGTAAATGTACTTGGCTGAATAAGCAGATTCTGACTCTGATTCAAAATAAATCTGCAGTTTTTATGATTATAATCAGTAGTTTATGGTTGCTGCTTTTTTGGTGATTTGTGCGGGGCCATCTTGTATCTCTGGCAGGTTGCTGCGCGTCAGGTACACCTGGGCTGGGCTGAGTTTGGCTTGCATGTGTCGTAATTTGAATTCCACATGCAAACTCAACACTTAAGAAAATAATGGGTTTTCATCTACACAAGTGTTTGTCAGTTCATTGCTTCATGTCGCCCAATGTATTTATATAAATCATTTGTATATTTTGGGTTTATGTCAATTATTCGACATCTTTGCAACATCAACAGGACTGGGTTGCCCTGGTTAGAGCTGCTACAGCCTCTTGGTCAAAAAACATTAATAAACCCAGAACCAGCAACAACAGCATCCGCTGTCGACAAGATGCCCAAGGAGAGAAGGACGGACGAACAAGACAGGAAACAGAGGATGGAAGAGAGTTGGTGAGTAAAGAAACTATTTGATCCAGGTATCTAAACTATGTATATGTATGTGTAAAATGTATCTATAACAATACACATATTTGTATTGAACCATTCGATATATACGTTTCAAGGTTCAGTATAGATTTCAAGTAACCAAATGATTAGTTCGATTCACTCTAATAGGTGGGCAAAATACAATATAGTTTTAAAGTCTAGGCTTGCCTTCTTTCAACCCAGGCTTTATTAAAATGTTCCCATAATTTGTAATTGTTCCTAGCACAAACTCACCAACACTGTTGATAAACTTAGCCCTCTGCAGCAGCTTCTCACTATGCATAAATACAGTCCAACAGGCCAAAGTTGGTGAAAGAAAACTGTTGAAAGAAAATTGTTGAATGAAAATGTGAAACTCACATTATTGTCCCACCTAACTTAGTGTATTTTGTATTTTATTTACATCTAGATCATAAAGAGCCACTAAAACCCTGAAGAACCTGATAAAATGCAGGAATTATAACCATTTTCTCAGTTAGTAAAATGTAAAAACTGATATAAACTGATAAATGTAAAAACACAATATAGTCAGACAATAAAAACTGCCAGACTATTGTGAGATTGAGATTTAACAATTTTTTACAGTTTCAGACTTTGCCCCTTTGGACTGCATTTACACACAGTCAGAAGCCTCTGTAGCGGGGTACATTTCTAAAGTCTTCCGCAGGTTTGTACTTGGAACAGTTATAAATAAAGGGAACCAACATTTAAATAAGGCCTGGGTTGAGAAATGGTAGACCTATCTTTTACCGGTGTGAGATGTGTTTAATATTCTCAGTGCCATTCAGCTAGGCAGCACATATTAATGCTGATTTCAGAATGCAAAATTGTAGCTGGATTTTCACTCTGCAGTTGTTTTTCAGATCAGTGACAAAAGCCCCAGATCAGAGTCAAAAGCTTGAAAATAAAGCGATATTTGATATTTTCACTGCATTACTATTTAGGACTTTGTTTATAATAATAATAATAATAAGTTATAATAATTTGCCTCAAGTCTCATCTGCGGCTGTCCCCTCTTGTCACTCGCCGAGTGTAGGATAATGTCATGTGAACATCCTCATTTGGGATGCACCACTACGTCTTCAAGACAAAAAAAAAATAAGGAAAAAAGATGTTAGGATGGTGAAAGTCATGTCGTCTGTGGGCACCTTAAGACAAGATACAGCACAGTGTATCATTCTGTGGAACCAGCCGAAAACATAAAACAACACACATTCATCAAAGCACCCGGGGTGCAAAGTGGCACCTATCTCCGGAGCGAGTTGCAGGAAACACAAAAAAAAGCAAAACAACAATTGCACCGCTGAAAGAAGCACACATGCAATAGCAAGAGGAGTCGGCTTTGGCTTTTTTGTATTTAAAGATCCAAAAAAATGAAAAGGAGGTTGAAGTCCTTCTCCTGCCAGGTGATGCAAGGGCGTTTGGACCAATCATTACAAGGGAAGCTCTCAGAGTGAGAGCTTCCCTTGCCTCCGGGGCTTGCACCAAATTCTTAAAGAACCCATCACAGCGTCATTTGCTTCTTCTCTTGTTTCGAACACCTCTTTTTGGTCAAAAAGTTCTGCATCTTTTTAAGTATGCTCCACCTTTACGTTTTCTGTGGGTTTCTATTTTTGATTTAGATTTATTTCTGTTAGTTTAGTTTCCTTGGTAGACCAGTTACGGAGCGTGACAAGTATGTGTGAAAAGCCAGGGGGGTCCAGTGAAATCCACCCTTGTCTTCACAAATCTGAAATAGGGTTTGAAATGCTGTTTAGGTTTTTACTATAATCTAGTCCAGGTTTGACTACTACTGTAAAAGTTCAGTAGTTTTTCATCTGGACTGCCTCTTAAATGGCCTGTGTAGAAGAAAATTTGTGAAATCCCCCTTTTTTCTGTTTTCACCAATAAAATTAAAAGTTTTCACGAATCTGAAATAGGGTTTTACATGCTGATAAATATCAATACAATAATACCAACCATTTACCATGTCTTTTTATTGAAGTTCAGCCATGGAACAGTGATGTATTTTTGAGGCACGGTATGTTACTGAAAATTCTGAGGTTTTTGAATGTCAAAAAACTGGAATGTCAAAAACTAGGCACAAATTTGCAGCTTCTGATGTTATGGTGCATCAAAAGCTGTGAATTTGTGTGTGATTCACTAACACTTTCTTTCAGCTGATTTCTGAAATAAAAAATGCTGCTGTAGTGTTAGTGTTAGTGATAATGGTTAGAGCAAAATACTTAATTACATTTTTCACAAAAACCTTGACTTTAAAAGTAATTGGCGGACACCCTGCAGTACCTCTGTTTACCCCCTAAGGGTCGTGGACCCCCGATTGAAGATCACCGGTACAGACAAAGATGGTACCATACGATAATGGACAGAATGTGATGTTAAATAATGAGAATTTGGGGGCTACACACAGATGCCTAGTTTACATCTTGCATTATGGCAGGAAAATTTTAGAAAAATGTCAAAAGAAGAGCGGGAGAATGACCACGGGTGAGACAAATAAACATAGAACCAAACAACAGCATGTGCATGGAAAAAAACAAACATAGAAACAAATAACATGTACACAGAAAAACATAAACATCAGACGACAACATGTATCAAAAAAACTGAGTTAATTAGGTCCAGGAAAACTGGGACAGCAATTGGGCACATGGCGTCTTTCTGTCATAGTTATGGCAGTAAATGAGGAAGAAATGCAGAGCGATATAACCAGGAGGTTATATCGCAGGTTATAAAGTGTGTGTGTGTGTGTGTGTGTGCGTGTGTGCGTGCGTGCGTGCCGATGAGTGTATTGGGTCTTGTCCCAATTGGTTCTGATGTATAAGATCAGTGTTATATCGTAGCGCCTCCAAGCAACGGAAAAGGCCCTGAAGCCACTCCTGAGTCCCGCAGCCGTACAGACACCCCACGGCTGCAGGAAAGCCCCAAGGACCCCGCCATGCAGCCAAAGAAGACCCCCCCACCCCCCAGAGAAGCTGGAAGCCTGCGGAGCAACCCCCACGCTCGGCCCCGAGAAGCATAACCCAGTCCCAGAGAGTGCAGGGAGGCCCCGCACCACCGAGGCAAACACATACAAGCCACCCCCATGTTCAGGCACAAGACGCAGCCTCAGGCGTGGAACCCTGGCCGTGGGTGCCAGGTATGGACCGCAAGCCTGGAGCCAGGTCCCACACAGACAGACCGACACCCTGCCCAAACCACCTGCGAGCCATCAGGGCCCACCCGCGCAAGGGCGAGGCCCCCGCTGCAGGAAAGCTGCGCAGCAGGAGACAGCCACCCCCCACACCCCAACCGACAACAGCAAGAGGCTCCCCAGGCTCCCCAGGCTCCCCAGGGGCCCCGGAAGGCACCTGGCAGTGCTCTCCAGAAACTACCAGGGCTCGAGGCTAGCCGGCATGGGGCCCACCTGGCCGCACCACACCAACCCACCAGCACCCCCCCCCCCCCCCTCCCGAGATCAAGCAGCCACCAGAGCAACCAGATCAACGCAGGGGTGCAACAGGCCGGACAATGCCATAGCGCCCACCTCCCATACCCGGAGGCACCCAAGAGCTGGCCCCTGGCCAGGGTGCGCAACATTCAAATTTTCAGTAAGACGCGCATACACATGGGGGAACCCAATATGTATGAAGCTAGAGGACAGAGCCTATGTGAAATATAATTGCTAGTTAGGGGAATTTGTGACAGAACCCCCCTTAAGGCATGGCTCCTGACGTTCCACCATGCTGGTCAGGATGGGCCCGATGGAAGTCAGTAATGAGGGTTGGATCCAGGATGCTGCGTGTCGGAACCCAAGAGTGCTCCTTGGGACTGTAGCCCTCCCAATCCACCAGGTGCTTTCCATCTTACATGGAAAGTAAATGAATCCTCATGGATCGCAGCAGATGGAGATGGACAGCCACAGGGTTGAAGACCCTCAAGATGGGGACAACTTCACAGGGGAGGCCATGCAGGCGGAACACATGTTGCAACAGAATTTCGGTGGTTTCTCTGGCAGTGGGTTACTTGGGTAATGGAATCAACAGGACAGTCTTAGATAATTGATCCACAACTGCGAGGATAACAGTATTGCCATCAGAAGATGGCAAGCCAGTGACTAATTCCAAAGAGACGTGTGACCAGGGGCAACGAGAAACCAATAGGGAATAAAGAAGGCTGGAGTAAGCTTGGCGAGTGCTCATATGCTAGGCACAGATCTGGCAGGTGGCGATGAATCCCTTGGTATCGTCCTCAATGGAAGACCACCAGAAGTGTTGTCGGAACATGCCAAGGTGCGTCTCATTTCAGAGGGGCCAAACCAGATGGGAGTGTAGCAGGGTGTTCCACGTGGGAGCATTTTACCTTGTCCTCCACTTCCCAGGTTACCGCGCCCATGATCCACCATGTCGGAAGAGGATACCTTCAGGTTGTGGAGGAGCGCTTCAGGCTGGAACTGATGGGACAAGGCGTCAGGTTTGATGTTTTTAGAGCACAACATCAAAACGGTTAAAGAATAGGACCCCCCTGGCTTGACGAGGATACAGCCGTTCAGCCTAACGGATGTATTCCAGATTCCTGTGATCCGTTCAGACCACAAATGGCTGTTCCGCCCCTTCCACCCAGAGCCTCCACTCCTCCAGTGCAAGTTTCACCGCCAACAGTTCCCACTTCCCAATGTCATTATTCGTCTCTGCCAGAGACAGCTTCCGGTAGAAGAAGGCACACGGGTGAACCCTCCGATCCTCAGCCGACCACTGAAATAGGACTGCCCCCCCCTCCGGTGTCTAAAGCATCCACCTCCACAATTTACTGGCGACAGGGGAAGCTGGGAATATGAGAATTGGTGCAGAGGTGAAGCGTGATTTTAAACTCATCAAAAGCCCTCTCAGCCAGAATGGAACATTCTGGGAGGTGAAGCGGTGAAGGGAGCTGCCACCAAACTGTAGTTCCGAATGAAACATATGTAGAAATTAGAGAAGCCCAGAAAGTGCTTGAAGCTCCTTGTGAGTGGGAGGAGGTGGCCAGTCCGTGACTGCCTTGGTCCATCAATGTTACCAGCGTCAATGAAAAATCCCAGGAAGGACACTTCTGAGGCGTGGAACTAACATTTTTCGGCCTTTACAGGGAGCTGGTTCTCCAGAACCTAAATTGGCCCACCCCTAGTGCATCGTTGTATTTCAGCTAAAAGAGCAAAATGTAAACACTCACAGAATTTTCTGTGTGACAATAGATCAATGATTAGACTAGGGTAAGGTGGTGATTGAGTGGGTGTGTGATATCCTGTTCTATTAAGGTTACAATGTGTGTAATGGACTTTTTGTTTAGCTCCGTGAGGTTGGGTCTGGGGCGACCAATTTATGAAAAAGCTAATAAAATGATCAAAAAAAATGCTTATCGGAGTTAGCTTTTTATTTTTATTTTATTTTACTTCACTAAAAAATGTTGTAAAAAGGTGACATTTATTTTTCTAAAAGTGAAATAAATTAAGCCGACACTTTTAGATTTAAATGTTTACAGAAAGCCCTAAACTACTATGTTTATTTCCTTTTATACAAAAGGTAACTGGTGAAGCTGCAGCCTCGGTGTGTACGAGTGATGTAAACAGAGTGATGGACAAGCATCCTTCAGACTCGGATCCCCCACCTTCTATTGGAAAGGAAGAGCAACACAGACATTCTGGTAAATTAACAAATTGACGTAATTAGTTTGTTAACATCAACAATATTGAGTCTCGCTTTAATATTTATCTTTTTGCTGCAAGCAATATCAACTCCATTTTTTACAATGTTTTTTACAATCCTTCAAAGAATAATAAAATGGGAAATAGTATACTTGCAGTATATTAGGCCTTTGACTTTTAATATTTGGTTTCAATATTCTGCAGAGACATAATACTTCTTGAGTCAGCTAAAAGTAATGTTGCTAACCCACCAATATTTATATTGAAAAAGTGTCTTTCTTCATGTTTCTTTAACTGGGGATGCAGTGTCTTATTGTGCATTTTAATGACGCAGTGCACACAACTTAGCCTGTAAACTTACATTTACACAGTCTTTCCAAAATAAACCATTCTTATGCAAATGTAATTGTATTTTTTCAAATATATTTTCATGTGTCACTAGGTTTTTGAATGCAAATACCCCAAACAGATGAAATTGCATTGTGTCCACACTGTTACTCAATCATACAACAAACTGAACCAAGCCATTGACAACCAATCACACAGTCCACGAGGGAAAGAATCACTTTTAACTATAAAAGTGATTAATTCACAAGCGTGACGAGCATGTTGTGTTAATGTCTTGACATCATCATTAAATCCATAAAATCCTTTCCTTTTATTTACCCATGTCTGATCAAGATTTGTAAGCATTGAAAAAATATATTTAAAAATGTTTCACATCTAAAAAAGTTTAGCAGGAAATAATGGTTAGATTAAGTGAAAGAGGTGATGTATATCTTAATGTATGTGTGTAATTATATACTTATCCACTTTTAAAATAGCTGAATTTCTTTATCCAGCTGGCACAAGTACCTCTGCTCCAAGGACTCTGAAAGCCAACAAACATACCAGAGAACCGAGTAAGTACATGAATCTTACCTCAAATCATTGAAAAGTTATTTTGTTGTATGTGTTTTACAAGCAGACTTTTTACCGTTACTCGTTGCTAGTGCCCTGACCACTGTGCCATTTCAATCCAGTTAAATCCTATGTTTATTTTTTTCATCTAAAGACGTGATAATACACTGCTCAAAAAAATAAAGGGAACACTTAAACAACACATCCTAGATCTCGATGAATGTAATATTCCAGTTGAAAATCTTTATTCATTACATAGTGGAATGTGTTGAGAACAAAATAACTTAAGAATGATCAATGGAAATTAACCCATGAAGGTCTGGATTCAGAATCATACTCAAAATAAAAGAAGAAAAATCAGATCACAGGCTGATCCACCTTCTGTGGAAATTCCTCAAGACAATTCAAAATGAGGCTCAGTAGTGTGTGTGGCCTCCACGTGCCTGTATGCACTCCCTACAACGTCTGGGCATGCTCCTGATGAGACGACGGATGTTCTCCTGAGGGATCTCCCAGACCTGGATCAGGGCATCACTCAACTCCTGGACAGTCTGTAGTGCGACGTGGCGTAGCTGAATGGAACGAGACATGATGTCCCAGAGGTGCTCGATTGGATTCAGGTCGGGAGAACAGGTAGGCCAGTCCAAAGCATCAATGCCTCCGTCATGCAGGAACTGCTGACACACTCCAGCCACATGAGGCCGAGCATTGTCATGCATCAGAAGGAACCCAGGGCCCACTGCACCAGCATATGGTCTGACAGTGGGTCTGAGGATCCCATCCCGGTACCTAATGGCAGTCAGGGTACCTCTGGCCAGCACTTGGAGGTCTGTACGGCCCTCCAAGGATATGCCTCCCCAGACCATCACTGACCCACCACCAAACCGGTCATGCTGGAGGATGTTGCAGGCAGCAGAACGTTCTCCACTGCGTCTACAGACTCTGTCATGTCTGTCACATGTGCTCAGTGTGAACCTGCTTTCATCCGTGAAGAGCACAGGGCGCCAATGGTGAATCTGCCAATCCTGGTGTTCTCTGGCAAATGCCAATCGGGTTGCACAGTGTTGGGCTGTGAGCACAGGCCCCACTTGTGGACGTCGGGCCTTCATACCGCCCTCATGGAGTCTGTTTCTGACAGATTGAACAGAAACATGCACATTTGTGGCCTGCTGGAGGTCATTTTGTAGGGCTCTGGCAGTGCTCCTCCTGTTCCTCCTTGCACAAAGGAGCAGATAGCTGTCCTGCTGCTGGGTTGTGTCCTCCAACGGCCCCTTCCACGTCTCCTGGTGTAGTGGCCCATCTCCTGGTATCCTCCTCCATGCTCTTGACACTGTGCTGGGAGACAAAGCAAACCTTCTTGCCACAGTGCGCATTGATGTGCCATCCTGGATGAGCTGCACTACCTGAGCAACTTCTGTGGGTTGCAGACACCGCCTCATGCTACCTCTAGTGGTGAGGGCACTGGCAAAATGCAAAAGTGACCAAAAATCAGCCAGAAAAGATAAGGATAGGGAAATGGTCTGTGGCCACCACCTGCAGAACAATTCCTTTATAGGGGTTGTCTTGCTCATTGCCTCTCTTTCCACCTGTCTGTTCCATTTGCACAACAGCAGGTTAAATGGATTCACGATCAGTGTTGCTTCCTAACTAGACAGGTTGATATCCCAGAAGTGTGATTGACTTGGAGTTACATCGTAATGATTATGTGTTTGCTTTATTTTTTTGAGCAGTGTACATAAAGGATGTACATAATGGAGAAACTAAGCTGTCTTACTCTTTAAGAATTCAGAAAAAAACGTTCTTTAGTCTTAATGAACCGATTTTGAAATATCTGCAAAATTGTTCTGTGGGGAAAAAACTTTTTGATATTTAAAATGAACACTTTCCATGTTCTATTGTTAATAGTTTATACTTACCAAGAGAGAAAAATGGTACACACACAAAAATATATAAATCTTGGAAAGGTGTGACTGCAGAACTGTTGTTGGACGTGGATTGATGTTCTCTGATTCTTTCTTTAGTTGAACATTTTTGGATGCCATTATCCATATCTTATCACCAATGCAAATGTGCAAATTGATGCTTTTCAAAAAAAAAAAAACATTTCAAAATGGGAAAAGCTGTCAAAGGGTCTTACTCAATCCCAACTGTCTTCATCCTTTTGTTCCTCTTCCTTTGATTCACCTGCCACAGTCATATCGTATCTGCAAAGTTCCGCCTGTCCCTGCTCGACTGAGGACCCTAGCCAATTTCAGTGTACCCTCCCTGGATGCTCAAAGACTTTTCGCAAGGCAAAGCTGCTGGACTACCACCTCAAATACTATCACTGTAACATCCTGGGTCAGGACCAGACCCCGCACCATCCACCCAGAGCAAAGGAAGACGCAATGCAGGCTCCATCAACCGTCCTACCACCCTCTCCTACAATGTGCACACTAGAGCTCCAAAATGGCCAGAGACGACGGGCAAAGTCTTCCTGTTCGTGTAAGCACATAAGCATACAATGATATAAATTATGATCCTGTTGTACATTTATAGATTTTCTATTGATGAGTGTGTATGTGTGTGTACAGTTCAATCCTCCCAAGATTTTCAGATAAAAGCAGTACAACCAATATCCTGCTCTTGGAAGAGAAGAAGCTGCTCAGCTTCTCATAGTTGTGATAGCGCAGAACTCCACTCCACAAACAGCTCGTCTCAACTAGCCATCGTGCCGTCACACGTCTTTTCCCCCGGGGATGTGATGCTGAGTCCTCTTAACTGTCCTACTGCGCTCGGAACCACACTGGATGCAGGTACGGTTCTTGTACAATGATGCCCCAGTCCTGATCCATAAAGTCAACTTCAGATCACTTGCTTGATAATGACATCTGAACTAATGAACACATGCTGAACACAGTACACAGTCTGCACAATTCTGTGTGCATTTACCCTAAGTTCGGAAATTATCTCTGAAAATGGAAGGAAAAAAAAAAACAACTTGATTTCAAATAGGTACAAACTCAGTGTGTTTCAGTTGAGGAGATTTACAATTTAATTCCCTAGCTGGCAACTGTTGGATGCAATGGAAGCCGTTGAAAAATGTAGTTTGATGCAAACGTTGTTCACAAAACTCATGGAAAATATTTGTCAACAATCTTTTTTCCCCCATGATTAAGACTATCAATATTAATTATGACTAAATAAGACTAAAATGTTGGAGGATTAACATACATTAAAATTAAAACCTCTCTCCCTGTCTAGCATGCGGCTATCCTGCAAAATAAAGTATAGAAAATATATAAAATACTTAATATAGATTGCATCCTTGTCGTTGGTTTAATGTTGCCCGGGTCCAAATCTCTTCCCGGCCCTCTCCCCACGCTCTCATTAATGATGCCTGGCAGATGCCCACACCACACTGTGCCGCTCCATTTTTTCATGGAACAAAACAAAACACTATGTGTAATGGGAACACTTCCTCACTCACTCCCTAACCGCCCCCCCCCCCCCCCCCCCCTCATCAGCAGATTGCACAGAGTGGCAAAATGCCTAAAACCGGTGGTGGGGTTCCATGTGCCCTTTTTTTTTTTTTTTTTTTTTTTTTTTAAAGCACCTGCCCCTCCTAACGTCTCTGCACTGGCCTGGCCCACACATGCCCCAACCTAATTCAAGATCGAATATTGAATGTGAAATTCAGCATATAAAATGAGAAAATACATTATTATTCCACTGGGGGAAATATTATGATTCATAAATTGGCTTCAACGTCAATTCTCTGCAGAAAATGAAGTGATCTATATGGACTCTTTTCATTTATATCAAGTAGAGAGAAAATCAGAATGCACAATTCTAGGTGACACACAGGAGGAAATGGAAATTACTCATTAGTCATATTACAAAGTCCCACTAGGTGTTGCCAAACTACTGTAAGAACTCCATAATTCTTGAAGAACAGAAGGAAACCAGCTTTGATCAGAGCATGAACTCTACATTTGAAATAATAGAAATACAGGTACATTTCCCCTAATTAACATGCTGATCTCTTTGTACTGTAGAATTTGTCATGTAATCCCTAACGAAGGCGGGGTGATGTTCAAAACACATTATTGTTTTTTCACTATGCATTTGCTGTGAACTTGCCATTTCAAAGAGTGCCTTGGATTGTTGTTTTCTATCTGTATTAGTTTAAAAAAAATACAAAGAAGGGGTGCCTGGGCCTGAGAAGAAGTGGAAGAAATTAGTTATATTTGGCTATGAAATTAGCAATTATCAAATGTGACTCATACTAGACTAAAATGTTTTCTAAATCTAAAATGCTGACAAAGGAAAGCTGTAAGAACCCTATAGTTTTTATTTTTAGATTCCACATTTAAGATTTTAGATTGCACATTTAAATATAGAATGTGCCTGAGCGTCATTACATTACATCATTGAGCAGACGCTTTTCTCCAAAGCAACTTATGAGGATTATAAAATATTTTTCGATGTTTAATAGCAAATGCTAATTTGACTAAGTTATCCTTCAAATTATATGATACTGTTGTATTTAATGGGTTTTGCACATTAGTTTCTGCATTTTTCGAATGCTGCTCACTGCTCCTGGCTGTGCCCCCGGAGGAAGGATGGGTTAAATGCAGAGGCCTCATTTCACCGGCCACCATCCAAAGCATGTGTGTGCGTGCATGTGTTGTAGTGTGGTGTGCTGTGTGACGATTAAAGATTGTTGTTCTTCTTCTTCTTCTCTCACCTCCCCCAGGCTTAATCAAGATGGGAAAGCGAATAAAACTGGACGGCACCAACCACACAATAGGTCTGACAATCCATCTTTTTTATCTTGTTGACTGGCTGTTAACCCTGTCTCTCTGATTGTGTCTCTGTTTTTATTTCTTTAATGTTTGTTGGTCAATTTACCTTAATTGCTTGCATGTTTACCTGCCATTTTCATGAATATGTGCATGCACACATATGGGGGGTTGGCAAAATAACAGAAACAACTAGCAATAGATTAATATCAAATACCTTATAAAGAATAGGACCACCCCTTGCCTTCAGAACATCTGCAATCCTTTTTGGAATATTTTCATATAATCCTGAACCATATACTGTATATGCAGTGAAATATTGCACCATTATTCAAGAAGAAAATCCTCCAGTTCTTTGAGGGATGAAATGGAAATGTATTTTGCGTCCTTCTGTCCAGAACCTTCCATAAAAGTTAAACAATGTCCATATTAGGTGGATGGAAAGGCCATGGTAGGAAGAGAGGCCTCCAGTTATTTTGAGGGATGAAGGAGGTCGAAATCTACTTTGATTTTTTTCACTCCAGAACTTCCCAAGAAGGTTCAGTCATTAAGATCAGGTGATTGGGAAGTCTTATTGAACCACTCCTGAATTTGTTTTGTAGTCTGTATTATTTTTATTTTGTAAACAGTTTTTATTGAGAAAGTAGTAAGCAATTTAACATGAAGTAAGTATTGTATTTTTCTTTTTGCCATAGAAGTCAATATCCATTTTATTCAGTACAATTAATGAAATCTGTTTAAAGAAAGCAGGCACTTATGGCCCTGTTTACACCTGGCATTATAATGCGTCTCAGTTGATCCGATCACAAGTGGACACCTCTAAGTACAGGGGTGAACACACCCAAAATGCATTGAGGACATATTGAGATCCGATCGCTCAGACCACGTTTGAAGGTGGTCTGGGCCGTATATGGACACATTCTTTTAGCAGTGCGTATGTGTCCAAGGCCATATTGAAGGACCGCCTACTCAACTGACATCCTCGGCGTAAGTATAAGTGCGTACTATTTGTGTGCCAACGGCATCATATTAAAGTGCAAGTAATAAACAAGAAGAAGCTACAACAACAGGTAAAATGGATTCTCGTGGATGGAGTACACAGGAAACACGCTGTCTGATTTCCATTTGGGCTGAAGGATCAACGGCAGCTGGAAGATCCATTTTGTTACCGAGCGATTTATGAGATTTCAGTCTAGTTGGGAAATAGGGGAAGTCTCCCCATTACAGAAGTGCAGGAAGTATTTACACAAAAACTTTTTTAAGAAATGAAGTCCCATAGCAACTAAAAGCAATGGGGAGATGTGTGTGACACTGCACGGGACACACTTTTTTTTTTTTGTTCCGTTCAATTAGGAAACAGAAGAAAACAAATACATCTAAAATAAAAACAAGTTTTGTTTTTATTTGTTTTGTTTGGAGACATGGGATCCAGAATGCGCAGTGGAATGGAGATCTCCATCACGCAGTGATCCAATACAGAACAACACAGTCCTTTATGCCTTGGGCACATGACGCGACTTTTAAAGTCATCAGATCACTGTACAGTTCACACTTTCTGTCTTGTGATCGGGAATCTTGAATCTTGTCATAGTGGTTTCACACTACATGACTGATTGTCGACAGGGTGTCACACATTATAAGATCTTACACAAGGAGGAATCCCCGACAAGTCTGTCTGGTCTCCAAATCACGTTTTGTCACGTAAACACATTTGAGAAGAGACCCCGGAAATGACGCTATGTTGTGTGTTTCTGGCTGCTGCTCCGCTGCACTCCCATCTCCCCAATCTCTCCTTCTCTAATCCTCCCCTCCCCCTCACGCCATGTCTGCTCTCATTGGCTGTAGCTCGTTGCGTCACTCCCGAGTCCAGCCTGACACAACCAGATAATAAACCTGCTTGGCTGAGCACTCGGTGAGTAGTCGGATCACATTTTGAGCAGTTCACACCACACACTCGGTGCTCATGAGAGCGTGGTATGATTTGCGTCCGATCTGGAGCTTTGCACAAAAGAGTGCTTATAGTGGTTGACCGTCTGCCTGATGGGAGTCTATCCATCACAGCCAGAAATACACCAGTGGCAAACTTATTTTGTCCCATTAAGTGAACCTCAGGTGTTGTGGACTCATCCAGATGAATCTCAAGTTTTTTTTTTCCTCCTTGTGTCTTCTTTGTAAACTTTGTTGGAGACATTGTTTTCAGTCGTTCCTCCAATGCATCAAATTGATCTCGCAATCCTGCAACTTATTCCTGCATATGATTTCAACAAAACCACCGCATAACACAGGTGCAGCTTTACAGCCTGCAGTGTCACCCATGGCGCCTTTTCTTGTTTGTGCTTCACTGTCATAACTATATTAATCTACCAATATGATGCATTGCAGGCATGCAAACTTGTCACCCTTCGGCAAAATTTGCAGTTTTGAAACCAAAATTGGCCATCTACGTGATTCGTGGAGATCCGATGAGAAAATATTTCAGTCAGGGCTGGGGGGCGGGGCTTCAATCCATCTGTATGTAGATCTCTCAATATGCGCAGGCGCCAAGTGTCGCCTGCACCCTGCTGTCACCTGACTTCAAGAAAAACAACGAGGGCACGGACATGGACATATAAGCTGTGTCCCATTTCGGAGGCTCCTTCAAATGAGGTCTAGAAATGCAGCCTTGTTTTCCCAGGTTTTAAGGCTTAAACGTTTGAAGGTAATGTATGTTTCGTAGCCCTGAAGAAGTCAGATTAATTATGGTCGTATTGTGTCGAGAGGACGCTGGCATGTTTTGTTGCCGCTTCTCACCTCCCTGTTTGCGTGTCTATTTTCGTTTGTTTCTCGTCTCCCCGAACTTTTGGCTGTTGGCTTTTGCTTTTCTAGCTACTTCAGTTTTGGCCCACTGCTGCAACTACCTGGGCCTATTTCTTTTTGTGTTTCCGCTGAAACTGGATCAACGACTTGCCGTCTTGTCAGCTCCGAGCCCTCTCATCTCGCTGCTAGTCCTCCCTGCTAGCTAGCGCCACTAGCCGAGATAGGCGCTCACCTGTTGCTGAGATGGTGCTCACCTGTTGCTGAGATGGTGCGCCTAAAATACTACGCATTGGAACTCATGAATCTCTCCTGTCACTCCACTCCAAACTGCCTCGCCGACATTAAATCCATCGGACTCCTGTGCCACCCTTGCTATGTCCACAAGTCTGTTTACTCGGATCGCACTATTCCATCCATAATGTCGAATCGGCGGAGACATCATCATCATAAAAAATCCCATGTGCACTCTGTTCTGCAGCCACTGGTCTGTCTTGACAGGCTCTTTCCTCCCAACTCGCCTGCCTCGCCTTCTATAGTTTAAACTGCAACATTCATGCTACAGAATGCACAATCTTTCAGCAATAAATCACTGCTCAATTACAACATCATCATGAACGGAAAATTGACTTTCTCTGTTTAACTTGGCAAGTTCAACAGGACTTTATTACACTCAACCAAGCCACTCCCCCCTGGATATGTGTACATACAGAAGCCCCGCCCCATAGGTCATGGTGGTGGGCTGGCTGTAATACACCGAGCAGATAACCTGGTCAAAGGACTCTCGGTGCCAAACACCACCTCTTTTGAATGTGTTGCATTTTCTCTCACTGCACACCTCCAGGTTGTCCTCATCTATCGCCCTGCTAAAGTCTCCACCACCTTCATGTCTGAGCTGTCTGAACTGCTTACCTCAGAGAAGCCAGATGGCCTTGGAGTAACCCCCATGCCCAGCCCCAAGGAGCATGACCCAGTCCCAGGGAGCACGAGGAGACCCCGCACCCCAGGGGCGAGCCGGCAGGACCCACATGCCCACCCACGCGACGCACAAGAGGGAGGCCCGCACCACCGCAACCGACCAGACGCCCCGCCCGGCGCCCAAGTGCCCATACACGTAGCAGCGTGTGCCCAGCGCTGGGCACCTCAATGTTACCCACGCCCAACAGGCCCTCTGCCACCCCCAGCACCCAGGGCGCCCGCCGCAGAGAAGCCGCGCCACAGAAGCAAAAGGCCAACAGCCGTCCCCCACACCCCAACTCATACCCACAATGGCAAGCAGTCCCCCCAGGGGCCCCGGAAGGCACCCGGGGGGACTCCGCAGCCTTGCCAGGTTGCAGCACATCCCAAGCCGCCAGGCGCAAGCCGTCAGGACTCCAGCTAGGCCGGAAGGGGGCGCCCACCCGATCGCCCCCGGGCCAACCACGCCCCCACACTGACCCGCAAGCGACTGGCCACCACGGAAAAAAAAAAACCCCAGTGCTCAATGTGTGCTGTTGGTAATTGCCGTTAAAATTGCGGGGTTGGGGGTGCGAGTGCTTCAGGCAAATTGAACCCGAATCAATCGCACCCCTCCTGTCTTGCAGACCCTGGTCCGATGGAGTGTTGTTCGGAGTAGGATTGGTGTGCCAGTGTATGTGTTCCAAGCTAATGTGAGTGGGATTAAAATTTTGGGATGGACGAGAAGCACGCTTGGGCAGGAGCGTGACAGGCAAGATGGCAGCTGCCCACCGCATCCCCACCCACATAACCTGCACCCCGCCCATCCCGCAAGCCCTCGGTCTATTGTGTGGTGTATGTGCTGAGTATGAATTTTGGCACTGTGAGAAATAGGCGAGTCGCGACTGTATCGATCCAGGGGCGCAGCAGGCCTGGGGGCAACCACGCAGACCCCCTCCCCCCGGACCCAGCCGCGCCCCAGTGCGCCCACCTCCCGTACCTGGTAGCAGCCGACCTACAGCGATTAGCCAAGCGCGCAGAGCGTCCGCCATGCGCCTCCGCCATGCGCCTCCGCCATGTCGGGCAGCTCCGGGCCCCCATCAGACACCTGGTCAGCCCCCAGCCGCCGAGCATGCGGACTATAGAACAGAGGGCGGCCGACGGCACCCCCACCCACAGCCCGACCCCCCCAGCGACAAGTTCCCCGCGCACCGAGAGCGTTAGCGGGCAGGTACCCCGGAAGCCCGGGGAGATGACAGGAGACGCCAGGAGACGCCAGGAGACGGAGACGCCAGCTCCAGGTACTCGCCGGGAGCACATCGTCCACATGCCCCAAAGCACCTTGACATTACACTGACTTAGCAAGACTCAAGTGTGAAATGATGGAGTTATGTCAGTGATAAAAGTAGCCCATATTTCATTAAATGAATCAACATTTTTTTGGGATATTGCCAATAGTTTTTCCATTGAGATGTAATCTATTAATAACTGCAACCATTGGGATGTGGTGAGATTATCTCTCTTTTTCCAATTGAGTAATATTGTTTTTCTTGGCCATTGTTAAGGCGATCAAAATGGGTTGGTGGTGTTTCAGTGGTGGATCGACTGAGGAGAGGTCACCGAGAAGACATATAGACGGGGAGACTGG
The DNA here is from genome assembly GCF_960531495.2 of Zeus faber. Classification (NCBI taxonomy): domain Eukaryota; kingdom Metazoa; phylum Chordata; class Actinopteri; order Zeiformes; family Zeidae; genus Zeus; species Zeus faber. Next base: position 30,821,080 of record NC_137195.1, read on the forward strand.
AATGCTGCTAACCAGAAGGGTTTATGGCATCTTGGTGATGTTGGTCCAGAATACTAGGATAGGTGGGCAGAGCCAGAGGGCATGAAAGTAGTCACCTCTGGTATCAAGGGAACAGCGAGAGCAAATGTCTTCATCCACAAAACCCATTTTGAACATTTTGTGTTCCGTGATATGGGCTCTGTGCAAAATCTTATATTGGATGAGTTGCATTTTGGAGTTGCGGGTCATAGAAAAGGTGTTGTTGCACATAAGCTTCCACAGGTTGATATCGGTGGGAACAGCAAGGTCTCTTTCCCATTTCATTGTAGGTAAAGAAAGGTGTCGTCTGTTTTTAATAAAAGTTTATATATTCTGGAAAAGGTATTTTTCAAGTGTCCGATATGAGTGAGATGTTCAATCATTTCAGGTGGTTGTAGGATGTTGTTCGTCAATTTGATTTTAACTTTTTGAGACTGCTGTAATGCTGGTTTCTTGTATTTCCAATAAAATTTGGTGACTATTGAATCTAGAGTATTAAACCAATCATTGGTTGCACTAGGGTCATTGAAAATATATTGTTTATTTTTAGAAGTATATTCATTTTCACTGCTGCTATCCTACCAATTAGGGAGATGGGTAGGTTGTTCCATCGAATGAGGTCTTCAATGGATTTGAGCAATGGAGTGAAGTTAAGCGGAAACAAATCTGATAGATTGGGGGAGATATCAATACCAAGATGTCTAATATTGCCCGTTATGATGGTTAATTGAAGTTTCTGGGTTGCAGCATTACAGACACCCCCACTGAGTGGTAAGACTGTGCTTTTAGTCCAATTTATTAAATAGTCTGAGATAGCTGAGAATTTAGATATAAGATTGAACACCTCCGGTAGGGATGATATTGGGTTCTGTATTTACAACAGGATATCGTCTGCATACAAACTGATTTTGTGAACAGAGTTTCCTGTTTGTATGCCTACAATATTACTGTTTTGACTGATAGCCGCCGCGAGGGGTTCAATAAAGATGGCGAATAGTAAAGGGGAGAGCGGACATCCTTGTCTTGTGCCGCGTTGTAGAGTGAAACGCTGTGAAGTGTGACCATTGGTGATGACAGAAGCAGATGGAGAGTTGTAGAGGATTCTGATCCATTGAATGAGGGACTCTCTAAAGCCAAATTTGTCCAATTAACTCTATCAAATGCTTTTTCGGCATCCAAAGAGGCAATAATAGTACTAAAGTTGTTCCTTTTAGATATGCTCATCAGACTGAATAAACAACGCATATTGCTGGATGAGTGTCTGCCTTTGACAAAGCCTGTTTGGTCTGGGTGAATTATAAATGGAATTACTTTTTCAATTCTGTTGGTTAGTGTTTCACTTATAATCTTAAGGTCGCAATTAATAACGCTAATGGGTCTGTAACTGGAGGTGAGGGTTGGGTCCTTATTGGGTTTGAGCAAAACCGAAATGAGAGCAGTATTCATGTGCGGAGGCATGGTGGAGGTTGACTTGACCTCTGTAACCATTCTGATGAATAATGGGGAGATAAGTGGCCAGAAGTGTTTATAAAATTCCACTGGGTAGCCATCTGATCCAGGTGATTTATTGTTGGGCATAGAGAAGAGCGCTTTACTGAGTTCTTCAAGAGTAAGTGGTTGACCTAAGGTGGTAGCCTGCTCCGTTGAAAGCTTAGGAAGGTCAATATCATCAAGGAATGAGTGAATGTTTGATATATTCGATTCATTATCCACATGATATAGGTTATTATAATAGTCTCTAAATATCTTATTGATGTCTTACAGAGAGTATGTTATTCTACCCTGTGAATCTTTGATGGATTTTTCTCTATCACGTTTCAATTGATTGGCAAGAAATTTACCTGATTTGTCATTGAATTCAAAATAATTTGCTCTTGTTCGTTCCTTTTATGGATGATAGTATCAAGTTGAGATGTATTGTCCTGATCTCATTTCGGATTTGCTCAGAAGATGAGTGGGCTTGTTGGGAGTGCAACTCCTTTAGTCGCTGTTCGAATATATTTTGGCATTCTTGTCCTTTCTATTGCTTGTGAGTGGAGAATGATTAGAACTGCCTTAGCTGTTTCCCAAAGTAAGGATGGTGATATTTCTGGGGAGTCATTCAGTTCAATGAAGGAAGTCCATTCTCTTGAAAAGAAATGGTTAAATTCTTTATCTGTCAAAAGTGAGGTGTTAAACCGCCACCTGCCGGGAGGGTTCCGGTTTGTTTCATTTATCAGGTTGAAACTAATCGGCCCGTGATCGGAAATTACGATAGGGTGGATTTCTGGATTGGTGATTTTGGACAGTGCGGAGTTACTTGTCAAGTATCCTCAAAACCTACCTGTTCAATGAGGCCTACTGTCCCTGACCCTTTTTGCTTTCCTTTTTTTTTTCCCCTGTTCTTTATTTATTTTAATTTATCTACCTTGTCTTGTTTTGTTTTTTTGTTTTCCATTGTAAAGTGTCCTTGTGTTTGTGAAAGGTCCTATATAAATCCCAGTTATTATTATTATTATGTTGTGAACTATTGGAGATAACGTAAGTTTCGTTCTAAAGCGCCCCAATCCTCCATGTAATTTGGAAAGTGATGATGACAATGTAATTAAAATTTTTTTTGATTATTATAATTTCTTTGTGTTAAGTAAAGTCACATCAACTTGGTGAGAGGGACCCTCTCCATTGACACGGACCCTCAGGGTGAATTAGGCACAAAGAATTTCGCGTAGGGTGCCATGGAGGTCAGGACCGGCTCTGTTGGCAACTGACCACTACGTCCATTGTACACTTAATTCACGCCACAGAACTCAACGACATGCACTGAGTTGACGGTGCATGCCGGCAAGCACCCACACAATTTCCTAGAACTGTCTAGTTTAGCAATATTGTTCTTGGAGAGTATCAAGTTTTTCATTAATTATGTACCCAGTGGGATTGCCTTTTGCACTTAATAAATTCATAATTTGTACTTAATGTTGCGCAGTCTTGTTATTATTTTAGCTTGTCATCAAGTCAACCCTAAAGTAATCTTAAAAGTAATCACAAATGAGCATTTAGTAACTTACTTTTCAAAAAGGAAACGTCCCCAGGGCATTACCCTGGAACCCCCTAGTGGGTCTGTGTTTTTCTCCTCTCACGCATTCTTCTCATCTTTTTCACCCCTCAACAGTTTGCATGCCTGGCATTGACATTACATCAAGTGGTGATAAGTGACCACAGACACCCCTAGGTCAAATTAGGGTCAATAGCCTCATAACCCTCCCTTTGACAAACCAACCAACTACACATTAAATTCACTAACCTGTTCAAAATGTCTGAAACAAAAAGCCTTTCATGCTGAGGTCACCAGCATACAAGTCATGCATTATTCAGCAGGGCTGAATAATACTTGCTTAAAAATGCATCCCCAGGTGTGGGTCACATTGTATGCTAAGGGGGTTTTATGGAATTGAGCAGAATTTATTTATTTACTGTGAGGTGGATGCATTTCTCAGCAGGCATCCAAAACTTGCATCACATAACACAGTTCCTCTGCACTTCCAATGGAAACTTTTTCTCTGCTCACACACATTAATTAGCTGCCGTCAGGTTTAAATTATATCTGGAATCACATAAAAGATGAGTTGATTCACTGTACATTTTTTAATAGCATAATTTTCTATCTTTGCAGTAATCTTCTTGTCGTGTCCACAAAACAGTCAGTTACAAGGCTTGGCTAGATGTGGTTCAGCCACAGCTGAACACATTGCTGTCCCTTCTCATTAAACTCTGCTAAGTCCGATGCTGTGCAGGGCTGTTCCAGCAGGGGACATATCAGGAGGTGCTCCATGGTCTGTGGTCCAGTGCCACAGTCACACACAGCGTTCCCGTCATTCAGGTATCCCCATTGGCAAGAGTGGCTTTTGCATATCCAACACCAGATCTTAGTCTGTTAAGGCATTTCCACACTGCGTAGTTGGTGTCTGCTCCAGGAGGCAGTGCCTCGCTCGCCTTTAGCTCCATTGTTCAAGATTCAAGATTCAAGATTTTTATTTGTCACATACATATACATACTTCCATACATATATGCAGTGAAATGTAATGCAACGCACCCGGTGATAGCACACAATAAGTCCTAGGAAAAAGTACAAAAATAAAATAAAATAAAAAGTAGAAAATTCCTTTCTAATAGACCGACTAACTGACTCCTAAAAATATATAGAATAAAATACAATAAAAAATAAATTGAAATAAAATGGAATAGGTTGAAGGAATATGCCTATGTATATACAGATATGTGCATTTAAAGTGGCATGTGAATTAAAGTGGCATGTGAATGTGAATAGTGTGAGGTAGTGTTTGGGATAATACAGCACAGTATACAACAGTACGGCGCAGCAATACGGCATCACGAACAACCCTGAACAGTGATACAGTATGCGGTACAGTATGCTACATACAGTACAGTAGGTAGTGGAGCCTAGTGCATGGCTCAGTTAGGACCCCTGGTGAGGTCAGCGTTGACAGTTCTGATGGCTTGAGGGAAGAAACTCCGTCTCAGTCTCTCTGTTCTCGCTGCGTGACTGCGGAGGCGCTTGCCTGACCGCAGCAGCTGAAACAGTCCGTTGTTGGGGTGATGAGGATCCTTCATGATCCTACGGGCTCTGCTACTACACCTCCTGGTGTATAACTCCTGCAAGGGGGGGAGGGTAGTTCCAGTGGTACGTTCAGCTGAACGCACCACCCTCTGCAGGGCCCGCCTGTCCTGGGCAGTACAGTTCCCAAACCAGGCAGTGATGTTGCCTGTCAGGATGCTCTCCACTGCTCCAGAGTAGAAGGACTTGAGGATCCTCACCGAGACCCGGAATTTCCTCAGCTGCCTGAGGTGGTAGAGACGCTGCCTCGCCTTTCTCACCAGAGTGTCTGTGTGAACAGTCCATGTTAAGTCCTCTGTGATGTGGACTCCCAGATATCTGAAGCTGCTCACCCTATCGACAATAGTCCCATTAATCCACAAGGGCGCGTGCGTCCTCGATTGTGATCCACGCCTAAAGTCCACAATCAGCTCCTTGGTTTTGCTGACGTTCAGGTGTAGGCTGTTGTCCTGGCACCAGAGTGACAGGTCAGCCACCTCCTCGCGGTAGGCCTTCTCATCGCAGTCGGTGATCAGGCCCACGACCACGGTGTCGTCAGCAAACTTGATGATGGTGTTGGAGCTGGACCTGGCCACACAGTCATGTGTGTACAGGGAGTACAGTAGGGGGCTGAGGACGCAACCCTGGGGGGATCCTGTATTCAGGGTGAGGGAGCTTGACATGTACTTCCCCACCTTGACCACCTGGGGGCGGCCTGTGAGGAAGTCCAGGATCCAGGTGCACAGCGGAGCATTCAATCCTAGCTCCAACAACTTGACAGCCAGTCTGGTGGGAACTATGGTGTTGAAAGCTGAACTATAATCAATGAACAGCATTCTCACATAGGCCCCCTTCTGGCCATCCAGGTGCGTGAGCGTGGTGTGCAGTACCTGGGAGACCGCGTCATCCGTGGATCTGTTCTGCGGGTACGCGAACTGCAACGGGTCCAAGGTGCGGGGGAGGGAGGCGCAGATGTAATCCTTAATCAGCCTCTCGAAACACTTCATGACCACCGAGGTGAGGGCCACCGGACGGTAGTCATTCAGGCAGATTGGAGAGGCGATCTTCGGGACAGGAACGACGGTGGACCTCTTGAAACAGGATGGGACCACTGATTCAGCCAGGGAGATGTTGAATATTGTGGTGAACACCGGAGCTAGCTGGTTAGCACAGGTCTTCAGTACTCGCCCAGATATGCCATCTGGGCCCGCAGCTTTCCTGGTGTTCACCCGCATCAAAGCCCTCCTGACCTCGTGCACGGACACTGAGAGTGCACGCTCGTCCCCAGCGGTGTAACTCCAATTAGCCGGCGAGCTAGCAGTGCTGCTGCCAGACTCGAACCGCGCATAAAAGGAGTTCAGTTGGTTGGCCAGGGAGGCGTCCACACTCGTGGCTGGGGAGGAGCTGCTCTTGTAGTTAGTTATTGTTCGCAGCCCCTCCCACAAGCGTCTTGTGCCCCCCCGCTCCATCTGCAGCTCCACAGTGTCTCTGTACGTCCGTTTGGCGTCCCTCACCGCCCTCCGCAGATTGTACGACGCCGCTTTGTAGTTGTCCATGTTACCAGATACAAGTCCGTCGTTGTAAGCGGCCGTGCGCGCATTCAGAGCGCAGCGGATGGATTTATCAACCCATGGTTTCTGGTTTGGAAATATCCGAACTTTCACCGTGGGAACGATTTCATCCGTGAGTGTAGCCACAAAACTCACTACAGCCTCCGTAAACTCGCTGACGTCACTTGAACTTGCTTGGAACCTGTCCCAGTCTACGTCAGTCAGAGCGTCCTGAAGCGCAGCCTCTGATTGGTCCGTCCACCGCTTCACTTCCCTCGTCATCACCAGATCCCGCGCGATCAGAGGCCTGTAAACAGGAAGCAGCGAGATCGCGGCGTGATCTGATTTCCCGAAAGCAGGGAGCGACACGGGCTTGTATCCGTTCTTGTAAGGAGTGTAACAATGGTCCAGAGTTCTGTCTTCCCTGGTGGCACACGTGATGTGTTGGTGGAAATTCGGCAGAACTTTTTTAAGGTTGGCCCTGTTAAAGTCCCCAGTCACCACCACAGCCGCGTCGGGATGTCTGTTCTGAAATCCGCACAACACATCGTACAGAACCGACAGAGCTGCGTCGGTGTCCGCTTGCGGTGGGATATAAACGGCTGTAATGATGACCGTGCTGAATTCCCGGGGGAGATAAAATGGACGGCATAGTATGGTCAGCTGTTCCAGGTTCGGCGAGCAGGAGTGGGAGAGGAATTTGGTGTTGTTGGCGTTACACCAGCGGTTGTTTCTGGTGGGAGGTTCTCAAGTCTTTCTTCCCACCGAGTGACTCTTTCACTGCTTGCGCTCGGTGTTCTGAGAGGTGGGACGCTCTTCAGGAAACTTTTCCTCGATTTAAGGCGGCTTTTGGCTGGCACATGGCCGAAGAGAGGATGTCTTTGATCATTTGACTGTTGTTGCCGCTCTTTCTTGCTTGCTGCATTTCGTCGTATCTCTGGTGGGGCTATGCCTGCCAGGATGTATAGCCGGTCTGTTGGTGTTGGTTTCAGGCAGCCAGTGATAAGGCGGCAGCTAGCATTGAGGGCGGGGTCCAACTTCTTGGCATGGGCAGCTCGCTCCCATACTGGGCAGGCATACTCGGAAGCTGAGTAGCAGAGAGCCAGTGCGGTTGCTTTCAGAGTCTGTGGATTAGCACCCCAGGTTGTTCCAGTGAGCTTGCGGATGATGTTGTTCCTCGCACTCACTTTACACTTGGTCTTCTCAATGTGGGTCTTAAAAGAGAGGCATCTGTCCAGGGTTACCCCTAGGTAGACCGGGTGCTCACAGTGTTCGAGGGAGGTTCCTGACCAGTTGACCTTCAGTTGGAGCTTGGCTTCACGATTTCTCAGGTGGAAGGCACACACCTGTGTCTTAGATGGATTTGCACGTAGGTGGTTCTCTTCATGGTAGGGTGTTAGCTCTGCCAGAGCATTGGAGAGTCTGTCTTCCACAACTTTGAAGTCAGTGGCTTGTGCACCTATGCCAAGGTCGTCTGCATAGATGAAGCGGCGAGTGTCTGCACTTTTTGGTTGGTCATTGGTGTAGATGTTAAAGAGTTGTGGTGCAAGCACACTTCCCTGTGGAAGGCCATTCTTGAGTCTTCGCCACCTGCTTTTCTTTCCTCCAACCTCAACAAAAAAGTTCCTGTTTTCAAGCATGCTTTCGATCAGTTCTGTCAGATGGATGTCCCTTGTGGTCTCCAGGATCTTGCTGAGGAGACATCTGTGGTTGTGGTCTGTGTCATAAGCAGCTGAGAGGTCGACAAGCACCACACCAGTTACCATCCCTTCCTCATAGCCGTCTTCGATGTACTGAGTGAGGTTAAGTACTTGGCTAGTTGTCGACTTGCCAGGGCGGAAACCTGCTTGTTCAGGGATGAGGTGTTCGTCAACAAAGGTGCCAATTCTGTTGAGGATCAGGCGTTCGAAAAGCTTGTAGGTATGACTCAAAAGTGCGATTGGTCTGAAGTTCTTGGGAGCGTATGGATCTCTCCCAGGTTTCAGCAGTGCCATAATGTGGCCTTTCTTCCAGATGTTAGGGAGTTTGTGTGTTGTTAAGCACTCATTGTAAAGCTGTAGAAGCCATGTCTTTGCCTTGTGACCGAAGTGCCTGATCTGTTCGGTTGCGATGTAATCCAATCGATTGCCCTTCCTGGTTTCAGGGTGGAGAGTCCCCCTTCCAGCTCTTCCATAGTAAGCTGTCTTGTAAAAGCAGGGTCCTCGATGTATTTCTTGTGGTTCAGCTTGGTCTTTTCCCTCTCTTTCCACTCTTTCCATTCAAGAGCAATTGGTTGGCAACTTGGTTGGCAGTGACTTTTGGGTGCTGAGGAGCTGCTTTAGGATCACCCCCTAGCTTGTGAATAAGTGTCCATGCTTTCTTGCTGTTTTTTGACATGTCTGTGGTCAATAAGAGCATTCCAGGTCTTGCTTCGCTCTTGGGCAATGTTTTCCATCACCTTCTCAGCTTGGGCAGATGTTTCATTTGAGAAGGGATCTGCTTCAAACATTCTGACATAGTTGTCATAGAGTCCTGCACAGTCCTTTGAAAGCCCAGGTATATATTGAACTCTACAGCCTCGTGGGATGTGTTTCCGAGCAGTTTTCAACACCAGGTTAGCAAATTGGTTGTAGTTCTTGCTAACTGGTATTATATTTTTGATTTTCTCTTCCAGCTCGTTTGGTGAAGCCTTTCCAGTCGGCTTTCTTGTAGTTTAAACGCCTTTTAAAGGGCACGATGGTTGGGACTACAGCTGCATTAATTTGGATCCCAATGGGATGGTGTTGGCTTGATGGAATAGGGTCCAGCACAGTCTTTTTACACAGTCCAGCGATGTTACTTGTGACCATGGTGAGGTCTGGATTGTAGCCACGTTTCCAGCGAGCACTGAAAAATTAGTGTGGTAGCTTGGGGTCATGGATACGACTTAGTTGGTTGGTATCCAGTCCTCTACTGCTTCTCCATCTTTGTTCATTTCAGGGTAGCCCCACTGGGTGCTGTGGCTGTTGAAGTTGATCTGTGGTTTGCTGTGTACTTTGGGGATTGGCTGGGAAAATATAAAGTCAACAGGTGGTGGTTTATAGACAGATGTTACTACATCACTGCTTAGCTCAACGGATAGGACTTCGATGTCATGGTCGTCTGACATATCTGTATCTTCTATAGCTAACCCTGTTTTTACAAATATAGCACTGCCGTACTGCCGGTGAGGTCGCTCAGTGGCCAGGACCATTCCTGGTATGGTGGGGCGGTTATTTTCACTCCCTCTGTGAGTCTCTTGCAAGCAGAGAACGTCACAGTGTTGCCTGTTGCATCGATCGGCTAAGATGGTTTGTTTTGCAGAGGAGAACCTTCAATGTTCACAGATATGACTGTCAATGCTGGTCTTGAGGAGGTTCCTCGTTTCCGACATCGACCTTTGTGTCTATCTCCAGGCATGATGTTTTCTCTTGTGTTCTGTGGCTTTGTGGCTTATAGCTTACAGCTTTCAGCGTAGCATGTAGCTTGTAACTGTTGCTTGTAGTGGTGATAGGATTAGCAGTATCTTGTAGATCTAGTCGATCTTGTCGATCTCGTCAATACTCCCAGGGCCGCGACGTGGACGCTCCTTTCTTGGCCCCTTTGCAGTAATAAGAACACAGATTAGGGTCTTTGTCTTTGGATCAGTTATATAGTGTTGGAGCTAGAGTGCCCTGTTAATCTGCAAATATTTCTTAGAGCAAGCAGCCGTGGCTACTGGTGGTGATATTGGATGAGAGGGATAAATTAAAGTCTGTCAATAACTTACATTGCAGAATCACATTTCAGATTGCCTCTACATGGTTACAGCGATGATTCCATCTCAAAAAGTGCATACAAGTACCGGCCAAAATGGTCTTTGGTTTGGGTACAAAAGGGTTGGTCCTTGATGTGTACTTGACCAACTGTGTGTTTGACAGGTGATTAGCTAACTGGCTATCTAAAAAAAGAGAACTGCTCAATTAATGGGGAGTTCAGACTACACGACTGTAGCCACTTGCAGATAGGTTTTGGAGATCGCAGACAAAAGCCCCAGATCAGAATCAATTCAGCGCTTACTCCTGTGAGCAAATGTCACTGTGTGAACTGAAAAAGATGTGATCAGAGAGATCACTGAACCCTCACCAATGTGTCATGGACGCCAGCAAGATTTATGCAAGATAAATATTATATATATATATTATATAATATATAATATATAATATGGACCTGTCGGGCAGTCCAATGATGAGCTGCAGCCAATGAGAGCGCAAGACATGGGCCGAAGGGAAACCGGGGGGCTGGGGAAGTAATATTAAAGCGTATATGGAATGATTGTTTATTAAAATAAAGGAATGTTCGGTATTTTCGTTGCACTATTTAGGACTTCATTTGTAATAATAATAATTTGCCTCCAGCTCTCTGCGGTATTAATCCATGCAGTTTGCGTCTTGCCGAGTGAAGGATCATGTAGTGTGTGAACACCCCCGTCTGGGACCCACATACAGTTACATCCAGCCGCTACATCCAGAAGACAAAAACATTTTACTAAAAGGAATGCCACCAATTTCCTCCACTTCCTTCCTCCACCAACAAACACCTCAGCAACGGTTTGTTGATGGAGGAAGGAAGCAGCAGAAAAACTCTTTGGCCAGGTTTGAAGTTCCTGTGCCGGGCTCGCTGGTCTTCTGCACCTTCTGGGCCTCACGTAGATCTATGCTTCTTCACGGTATCTCGGCATCCGTTCCCTCATCTCCAAGACAAATTGGACCACACCTCTTGTCTGCTGATGTCCTAGGAGCCTCCCATCCTTTCTTCAGGAGATCTAATGGGCCCTGAAGCTCCCAGGCATAGAGCAGCTCAAAAAGGGGAAAACCTGTGGACGCCTGGGGAACGTCACGCTAAGCGAAGAGCAGGAACGGAAACCAGCGGTCCTAGTAACTGTCGGTATCGTCCACAAACTTCTGGAGCGGTTTGGTTGAACCTCTTGACAAGTCTGTCTGTTTGGTCTCGATTAGTGAAATGCCAGTTGTTTGTGGAAGAAGTGCATCCGCCTGGAGGTGAAGTTGGTTGCTGGTGACCAGAGCTACTCCTCGTCAACAGACCCACGATGACCATTGCGATCCTCTGGAAAGGCATGGAGATGATCGGAAGTTGCTGTAAAATGACCCGATCACGCCTGCGGGTAGTGCATGTTTGTTGACATTTGGGGCATCTGGTCCAGTATGTCTGTATTTCAGTGTACATGGAGGGCCAATAGAATTGTGAACTGATGTAAAGGTATGTTAGGTAGGTTTTGTTTCAGCCAAGATGACGTGCACATGGTAGGGTATGTGTAAGATGCATGATCAGTGCTCTGCAGCTAGTTGGAATAACAAGCCGTCGATGGTCAGCATCACCTAAATACAGCACGTGGTTAGCTATAGTAAAAACTTTGTTTTGCACATTGTTCACCTCCCCTTCATCAAGCACTGTAGATGGTTCTGTCCACATACATGGGTTCAGGGAGGGAGACAGAGACTGGGTGGCAGTGAGCCGCCGACACGGCTGGAGTTTTATCATGAAACACTCAAACAAAAAAGCTTGCTGGTCAAAACGTGAACATAAAGCTTATAATTAATAATGAGTCTGTTTGGTTCGCAATCTGGTCCCCGGGGTCTCCTGCACCACGCCTCCTCACTGCAAGACAAACAACACATAAGAAAACTCTCCCAGCTGACTCCGACCAATCAGCGGCAACGGGTTGATCGGCCGAGTCAGAACCGCTGCGCTGGTACCCGCACACCCCGGCTTAAACACGCCCCCTCACCTGCCATATACCCCCACCGCCCAACTGGGGTTGGGGAGCCATCCGGCCTCCAACCCGAACTTCGACACCGCGTTCACCTTTTAGTAGTCTACACAGAGCCAGACCGACCCATTGGGCTTACCTACCAGTCACTTGTAGACTCCCATCAGCCCCAGGTCCAGCATGGCCTCTAAATCTGCCTGCATGACTTTGCGTTTATGTTCGGGCAGGCGGGCAACACTAACATTTTGTCTACCGGTGCAAATTGTCTGAGTTGGGCCCCTCTGTCGTATAAGTGCTGCTGACGTTCCTGAGCCTGGAGCAAATTCTCCTGTGACAGGAGCCCCAGTGCGTGTAGTTTTGCTCTCAGGTCCATAACATACTGGACCTCGTTCTTACTTGTGCTAGGCCCTTCCTCCCAGTTATCTTTAATAAGGTCTAGCACCCTGGGGTCTCCTGCTGAAGAGGAGTTCAAAGGGGGAAAATCCTGTGGATGCGTTGGGAACCTCCTGCACCGAAAACAACAGGGTCCAACCAGTTGTCCCCATTACGGCTAGCATCATGAACAAACTAACCAACCATGTTCTCTAGGGTCTTAATGAACCACTCCACCAGGCCGTCGGTCTGGGGATGGCACACGATGGTCAGAATTGAGCGGACGCCCAACAGCCCGTAAAGTTCCCACCATGTACGTGACATAAAGGAAGTGCCCTGGTCGGTCAGGATTTCCTTCGGAATGCGTACTCCATACTCCGGAGATGACCTGAAACCTGAAATGCCTGCGCCACGCTTTTGTCCGTCATACTGCGCAGGGGCACTGCTTCAGGGTACTGGGTTGCATAATCCACTAGGACCAGCAAAAACCCTTTGGGCACTGCGGACTAATAGCCCGATGAGGACCATACGTAGTCTTTCGAACGGCGCCTCAACTATGAGAATGGGCCTCAACAGCACGGTTGGAGTAGCCGGAGGGTTACTTATTGCCGCAGTCCCACCAGAAGTGATTGGGTCACCCGCAGCGCCAGCACCCTTGGGCGCCAGCACGCTTTGGCTCAAAAGCCTGGGCTTTTGAGCAGCTGTCTGTGGGCCCGCTGTGGTGCTGCCCTGGATGTAAACAGGGGACAGGGAGGAGACAGTACGGGAACGAGAGAAGCCGTCCTGCGGCGCCTCAGGACCCAGCTGGTAGGCGTCCCCCTCCCGCGGGCTGCCGGAGGGGAGACCGGGCAGAAGGGGAAGAGGGCGTTACACAGCACCCCCTCCAACTGGTCGGTGAGCTGTCCTGGCTCCCGAGTTGGTCCTGGGGACGGACCTCGCGCAGCTCCCCGTGGTATGCTGCCATGTGGCTGTACAACTCCACGTGGTCCTCCGCTAGTGTCCAGGCTGGCGGGACGGTGGCAGTGGACCCACTGAGTGGTCCTGGCAGAGAGATTGAGGAGGAACTGCTCCAACACCACCAGGTCGATGATCTGGTCTGGGGACCGTTCCTCCGGTCGCAGCCACCTCGGGCCACGTTCCGCAGGAGTTGGGCGTGAGCAAAGGGGCGGCCCGAGGTGGCGTAGTCCAGTCCCCGGGACCGCAGGCAGTGCCCCTGCAGTGTCTTCCCCACGCAGTCCAGAACTGACTCCTGACGGCGTGGTAGTCGGCCCGTAAGCCATGCACCACTTGCTGCGCGTCCCCCGTCAGAAAGGGGAGCAGACGCAGAGCTCTCTCCTCGCTGCTCCACCCGGCCTCCTCCGGCGTCATCTCGAAGATGGCATGGACGGATACTATGTGGCAGTGAGGTGCCAACACGGTTGGAGTTTTATTATAAAACACTCAAACAAAAAGGCCAAACGCTGGCCAAAACGTAAACATAAAGTATTCAATAATTAATCAGTCACTTTGGGTTGCGATCTGGTCCGCAGGGTCTCTTGCACAACGCCTCCTCACTGCAAGACAAACAACATACAGTACCCTTGCTTTGCACATTGGACACACACAAGCTTTGTGGCCCGGCTGCTGGCAGTAAAAACAATGTCCTTACTAGACGATTGCTGGATTGGGCTGGTCTTGCGATGGTATCTGCCTGGGTCAGTGTTGGATGGACGTGTAGCTGCTTCTCCTTGCAGTGCATTGATGTACTCCAGGCCTAGCTTAGCAGATACTCCTCCATTTGGTGGCTCATGCTCCTTCACCCAGGTCCTCACCTCAAAGGGTAGAACACAGAGTAGCTTCTCTAGGATAATGGTCTCGCTGATATCCTTGGTGTGCTGTTCCGGCCGAATCCATTGTTGGTAGACACCCTTCAGTCAATGGTAGGTCTCTGTGGTGATCTTGTCCTCATCCATCAATATGCAGGCCTCCAATGACTTTGCTGACAACAGGGGAATGAGCTTGACATGCCCACTCATCTTCTGGCCATTGCCAGATTCTGGCAATGACCAAACCGCTCTGTGTTCAAAACGCAACAAATAGTATTCTGTGTAAGTTTTCACCCATCTGGAAGGGTGGACTATTCAGCTCCTTTCGCCACCTCAACTCTGGCACTGGCCGCGCCAGTCTGGGGGCCAACAACTCTGAATTAAGAGGAAGTTGGACTTGCAGACTCTTTACGTAGGGTGAGATGTGAAGATGCTGGTGTTGGCAGATAGAATCCGGGGCTGGATGCAGTCATCGTGGTTGGGGTAGTAATCCCAGCTGGTAGCACTGGGGCAGGCTGAAGCATCTAGTGAGCAGGCTTTAGAGACACTCTCAGGTCACACACACCTTCGCCAAGGGCCATTCCTCTCTCCTCTGCTGAGCGGTTAGGTAGTCCCTCATCCTGGCCTGCAGGTCTCCCCCAGGTGCGCTGGTTGACCCAGAGACTCCCTGGGCCAGTTTTTCCTCACTGTCTAATGATGCAGATGGCTCCATATTCCAGGCCACATCTTCATTCTCTGCTGCTGTCCAGTCTTGCCGCTGCGGCTCATGTTTCTGGGAGCGTGCACCTGTTCGCTGCTTGCATGTGGGTGTCTGTTGGTGCGCTACCCACAGAGAGTGACGGAGCTTCCCTTGACATCATAATTTCTCATGTTTTTCTCAAAAATATAGGGAGCGCTTAGCCAGGGCCGCCCCTAGCCTTTTGGAGCCCTAGGCGAGATCTGTAGAAGGTGCCTCCCTTTAGGCCCCGCAGCGTGTGCACTGGTGGCATGCACAGATGCATGACGCCCTCCCATGCACACTGCATGCCTCACCACCCAAACTCCACCCAACCTGCCCTCTGATTCTGCCACGTCACCTCAACCCACCCAACCAACCCATCCCTCTTACGCACAAACAAACATAGAGTAATCCATTCTAATTTAAAAATGATAACAAAAACACAAACCACACTTGCTTTCGAACAAACATTTTCTCTTAAAATATTATATTTTTCAAATAATCTAATATAATATAATAACACACCAAGGTTTTCCTCCACTAAACCCAAGTTCTGGAAACATTCCTGCAAGGATGTAATACAAACATCCACAACCCGGTTGAAAAATGTTTTTCCAGAGCTCATTGGCTCGTCAGGTGATTCATAAGTGAATTGCTTCTTTGTGGACATCGGCCTCTTCTGCTTGAGGACAGCGTCCACATTCATATCCACACATGCCTTTAGCACAGGTTTGGGCAAAGGCAAATCCTGTTCCTCTGTAGCTTTCCATGTAGGTCTCTGTCTTCCTCAGAAGGCCAACTGCTGCATCAAATTGCATAGTGTGGCGGGCAAAGGGGCGTGGTCAAGCATCGGCTGCGGACGACAGCACAGATGATTATTTAAATATAGAGGTGGATAATAAGGAAAGGGAACTTTCCTTATTATCCACCTCTATATTTAAATAATCATCGTTTTGTTATTAATAATTGTGGCCAGCGTACCTTTTTGTTTAAAGGGACAACAAAAACTCCAGAAAGACTCCGTCTCCCTCCCTAAACCCTTACCTGTGGGCTGGAACTCCCACAAGTGGCACCTGAACAGGGACCCGGGTGGGGCAGGGCGACGAGCGAAAGGTAGCCCGGAGCCGATCCACTGGCTGCGGAAACGCCTCGCGGACATGGAGGAGGAGCGGGACTACCTCCATTACCGGCTGGGGCGTGTCCTCGCCAGCGGGAGCTCCCTGGAGCACGCTGTGACAGCCTGCCTCCGCAGACAGGGAGCCGGCCAGAGGACCAGACCCCCGTCTGATCCCAGGACCCACGCGGGATTGGCCGGGTCCCCAGCCTGTCGCGGTGCCCCGGAGGACAATGTCGGGGGGGCGCTACATCCGTCCCCAGGACACACGCGGGATTCGCCGGTGCCCCCGAGGACAATGTCAGGGGGAGCACTACGTCCGACCCCAGGACCCACGCGGGATTCGCCGGTGCCCCCGAGGACAATGTCAGGGGGAGCACTACGTCCGACCCCAGGACCCACGCGGGATTCGCCGGTGCCCCCGAGGACAATGTCAGGGGGAGCACTACGTCCGACCCCAGGACCCACGCAGGATTTGCCGGGTCCCCAGCTTGTCCTGATGCTCCGGAGGACAATATCCGGGGGGCGCGCTACGTCCGACCCCAGGACCTACGCGGGATTCGCCAGGTTCTGTGGTCCCTGCCCAGACGTCTGGGCAGGGGTGCGGACACTGCATGCGGCCCGGCCACAACCGCCACAACTGTCCTCGGATGGAACTCGGCCAGGTGGTCTGGGGCGGCCAGCCCGCTGGACCCCTCCTCCATTCTGAAAGGAGCCTACCATGTACCGGTAAGGCTACAAGGGGGTAGACATCAGGCTCGCAGAAGATGGTCCAGCAACGCCTGGTTCGACCGGGGGCTTTGGTGGAGGCGTCTCAGGTAGAGGATTGTTGTGTGCATGGGGATATTCACATGTATCCAATGGTCTGGCTTGAAATTCATTACAAGGGAAAAAAGCATATGGTACAGCCTACGGTTAGTTCCCGCCTGTCGCACTCTCTGATTCTGGGCACGAATTGGCCAGGGTTTGACGCGTTGATGAGAAAGGCTGGGGAAGTGCATTCAGGGCCGGTAGGGAAATGTGAGTGTTGCTTGGTGCACGGTGATGTGGAGGAGTCATCGGCCTGCACGACGGGTGCAGGGGCGGCAAGATCCCAAGTAGGGTCTCCCCTGGTCCCTTTAACATTCCCTATTGACGATTTTCTGCTGGAGCAGTCGCGAGACGACACCCTACGCAGGGCCTTTGAGTGGGTAGTTAAAATTGATGGCGCCATTGAGATCCCTTGCCCTGGTCGAGGTCCTGTTCGAAAGCCTCGGTATGGACCTCATCGGGCCGTTAGACTGCAGTGCCCGTGGGTATCATTTTGTATTCGTCTTAGTGGATTATGAAATCTGGTACCCAAAAGCAGTGCCTCTGCGCAGTATTACGGACAAAAGTGTGGCGCAAGCGCTGTTTCAGGTCTTCTCCCAAGTCGGGATTCCGAATGAAATCCTGACCGACCAGAGCACTACCTTCATGTCATGTACACTTTGGGAACTTTAGGAGTTACTGGGCGTCCGCTCAATTTGGACCAGCGTTTACCATCCCCAGAACGACGGCCTGGTGGAGCGGTTCAATAAAACGCTAAAGAACATGATTCGGAAGTTCGTTCACGACAATAGCCATAATTGGGACACGTGGTTGTTTGTTGTTTGCGGTGCAGGAGGTTCCTAAGGCGTCCACAGGATTTTCTCCCTTTGAACTCCTCTTTGGCAGGAGACCCCGGGGTGCTAGACCTAATTTATGAAAACTGGGAGGAAGGTCCTAGCACCAGTAAGAATGAAATACAGTATGTTATGGACCTGAGAGCAAGTTTACACGCGTTGATTTGGCCGTTATCACGGGAGAATTTGCTCCGGGCTCAGAAATGTCTCAGATGCACCTCTTATACGACCGGAGGGCTCGACTCAGACAATTTGCACCAGGAGACAAGATGTTGCTCCCAATGTCCAGCTCTAAATTGCTTGCGAAGTGGCAAGGGCCTTTTGTGGTAACACGGCGGGTTAGCGAGGTTGATTATGAGGTCAAACGGTCTGACAGGCAGGGGTCAACACAGATTTATCACCTAAACCTCTTAAAAAGATGGAGAGACGGTCACGCTCGGATCACCCAGTGGTACCTGGCTCTCCAGCCCTTTAACTTCCGGGTGATCCACAGGCCGGCAGCGCAGATGGTCGTGGCTGACTTTCTCTCCCGTTGACTGTTGGCCGGAGGGCTCCCCGGCCTAATGCGGTAGGGTCTGTGGCGGACAAAGGGGCGTGGTCAAGCACCGGTGGTGGACAACACCACGGTTCCCTTTCCCGCGGCCACCAAGCTGCCTTGAATCTCAAGGAAGGGAGTATACTTAATGTTTGTTTTACAGAGGGGATCGGCGCACGGGCTCGTCAGCAGCGGAACGCCATTCCTCATGCACCCGAGATGATTATTATCCAGCTCTATATTATAATAATCATTGTTTTGTTATTTATAATTGCGGCAAGCATACATTATTGTTCAAAGGGACAATAAAAACTCTCGCCATGTTGGCACGCCACGGCCAGAGAGACTCCGTCTCCCTCCCTAAACCCTTACCTGTGGGCAGGAAGTCCCACACATAGACACCTGCAACACCCGACATGCTTAATGGAGAGGAGGTTGGATCATACCAATTTTTCATTTGTGTAGTACAGTGGTACCTCGACTTACGACTGTAATTTGTTCTATAAGAACGGTCGTATGTTAAAACAGTCGTATGTCGAAGCAATTTTTCTCATATGAATTATGCAATCATGAAGGGTGAAAATACACAAAATACACAGCACAAACACAGTAAATATGAAAAATCTTGGAGCAGTCGGTCACAAGTCAATACAAATTTTCGCGACTATCGCTACTCGTGTCTTGGAATAGTAGATGCAGTCGTAAGTCGAGGTACCACTGTATGACATATACTACACAAATGAAAAAACTGTATGATCCAACCTCCTCAGCCAAAGTCTGTGCTTGGATTTTTATAGTTGGGACAGTGGCCTGTTGATGCGGCTCTCCCTCTTGGTTTCTGACCATGATTTAAGTGTGTTGCTTACATGCCATTTTAATATGTGCCATCACTTGGTGGAAGCTGAAAACAACTTGAAAAGCTTTTGTCGGTATCCAAAGTAGCCAGTGGCATCTTGGGAGCTTTCAGCTGCATTACCATTACCAGATTTAAGGTGACACACCACATGACACAGACAAAGCCTTTGGGTTAATTTCAAAGAGCCTGGCTTGGACTCCATTCTTCTTGCCTCTCATGTTGGCACCATTATCTGCCATTATATGACTGCCCTCTGCAGTCTTCAAAGGGGATATTAAGCTCTTCAAGATTTTTTCAAGATGAGGGACGACAATCTTTCGTCTGTTGACTCCTCTTCCACAACGAACCCCATAAAATGTTATTTTATCAGTGTAACAGTGATCAGGGGTACAGTCTAAAATTATTGAATATTATTTAAATTATTATTAATTTCTTCAATCATGTGCTCCCTGATCTTGCCACTGATGCAGTCTATCAATTCATGCTGCACTATTTTCCCCATGTATGAAGTGCAGTTTGCTCCCCTTTCCACATTCCCAACATGCTCTTTTAATACTGGGTTAAACTTGGCTATGAGCGCCACCTCTTTTAGAAAGTTACCTTTGTTTGGCTGGTGGAATGTGTCTATTGAAACATCCCCGCCACTTAAGTGGTGGATAACTGCGGTAGGCTAATCTAACCCTAATTAACATCTGGGGGCACCCAGCATCGAAATGTTTTGTATTCCATCAAATATACTCGCTTAATTCTGAACCAAATTTCATGAAAATCGATTCAGAATAATTCTAGTAAATTTTGTAGAGAGGTCTGCATCTCTCAGTACACATGGTATTTGTTTCTTAGTGGATCTTGACCGCCCCAATATGGCCTGACTGAAAGCAGATGTAACCGCTTCCATCTGCCGATTGGCTGCAAAACCTGCTCTGGATAGTACACTACCCCCAACCCGAACTGGGGGCCCACCTCTGGAGTTGGATTGGCTCGTCTCTGTCCCCTGGTTTGCCATAGTACGCATAATTTTAGCAAAAATTCAGGATCCACCAATATGTTCTTTCTTGAATTTGTTCTTACTATAAAGAAAATGTGGAACTGCCTCGGACCGATCATACGCATGGATCACTGATCTGGAAAATTATATTGCCGAACTTTAACTATGTGTAATAAGCATAGCAAAAATAGTAAATATGCAAAAGTATACAGTATTTCACAATATAAAATACAAAAAAGCAGCAGGCTTAACAGTGTGGCCCAGACGCCTTTTCCGAGAGCAACTTCCTCCAGCGTTTCCTGGGGGATTGCGAGGCATTCCCATGCCAGCTGGGAGATATAATCCTTCCAGTGGCTCCTGGGTCAGCCCCGGGGTCTGCTCCCAGTTGGCCATGCCTGGTACACCTCCAAAGGGAGGCATCTCCTTCCCAGATGGTCCTCCCGGTGCATGAAAGTCATATTTCTTATATGCAGTAACAGAAATAATAACAAAACCTAGGCAAATGTTAAACTGCCAGTTGAATTTCAAAACCATCAAGGCCATTAAAATTAGATAGGAGCTAAGCAGGCAATAATTATTATATCCTAAAATAAAAATGTTGACATTCCTTACTCACCCGAAAACATATTCTGTGTTTGTGTCCTCACACCTGGAGTTGCTTGCAGCTCAAAAGGAACAGGTCTGAAAAGGTGTCCGTTTTATTTTTGTCTCTCTCCGTGATCCTCCTCTAGCCATTCGTGAACAGGGCTCCTATATTACGTGCAATGCAATATCTTAAAGCGACAGGCCTGTCACTACCCACCCTGTCCCCCCTACCGGATCTGTCCTGGAATTGTTTTTAAAAAGACAGACAAAAACACAATTGTAAGAAATTTAGATGAGGGATTTAATAACATTTTAAAAACACTTTTTCCAAATAAAATACTATTTTAATTTAAGATTTGTTAAATGTTTGCATACTATGCCATAAAGAACAATGGATAGAGTGCCAGTGCTTTTTTATGATAATATATTTTTTTTTAATTAAAGTATTTATTTTGGTATACATTAAAAAATATTAACACATGTTCAATAAAGCAGTGGTTTCCATTTTTTCTGCAAAAATCTGAATATATATATTAAAATAGTATCAGTTCTCTGAATTTTTTTGCCCCTTCAACTCTGTTTAAATCTGTGACAAAATATCAACATCGGTCGGGCCCTAGTTGTAATAACACTGACAAAAGTGAACTATAAATAACTGTGTAAATTAAAATCATCTAAACAAATGCTGGGAAGCAACTGTCTTGACATATTCATCACTATTCTGCCTTACCAGAAGCCATACGTATGTATTGTGTATTATTATCGTCCTGGAATATGGGAACATCATGAGCAAACACTGCTTGAACACTGCAGTTGGTCTTGTAAAATCAGCTCATAGTCCTTGGCCATAATACGATCATGCAGAGCAATTATTGGACGAATTAATTTCCGCCAGGTGGTTGCTTATAACGCAATGTATCTGCCTGTCTCTTGACACTTGTCAAACATGGTGGTTCATGTTTAACAATTGGCAACATAATCTGGATATTCCCCAACTTGGAAAATGTTTCTATCAATCCTAGCTTCAATTTGAATTACATTTCATCCAGAAATAGCTATATATTTTAGTTTTAGGTTAAAAATACTTAAGTTTAGCTAGGAAGCCAGAAATTGTAACATTTGGGTATTAGGTTAGTGGTTGTTTAATGTAGGTATGGGTTCATTGTGGTTAAGGTTAGGGAATGAATCTTGGAGGTATCACATAGCATTCTAACCAGACTACGCCTAGTAGCTAGTAAGTAGCAACTGTGCGTTCATGAGTTTGCATCACTGTGAGTTGAAATTAAAATGTTTAAGATATTGCTGCTCTGTTGCGAAAATCTTGCCTCTGCTGATTAATTACCCAAGCCATTTCACATTCTACAACGCTAATGTCAAAATGACCCGCAGTGTAAATGATGTCATTTTGTTATTTGCATTTACATGGGGTCGACAAAATAAAGCTTAATTACAGACGGCACTGCGTCTCAGTGGTTAGCACTGTTGCCTCACAGTAAGAAGGTCCTGGGTTGGAATGGCCATCCCAAGTCCTTTCTGTGTGGAATTCTCCCTGTCTTTGCGTGGGTTTCCTCTAGGTTCTCCAGTTTCCTCCCACCATCAAGACGTGTATGTTAGTGGGTTAAACCGGGCGCTCCACTGCCCTCCTAGGGTGGACAGAGGACAAATTTAATTCTCAATGTATGCTGAGATACGACAATAAAGAATCTAATCAAATGTAGCAGAAATGGCGACCTTTTCAAAGCAATTTGAGCCGACAGATTTCCAAAGAGGCCAAATAAATAATGCTGAAATTGCAGGTGCATCAGGTCACAAAAACTGCAAGACATATTTCATATGTCAAGGGAAACCATCTCAAAATTCATGACAGCATATGCCAAACATGGATAAATGACATCCAAGAGGCTCGGTGCTGAAAGCTCACAGACAAGTACTGATACGGATACGAACTGATAAGAAATTGAATTGACCCAGTTGTGACCCAGTCTCAGTAAGATTACGTTCTTAGCTTAACAAAGAATGCAAAAGAGAGATTTGCACCTCCATCCCTCAAAGAACTGGAGGCTTTTCGGCAGATTTTTGGTTTTTGACAAACAGGGCAATATCCCACTAAACACAGTTTAGGATTTGTATGACAGCATTCCAAGAAGGATTTCAACTGTTCTGGAGCTAAACGCTGGTCCTTTATATCACTATTTTCTCCCAGGTGTTTGATATTTTGTCCACCCCTTGTACAATGTCCATCAATCATGATATCCTATTCACCAACCTTTATTTCTGTCTGCTTGTTATCCTATCTGTCTACTCAGCTCTCTGTCAGTCTACCTCTCTGAAAATGACTTATTGAGGCTGTCTATGTGCAGGAAGGAGGGACAAAAGAGGGTGGAGAAATAACAGCCTCTTAATGGTCAAACAGAAGAAGAAGAAGAAAAAGAAATCTAAACAGCATTGTGAGTACATTTTATACAGGAAGAGAGATAGGTCTGTAGTGGAGAGATGTATTCAGTATGGCAGAAAATATTGGTACCCTTGTATATTTATTTATTTACATTTCTCTTAAAAAAGTATTTGGTCTCCACAATTCCTTATTTCAGAAACTTTGTTTTTGATTCAGTACTTAACATATCCTTTTGAATCATCAAATTAACAGCAATGGCATTGACAAAAGTATTGACACCCCAGATTTAATATTTGTTAACACGGCATTTGAAGAAAATAACTACAGTCAAGCACCTCCTATAGCCATAATGAGATTTCTACACCTCTCTACTGGCAGTTTGGCAGTTGCAAACAGTTCAGATTCTCTCTTGACGATATCTGTTTCTGACTACTGTTTTCAGATCTCTCCACAGGTTCAATGGGATTAAAGGTCAAATCAAATAGTCCAGTGTTTTGATATGAACCAGCCACGCGGGAAAGAACCACAAGCTTTCTCACGTAGGATTTAACATTGCACTTGAAAATACCTTGGTAATCTCCTGATTTCATGATGCCATGCACAGATTTAAGGCACCCAGTTACAGAGGCAGCAAAGCAACCCCAAAACATTGCTGAACCTCTTCCATGTTTGACTATTAGGAAAGTGTTCTTGTCTTTGAAGGCTTCATTTTTTTCTATAAACATAGACTTGATGTGATTTGCCAAAAAGCTAAAATTTAGCCTAATCCATCCACAGGACATTCTCCATGAAGGATTTGGTCTGATAGGGTTGAATTGATTTAGAGCACCTCTAGGCAATCTCATTCCTACAAGACAGCGATTCTGCTGCATTTGCATTTTCAAGACCAGCTGCATCAAGCAAAAAAACAATAATTACGGTCTTTTTTGATTGGAATTTACAGTCCATTTATGCTACTGGGGATGCATAAATGGACTGTAATGGGGATAACTGGAGATGTTTAAATGTGACGCCTAAACGGCGGACTTTCTTTGTGTCAACAGTAATATCAAAAATTGTATCTTTTTATTTTTTGGGCTATTTAAAACATAAAAAAAAAACGAACAGCACTGTTTTCCAAATGGGAGAGGGAGCAGTGTGCACCTGCATGAGTTTCGCTTTCTCACTTTGCATGCTTGAAAATGGCGACTTAACATAAGATTCAGAGGGTCTCACGAAACCTCGAGGAGCAATGAAAGTGATGAAAGATCCAATGAATCGGAATGAAAGACCTCGGCCAGGGAGTGTGGGGGCATGGGTACAACACCACCCAGTCCGTTAGGCGTATATTTACACATTTATATATATATTTTTTTACATTTATTTATATATTTATTGCCTCGTTTATTTATTTCGGGATTCATGTCATGGGCATATTTATTTTTATTTCCTTGCTACTTTGACATATATCCTCTTTGTGCGCGTAAGTGAATGAGTTTTGTCCGTGTGCCACTCCATGCACGCTGCTGCTTCGTCTGTCGCTCTCTGGCGCGGGGGTGCGGACTGCACTAGGTGTTTTCTGCTGTCCCTTGCCCCATCTATTCCGGTAAAATCATTGCATGTGTGATAAGGTGCAAGACGGAAATTCCTGAATGTAGCTTATGTTTCACACATAGTTCCCAGTAAATGACTGGGATAACTTTTCCGACACTGCGATTTTCACTATTCACACATGCAGCTACATTTCAGGACATTTCCGTCTTGCGCCTTTTCACACATGCCATGACAATACTGGAATAGATGGGGCAAGGGACAGTTCGTTCTAGCGTAGATGCGATCATCTGGACAATCTGTTTGAGACAGACAGGGACAGAGCCCCCATCCCGAGACGCAATTACCCTAACTAAGTGTCACACTTCCGATTAAAATCGAAAATCGATCGAAATAAGCGTTAGATTTCAAACTTCTAAATCACAATCAGGTTTGCGATTCTCCCTTGCTTTTTTGACCTGTTCGGTCATATTAGGTGGTGGATCCGCTGGTAAACAAATGCAGTGTGTGCTAGGGGATGTCGAGTACAGCTCGCCCAACTGCAAACCGACTTTCATGATATTTGGTTTGGAGTTGGGAGTGGCCCGTGGAGGGATCCGCTGGGCCGCATCCCTCAACGCATACTGCACCCTCCCACCTGGCACTAGGGCTGCAGGAAAGACATTTAAATAGAATTTGAATATTACAAAACAAATTAAAAGAAATTGACATTTAAGTTCATCCAGTTTTTTGCACAGTGAACACACATTTAAGAGAAATATTCCCGGTAACGGTGTACCAAGTCCGCTTCAGTGGAGATACCCGAGCGCACTGGTGCATCTCCCTCTCCTCTGGTGTTTCACTGTCTACAAGGGAGACTGCGCCATTGGCCAGAATGTCCAGTAATTCCACAGATTTGGCGATGAAAGTGTGAAATAAACTCAACCATCACTGACAGAATGTTCTCTAGAGCATAGTTTTTTTTCTTTTTCCATAATTCAATTTTTCCGGATTTGGCTCGACCCCTACTTTACAGGCTTGTTCCGGCTTCCATTCCCACACACTTCCATTCACAGCCGAATCTGCATTTTCCTGGAAATTATTCAAGGTCGTGAGGTGGAAAATTGCCGGAACAGATTTCCCGGAATATCAGTCCCTGATCCCATTCACACATGACCCCATACAGGAAATGTTCCGTAATATTCCAGGGATAGACTGCATGTGTGAAAAGGGCTTAACAGAGGTTCTTTGAATTCCGGATGACTACCAGGCGATGCTTTAGCACCCATTGTACGCATGCAAAGTATCTATACCAACAAAGTCACTTGTGATGGAGACCATACACCTGTATGATAGGCACATGCACCCAGGATCTTCTTGCCAAGATTGTAAGGGACTATAGCTATAGATTACTATATTTAGAGCACTATTTAAATTCTAACAACGCAAGCATTTGCAGAATACATATTTAGGAAAAGTCACGGCAGGATTAGAACAGGCCTCACATACTCATTAAAATATTTCAACTTGAAATTTCAAACGTAATGTCACGTGGGCAACCGCTGTCGAAGTGGAAACACAAATATTTTTCAGGATACTCTTCCTTGAGCCAATTCGAGGTGGGAATCGCCAGGGATCTCACAATACAATACTATCGCGATCCTTGGGTCCCAATACGGTAACATTGTGATACTTTATTCTTTGCAATACACCAAGAATTGCGATACGATACTGCATTATTCATTTCTTTCTCACCTGACTGCAGTAAAAAGTTTAAAACGCATATTTTTTCTCCATTTTGGTTTTCTTGAAAACGCTGACGTTAACTTGCGCAAGCGTCAATGTGGTCAGTACACAGACGTCACATCTGATACCTATTATGTTTACATCCAACGGCACCATTGTTTAAATACTCCGTATGAGATGAGCTCAACAGCATTTCCCTTTTTCTACTCATTTTCACCAGTCGTCTTGTGAATATTGAGATAAAACCAACCGGTTTTTTTTCCAATGTTAGAACAAATTTATTGATACATCAAAAAAAAATATTGTGATACTATGCTGTATATTGATTTTTTTACCCTACCACCAGAGGTCAGATGTTGCAGACCTGGCAACCTGCACACATTTTGTGTACCAAGCATGCAATTCTTGGTCAAAATACACAGGTACGAAATGCCAGCTGAAACTACACAAAAAAATATTTTATATATTGTATATATATATCTATAATTGTAATTCACTTCAATGAGTGCTAGTGCTGTAGCCGAGTCTCAGTCAGTAGGCTAAACATGCATGTTGGCCAACACACACAGTACATGTTCACCACGCAAGCGTCCAATTTGAATGACGGGACAGCAAGCTAAAAAGGAACATAAACCGAGCTACTCAGAGTTGTTGTTGACCCAAGATATGACCCTCTAAGTTCACGAGAGGATCGTGAGGGCCATTTACTGGGTGCACGTGCCTTTCATACATATGTGTAGGCCTATGGCCTACGTCATCCAGGTGGTCACAAGTGACTTGGTGAGGAGACTCGACCTGCGCATGGGCACGATGCACGTCCATCAGAAACCAAGCCATTTTATAGATTTCTGTGTGGAATAAACAAAGATCAAATTTTTTTATTTTTTGCATTTTATTGTGCTTTTTTGCATGTGTGGATACCAAAAGACATTTTGAACAATTTACATGACGAGGTGGTGGATATTTGTAAGGAGTCAACCAATATTCTTGGCTGTGACTGTAAGGGTGAAGGAAAAGTGCCATGTTCAGCTGCATTTTTGATGACTTTTGGATGTATATTTTGTGCGAAAATCGATATAAAAATCACATAATGAATATTATGTAATTCAACTCTGTTCAGGTTACCATAGCTATGATGACCTTCCGCTGACTTTTCTGGAGCGTACATCAGTTCATCACCAGCATGGCAACATCTACTCTTTCCTTCCTTCCTCTTCATCCAAGCACCTCCTGTATCCACTGGCCATTCTACAAGTAGACCTCACAGGGGAGAGTAAGTCCACACAACGCATCTCATCTTAATACCTTGTTTTTTACCGGTACATATATTCCACCAGTTTTTGAGGTCTTCTCAGGTAT
The DNA here is from genome assembly GCF_960531495.2 of Zeus faber. NCBI lineage: Eukaryota > Metazoa > Chordata > Actinopteri > Zeiformes > Zeidae > Zeus > Zeus faber. The sequence continues at coordinate 30,848,632 of NC_137195.1, forward strand.
CCAGCTATATCTAATTGAATAGATGACTTAGTTAGAAGAGTAACAGCATAAGTAAAATTTCGATTTGACAAAAAAGTTGTTATGTTTGATGTTGCAACTGAATGGAAAATACTTTTTTTTTCAATGAATTTAGATAAAACTGCATTAATCCCTGGAGGCTAATATAGGGCTTGCAGCAGCAAAAAAAAGTGCAGTCAAGAAAGAGATACAGATTCAAATTAGATAAAAAATAAGGAGGCGATCGATCGAGGCGCATTTTGCGCACCTGTCTCCCTCTCCGACGGTACCGACGATGCGCGCCTTATACAACACAAGAGTGTTTGTATGCCATTAGCCATCTAGGACAGAGGTAATCTACAAGTGGAGTGTGTGTGTGTGTGTGTGTGTGTGCGTGCGTGCGTGCGTGCGTGCGTGCGTGCGTGCGTGCGTGCGTGCGTGTGTGTGTGTGCTGGAGAAATTCTCCTGCGTGGTTGGTGAGTTTAATCTGCCTGCCACAAGAAAACAAAACTGAGAGTATTAATGATATTTATTCTGCAAAATAAAGACAAAGATTCAGAGCTGCTCCAAACAGTTACCGTATGTTTTGATCAGTCTACCCCAACTACTGACCAAGAGAGTTTTATACCAAAGAGAGGTTGTATGTCATTGTTCAGATGTAATTTACAAGACTGTGCCCCTCAATTGTCTCCCCGGGTGTTACCCTCAAACTATGACAGGTACAATCAAACTCCAGTCACAGGTACAATCCTACTATCCCTTACAATGCTTTTTCAAGCCCCCCTGGGGTTATCCTTTTCTCCATACAAGGTTGAATGAGGATGAAATGTGATCTGGTTCTTCAATACTACAATTGACATCGTAGAGAAAGAACAGTCCCTTTACATTCACTCTGGGGGGCTCCTTAAAAACCCAGAGGCAATGTTTTAAACCCACGTAACATACAAAAGGCTTTTGTCCTCATTCAAATAGTTGATCATATGCATTTTTCTCTCACACTCCCTCATTTTGTCCCTACTGGAACATCACCTCAAGGAAAATACAATAAAATAGTAAAATGTCATATAATTTAGGCAAAGGGATTAGAAAATGACATACTGTAAATTGAATACAATACAATTATACCGCAGAGATATCCTTAAATTCTATCTTGCTGGAATCTACTGGGAAAACACACATCTAATACTAAATGCAACTATATAAACTCATAACCAAATATCCCAGACAGAATTCAAGGATACCTCCACCTCATATTGGCCAAACCTCTCCTCTCACTTTTGACTAGAGGAGAGTAAAAGACCAGTAAGGGTTATCTACACTATACTATGACAACGCACAAGAAAAAAACCCAGTCGCACAGAGGAAAAAATCCTGTGTGTAACCATTCTACAATTCTAACTAGAAAACAAAAAAATCATGAATCATCTGCCACTACAATAATTCAGTGCAGGATGCCTTTGAGTAAAGCAAAAACAAATTTAGTGAGAAATCCTGTGTCCTCATCTGTGGACACATTTCTTTAAGAATTAATTTAATTTAATTTAAACCTTACAGTATCCTTTCCAGCAATCCTACCAGATATTTAGATTATAATGCTACTGTTACACCAAGGACTCAGGTGTGAAACTACTTTGACATGTTATGTACAGCACACATACCACACTTATCTCGCGTTTATACATTCGCTTGTTTCATCGAGAATTTTATCAGGCAGGTAGCTAAACATACCCCAATCTCTCCGAACTCATCTCATCCATACGTGCTCCAGAGTGATGCATCGGCCAGGCAGTCACACCAATTAGATCACACAGGATTCATGTGAAATGTATTACTGCAGATAGAGTCACATAGTGGGCCCTTTAACTCCGTCCTCTCCCTAACTATTCAAAACTTACTGAAACTAGTTACAAAGTAAGTCGCATAGCTGTATTATCAGTACCTCCAAAATAAAATCTATAAAATAAAAAATATTAAACAAAACAATAAATAAAAAGTATAATAATAATTATTAGTATGGTATTTTATTTTTTATTTTTTAAATACATTTATATATCTTTCTAAATCACATGAGTGTTGTCTTTATTTACAAACCTGTGTCCCAATACACCGCACGACCAACAGGAATGAACGGCAACCTGTGTCCCAATACACCGCACCACCGACAGGTGGCTTTATTTATTATTAAACATTTTTACCTTAGTTATTAATTTATTTTATTTGATTTTTACAACCCCAAAAGTTCCTCACCTACTCTCAACGCTTTTGCTAGGAGGAAAAAAGAGAGAGTACTATTGTGCTTTCTTGCCCTTAACGCTTTTGCTAGGAGGGGTCAAGAGTAACTTACTTTACTTATTAATTAATTGAATGTAATTTTGACAATACCAGAAGTTCCTCACTTACTCTCAACGCTTTTGCTAGGAGGAAAAAAAGAGAGTACTATTCTGCTTTTTTGCCCTCAATACTTTTGCTAGGAGGGATCAAGAATAATCTATAATAAATATGTATTTAATAATGTTGACTTATTATTGAATAACATAAAAAAAATTAAAACTAAACAAACAAAAACCGCGATTCTCTTGATCGATGAAATATTGGCCACGTCCAAGGTCCTCCAGACCTATATATCCACTGCCCTTTCCTAGCCTGTGCGGCACGCAGCTGGCAACACGTCCGTCTGAGGTGCGGGATTTCTGAGTTTAATAAAGCTTCTTCAATGATCCTCTAGATCCGATACAATCTTTAAGCTTACTCAAAGCTTTTCCAGATTGTTGGAGAAATTCTCCTGCGCGGTTGGTGAGATTAATCTGCCGGCTACGAGAAAACAAAACTGAGAGTATTAAAGATATTTATTCTACAGAATAAAGAGAAAGATTTAGAGCTGCTACAAACAGTTATGTTCTGATCAGCCTACCCCAACTACTGACCAAGAGAGTTTTATACCAAAGAGAGGTTGTGTGTCATTGTTCAGATGTAATTCACAAGACTGTGCCCCTCAATTGTCTCCCCAGGTCTTACCCTCAAACTGGGATTTAGCAGGTACAATGAAACTCCGGTCACAGGTACAATCCTACTATCCCTTACAATGCTCTTTCAAGCTACCCTGGGGTTATCCTTATCTCCATACAAGGTTGAATGAGGATGAAATGTGATCTGGTTCTTTAATACTACAATTGACATTGTAGAGAAAGAACAGCCTCTTTACATAAACTCTGGGGGGCTCCTTAAAAACTCATAGGCAATGTTTTTAATCCACATAACACACAAAAGGCTATTGTCCTCATTCAAATAGTTGATCATAATTGCCTGTGTGCGTGTACGTGTGTGTGTGTGTGCGCGTGCGTGCGTGTGTCCAGGGGACTTGTCCCAATTGGTTCTGGTGTATGACGTTGGAATTATATCGCAGTGGAAAAGGCCCTGCAGCCACCCTTTAGTCCAGCAGCCGTTTACACTCTGCGACCACAGGAAAGCTCAGAGCACCATGCCCTGCAGACACAGAAAACCCCCCAGCCCATAGAGAAGCCAGGAGCCCGCAGAGAAACACCCACACACGGCCCCAAGAACCAGTCCCAGAGAGCCCGAGGAGACCCTACACCTCTGAAGCACACACATACAACCCACCCACAAGTGTAGGCATAAGACATGCCCAAGGCGTCATCAGTCAGGGACCACAAGCCCGGAGCCAGGTCCCATGCCGACAGATCGACACCCTGCCAGCCACCCCATGCCCACCAACGCCCCGGGCAAAGGCGGGGCCATACCCCGGCTAGATGCCCCACCCGGCCACAAGACCCGAGCGCCCGAGCGCCCACCCACGTAGCTAAGTGCACATGGCGCAGGACACCCCAATGTTCTGGCACTGGGAGAGATGAAGCACAACCAGAGCAATGTTGTAGGTCGGGCAGTGGCAATGCAAACCCTGCCCTGGACCCGACCATGGGGTCTGAGTGGCATTTTTAAAATGTATGAATATAAAGACCTGTCTTCATAGAAACAGGTTCAGTTTCAATGGAGCAGTGGAGCGGCACATTTAGGATCGGACTGATCAGAGTATTTTTTTTTCTTCCTGGAAAGTGTGTGTGTGTGTAAGTGCGAATGAAAAGTGGCTAGTAGTTATAACAACAGTCAAAAAGTGGCATACGTTTGTATCAGCAGTGAAATATAGCATTCAGTTATAACAACCGTCAAAGAGTGGCATACAATGATAATAAGCAGTCCTTAATAAGTCTATTTATAAGGTTGATAATGATCCTAATATAACAGCAATCCTATTAAGTAACAACAGTCTTAATATTTATACTCCAAGGTGCTATTATAGTGTCTCTGTGCAGTTAATCCAGGTTTATAATTCAAGTGGTATTATAATATCCATGTACAAAGTACAGTCCATATTTATGTTTTTTTTTTAATGAAAGTAATATTTATGATTCTTTATGATATATTTGTGATTCTCTCACATCCACACAAACTTACTAGACTGCTTTCATGAGGTTAACAATCTCACATGGTTACTGCTACACTCTTTTGTGGCAACAGGATCTTTCTTGTGGAAAAAAACGTTGGATTTGTGCATATGTTTAAAGCCCAGTCGTCCAAAACCGGCGCCTCATAGTTTTAATGCTAGCATAATAGAGACTAAAGCCATTTTCCTATCAAGAGATACATTTCTACCATCTCAAAGAACATGCCGTCATTAGGCTTTGGCCGATTGATGATTCAATCATCATTCACATTGACAGACAATTTTTTATTACATTTTTGAGCCACCAGGAAAAATCTAAGCATTGAAAAATTGCAGTTTAGCTTGCTCTCGACCATGCAAGGCGGAGAGACTACCACTGCTCTGCAATGGTAGCCAAACTTTTTTATTTTTATTGTCAAGGTGGAGATGGTATTGTGGTGGGCCTAATTCGGTGAAAGAAGGTGTCCACTTGATAACCTCAGTAAAATACTCCCATTAGTTCTGGTCATGGTTGTCAGAGCTTGGTAATCATGGGATCATGGATATTTATGATGGCGCTCCCTGAGCTACTCTCCTCTATTTCTCCACTCTTAGTCTGTAGTGTCAAGGATGAGAAATTGTTTGCTAGTCGGGCTAATATGTCTAGCCCCCTCAACAAGGAATTTGAAGACCCTCTCCAGACATTGAATATAAACTTTTAAAATCAATTTTTTCACCCCAAAAATGTTCAATAAACTACATCAAATGCCTTAACAGCTCTTCTTTAATTTGAAATGTGTGGCTTCATAACTAGGTCATTTTGACACTCCCCCATGCGCCCTCCTCCTTACACATGCACACTTCTCAGATCGGCCGGTGAACTAGCAGGATGCCCTATTTACAATGGCAAGAAATAACACTTTTGAGCCTCCGTTGGACACCGAATCAAAGAGGAGCTAATTGTTCCTCGAAATTAGAGAGATTGGAATTGTGACTTAAGTTACCGGTGAATGATAATTTGTCATTTCATCCTCTGGATAAAGCCCTGGTTAGACTAGTAACTATCTGTGGAATTCCTTTGCATGTTTTAGCAGGTAGCAGTCCAGTGCTAAAACAATATACAGAAGTTGTTTAGCAGCTGACTGTAGAGCCTGGTCACAGACCCATTGCATGGGCAAAACAGCAACACACATAACATGTAATTTGTGTCTACCTTGGGTGATTGGGTGTAGATTTTTTTGGATTGAATTAAAACCGTTTTGCATTGAGGTTTTTGTTGTTGAATTGTGCACTACAAACTAGGCTTGGGCGATCGTGCAAAATTCCAAATTCCATCGTACATTGCCAATCGCTGCCCCCAAGCAATCGGCGATATATGAATTTATCGGGGGTGCGGGGGTGCCCGCGTGCGTACGGTTAGGTTGCCGCGCGCACAGAACGTATGTAATGTGGAAAATGCAGTGTCCCCATTCTAGAAGTGCAGGATTTATTTTTTACAAGCAAAGTATTTCCACAAAAACATACAGTTTTTACTAAATGATGTCCCATAGCAATGGAAAGCAACGGGTAGACGTGCATCCCGACAGTGGGGACAGATTTTTTTGGAACAGTACGGAGTAAGGACTTGGACAGTCCCTTAACTCAGTTGTTTACATTTCTATTTATTTATTTTTTACATAAAAAAAACATAGAAACAAACAACGACATGTACACAGAAAAACAAACATCAGACGACAACATGTATCGAAAATACAGAGTTAAGTAAGTCCAGGAAAACTGGAACAGCAATTTGGGTACGTGGCCTCTTCCTGTCATAGTTATGGCAGTAAATAAGGAAGAAAAGGAGAGGGATGTAACAGGAGGACATTGGGTTGTGTGTGTGTGTGTGTGTGTGTGTGTGTGTGTGTGTGTGTGTGTGTGTGTGTGTGTGTGTGTGTGTGTGTGTGTGTGTGTGTGTGTGTGTGTGTGTGTGTGTGTGTGTGTGTGTGTGTGTGCGTGCGTGCGTGCGCGTGCATGCGCGTGCATGCATTCTGGTGTATATGGTCGGTACTATGTTGTGGCTCCTCAAGCAGCGCAAAAGGCCCCAAAGCCACCCGAGTCCCGCAGCCGTACAGACACCCCATGGCCGCAGGAAAGCCGAAGCACCCTGCCCTGCAGCCACAGAAGAGCAACCAGAGAAGCCGGAAGCCCACAGAGCAACCCCCACGCCTAGCCCCCGAGGAGCATAACCCAGTCCCAGGGAGTGCAACTAGAGCCCGCACCCCTGAGACACACACATACAACCCACCCCCATGAGCAGGCACAAGACACAGCCACAAGCGCAGAACTCGCAGGCACCAGGCACGGACCACTGGCCCAGAGCCCGGTCCTGCGCCAACAGACGGACACCACGCCCGAACCGCCGGCCCCACAGGTGGGGCGGCAGGACACCCATGCCCACCCGCTCTCCGCGCAAATGTGACGTCCGCCCCACCACAGCCGACCAGATGCCCCACCCGGCTGCGAGCCCCGAGCGCCCATCCATATAGCCGAGTGTGCTCAGCGCAGGGCACCCGGACCGCACTCTCCCCAGCTCCGCTAAGTCACAGCATTCCAGAAGCCACCAAGCGCAACCCACCAGGACTCAAGCCCTGCCTGCAGGGGCCCCACCCGGCCAGCCACACCCCCACACCAACCCACCTGCGCCCTGCCACCTCGGAAAACCCCAGTGCTCAATGTGCTGTTGGCAATTGCAGTTAAAATTGCGGGGTGTGGGGGTGTGAGTCCCCCAAGCAAGTCGAGCCCGAATCACTCGCACCCCTGCAGACCCTGGTCTGGTGGCGTGTTTTTCGGAGTACGATTTTTAAAATTCCACTCATATTGGCCGAGAACACATACACTGGGTGTGTGTTCTAGGCTAATATGAGTTGAATTAAAAACAATGAAAAAGTAATATTAATATATATACACTACTCATAAAAAGTAAGGGATATTTGGCTTTTGGGTAAAATTTATGGAAAATGTAAAAAGTTCACGCTACAGTGATATCATACATGAAAGTAGGGCATTTAAGTAGAAGCATGCAATGGTGATTTCCTCATCTCAAACAATTTATTGAAACAAAAGCCAACAACAGTGGTGGGTTTACCACAACAAAAAATGTCAATGTCTCAATAACTTGTCATGTGGCCTTGAGCATCAACTACAGCTTGACAACGACGTCTCATGCTGTTCACAAGTCGACTTATTGTCTGCTGAGGCATGGCCCCCCACTCTTCTTGAAGGGCGGCCCTCAGGTCATTGAGGTTCTGGGGTACAGAGTTACCAGCCTCTACACGGCGACTCAGCTGATCCCATAGGTTTTCTATGGGATTCAGGTCTGGAGAAAGTGCAGGCCACTCCATTTGAGGTACCCCAGTCTCCAGCAGCCATTCCCTAATGATGCCACCTCGATGAGCTGGAGCATTGTCGTCCATGAAGATGAAATGAGGCCTGTGTTGTTCATGCAGGGGCACAATGACTGTATTAATGATGTTATTCAGGTAGTATGGGCTTGTCACTGTACCCTTCACAAAGTGTAGGGCAGTTCTATATTGACTAGACATACCTGCCCGCAGTGTGGGCTTGTCTGGTGACAACAGTGGCTGATGCATAGCGCTCTCCTTGACATCTCCAACATCGGTGGCGGCCATCATTTCTGCTCAACGTGAATCGACTTTCATCAGAGAACAGCACTGAGGCCCACTGATGCCTCGTCCAGCGTAAATGCTCCCTGGCCAATGCAAGACAATGATGGCTGTGCCTAGTGATGTGGTCAGGTACCCTTGCAGGTCATCTAGCATTCAGACCACGTTGATGTAAATGGTTTTCGAATGGTCTGACGTGACACTTGGGTGCCTCTCACCTCCCTTAAATGTGCCTGGAGTTGAGTGGCATTCAACATCCGGTTCCGCAGGGCACTGTTCACAATGAAGCGCTCATCAGTGTGGGATGTGGCCAAAGGACGTCCACTTCTATGCCTTTCTGTGACTCTTCCAGTGTCTCTGTATCTCTGTTGCAACCTGCTGATGACACTCTGTGACACTCTAAGCTCAGTGGTCACTTCCCTCTGAGAACATCCTGTTTGAAGCCTCACAATGGCGAGGTACTGTTGATCAATTGTTAGGTGTCGTCTTGGTCTCATGATGTCAAATTGTGAACAGCATGATGAAGAGGACTGTTTAAATACCAATTCTAATTGAACCAGGAAATGTATTGATCGATTCATGGATCAAACACCTGTTGTGAATTTTGCCGTTCAGCTCCTTGTTAGAGAACAGCAAGTTGTGCAAAAAGTACTGGAACATTGAACAGTTGGACATGTGCATTCAAAAGTTTAGAGAAGGTCAAATTAAGTTCACCTGTAAAGGCATTTTAGGTTCATCCTGAAATTTCACCTGAAAACCGAATATCCCTAACTTTTTGTGAGTGTATATATATATATATATGTTTTTTGTTTTTTTTTTCCATGTGTTAAATGTTTTTGTTTCAGACATGCAGGAAACAAACGAAAATAAATAGATTTAAAATAAAAAGACAGGCACGGGAGCCTCGCGCACCACTGTCTGGAGGAGAAACAAAAAAAACTCCAATCCAGTTCCAATCCTCTGAATTAGGTTTACGGTTTTCATTTTCCATACAAGTAAGAAAACTAAGGAAACAAAATAAATCTAAATCTTTCTCTATGATGTTATATATATATATTCTATATTATTATCACAAGATTTGCATATTGAGCGGCAGGTACGTGCAGGGGGAGGGGGTGTCCGAGCACCTGCCCCATGGACCCCACGGTGCCCTTCTTATCTGGTGCGTTTTTTATTTTTTTTAAAAATGTATTTATTTATTTATTTATTTATTATTATTTTTTAATGGGTATTAAGGTAGCAGATTGTCTAGTCAAGATATATTCATGAGGAGCACCTCATGAACCTCACAATTTGGGGCAACTGTAATGTGCGCACAGCAGCTCTGCTGTGATGCTCCGTTTGACCAGAGTGGAAAAATGCCTAGAACAGGAGCTGGGGGTCCATTTGCCTTTTCTTTTTCTTTGAGCACCTGCCGCTAAAAGTCTGTGTACACATGGTAAACTGGATTTACAGGGAATAAATTCTCTGATTTTTCCTGGCGGTTAAAAAATTTAATAAAATTTAAAAATAACTGTCGTCAGTGTCAGTCACGATCAATGGAATCGATCGCCGATGACGGAGTCTATCGCCAATAGACGATTTAATCGTAAATCAGCCCAAGCCTACTAAAAAACACAAATCCTGCCTCTGGTCATGGGCACATAAATGTAATCTTAAAAGATTAAATGCAGCTATTTATTTTGGAACACAGAATCCTTTGGTAATTGCAGATAGAACTCCTGACGCTGAATTACTTTCTGAAAAGCGGCAGTCTGCTATGTCTGGTTAGTTTTTTATAATTTGAAATAATTAACTGTTACTACGATGCCAGTAACTAGTTAGCTAGCTAGTTAACTAGTTTGTCTATTTTTTCTAAAGGTTGTCGTGTTACCAGGTCACACTTCTGTAATTTGCATAGTGGACCGTCACTGGTGAGCTTTTTGTGGCATTTTTTTGTGACCACTTCTGTTTTTTGTTTTTTTTGTTTGTTTGTTATATTTCGGAAAGCGACATCGCTTTTATCAACATGAAGACTGCGCACTAGTCACAAATTCTATACCTAAAACAATTTGTATAGTCATAGGAGAGTACAGAGGGGGTAACCATAAAGAAAACACAGTTTTAAGTGGAGGGGTCTTTATTATTACATTCTGTGTTTTACTTAATATACTGTACAATCTGATTAATATTAGAACTTGGTCCATCCTTCAACCAAATTCAGAACACATTCGAATTGCTGACTGAACCCAGTAAGGAAAGCCTTCTTTTTCAAAGGAGGAATTTAATGTTTTTGGTCACTAAGGTACTAAGGTAACTAAGGTATTGATGTGTTTGGGATAGTATTGCAAGTCCAGAAGTTATATTACATTGCATCATTTAGCAGACACTTTTGTCCAAAGCGGCTTCCAATAAGTAATTCCTTCTCTAAAAATGAATATGATTAGTAGAGTTACATAATTTTTATTTTATGTAATTTTTTTTTTTTATAGGAAAGTAAATTCAGAAAGTAAACGGGAAAGAGATTCTCATGAAGTAGACCGGTCAGTGCAAGTGGGGTCCAGGTGTAGTCTGAAGCGACGGGTCTTCAGTTGCGATGAAAGATGGGAAGCAATTCTAGTGTGGGGAGCCTCCATCAAGGCAAGTTGATATTAGAGGTGTCCAATAGGATGATATTATATCATAAACAATATAATTTTCTCTACTATCTGCCCTTACAGGGAAATGGAAATTATTGTGCTGGAGCCAACCTCAAATTGCACTCCGTTTTTCTAACCCGCCCTGCCCCATGACTAACAAAAACACACCATAAACCAACAGTGCCCCCTCTAAACATAACATAAGTTAAAGAGTTTGTGTCGAGAAAACATGCAAGTTCAGTGTTGTGGAACTGGTTTGAATTTGCAGCAATATGGTTCATACATCAGAAAATGAAACATTTTGTGGATCTCACAGGAGTGCATCAAGCTCATAGCAAGAAAAGTAAGCGCCATTGTACGATTGAGCTTACAAAACAAGTCTAGTAAACTTATCCAAAGGAAAAGTGATTGAGACCAACTTAATCACTCAAAGAATGCCAATCTCTTCAAGGCAAAAGTGTAGTTAAGGAAAAAAACAGGAAGAGTCACAGAACTGCTGTAGTTCTCTGATGAGCGCTGGACATATCTGCCTCTTAGTGGTATTTTCTGTGTGAACATACAACCATGCCATCTTTATATTCTCCAGATTTCATGGGACTGGACCAATGTTGACCAACGTTTTAGCCATAAACTCAGCCTTTAACATTCCCCCCAGTGTTTTATTGAATGCAGTAGTGTTCTTCACCTTCATTATCTGTACTGTTCACCTAGATCTATCGGAAGGAGGAACTCTAGACGGCTCAACGACAGAGTCTCTTCCGTACAGCAGCGAGGAGCTGGACCTGGAGGATCATGGGCCCGCTTTGGAAATGAGTCGGGAGCGTGAAGAGATTGTCCGCTGCATCTGTCTGATGGAGGAGGAAAACGGCTTCATGATCCAGGTGACCAAAAACCCTGACCATATAACTGTAAATTTGTTTCCTTAGTTATTTTACCAATGCGGGAAGACATGATAATTAAGAATACTAAATGATTTATCTTTAATTACACATATCTGTTTTGGCTCAATTTTGGCAATTTACATATTAAATTAAATAATGCCATATTAATAATGCATGCTTAATGCACAGTCTATGTAATTGAATAAAGATGCATCTTTACTCAATTACGAGTAAAGATGCATGAGTATGAAGCTGCATTATAGGTTATTGAGTGCAGCCTTTTGAAGCTTGTAAGTCAAATTATGTTTTAAAATACTTGAGAAGCTAGAGAGATACTTTCCAACTTGTGGAAGGTATCAAAGTAAGGTATCAGGTAGCAAAGTTTGCATTTGTGTTAAAGTAATCTAAAGTAAACTTTTTTGTGGAAAAAAAAAAATAAAAAAATAAAAAATGCCCCCAAAGTTTGAAGCATTACATTACAAAAAGTTCAAATGTATTCATAAATGAACGTAATTATGAACCTATAATGTCTTATGATGACCTTGCTTTGGCTCTCTGTTTCAGTGTGTTTTGTGACTGCAGAAGTTCATTTGTTCCGTTTAATCCAATTGTCTTCTGGTAATACTTTTTTTTTTTCAAATATAATAAAGGTTAATAGTAATAAAATAAAACGTTTACTTTTATGTGTTTAAGAATTTGTATCTTTTATTCCTTTAGTTAAAGTCCAGTTGCGAGTATATCTGACACGTGATCTGTTCACACCATCTGTGCCATCTTGGTGTTGGCGATTGTTGATGACAAACCTCTTCCACAATGCTGAACCGCCCCTCTGGATAAACTCGAGCAACACCATGTTGGAACTGCCCCGAATACAAATTTTATTCAGCTTGTCTGAGTGCGGCCATGAGCTCCACTTACCACTGACCTCAGTTTTTTATTAACAAAAGCAATAAGGCTTCCACCCCTTCGGGCTAAACCCTAATAATAATAATAACAATGATTATTAATATTATTATTATTATTATTATTATTATTATTATTATTGTTATTATTAACAATAATACTACTACTACTACTACTACTACTATTAATAATAAAAATATTGTTATTAATATTATAATTCTTATTTATTTCTTTTAACCTGTGTTGTCAGCATGCAACACAGAGTATTTGTATGCCATTGCATCTAGGAAAGAGTTAATCTGCAGTTCAACTTCTCAACTTGCAATACAACTTATAGAACCCAGAATCACGATTGTGGCGCCTCCCCTTGCGGCTGCCTGCGTGAGCACCTTGTGTCGATTACGCACATTTTGGTATGTTTTAGTATTTTTAGAGCTTATAGAGCTTATTGTGCGTAATCACCAGGTGTCATGACATTTCACTGCATATATGTATGACCGTATGTATATGTATGTGACAAATAATCTCTTGAACTTGAACTTGAACTTATTGTACAATAAGTAATACTTAATTGATCCCAAGGAGGAAATTTAAAAGATCCCACAAACAGAAAAATGATACTTTTGAACTATTGTGAACTACTATTTTTGAACTACTTAAGAACTATTGTCATTTTCTTTTTTTCATAATTATCCTTAATGTTGTGTTTATTATGTGAATAAAATTAAATTGTATAAGTGGATGGTTGGGTTCCTTGGATGCAAGATTTATTGACTCCCGCATCCAATTAAGGAGATGGTTTTCAACTGAAAATTTGAATACATTGGTCTCGATTCCTTACCCGTTTAAGACAAAGGTGTTGTATGCTCATGTTTGTAAGTGGTGGAAAGGAAAGCGTATAGGCTGCATACAACACCTCTGGGTTAACCCTATAGCCAGGCAGTCATTCATGAATGTCAAATCACACATATTAGGGAGGGTGCTTCTGTTGCGAAACATTCTAATTTCTCTGATTTTCTAAGTGTGCTATTCAACTTCTAGCAATGGAATAAGCTTGGAATCGGGGCTTCAGGAAAGTGAAATATCCAGTTAACCAAACCCAAACAACACCAGACATATTATGTTGTGCCTTGAAGCCCACAACTGATGTAGCTTGTAGGAATTGGTGGAGGAAAACAACTGGTTGGACTAAGTTCTGATAGGTGATGTTCACATGAATCCGGTTCTACTGTGATGGAGTTGCAGTGTCAACCCTCATTTTCACTTCCCTTGTCTCTGTCTTGTGTTTATTTTTGTATGTGTATGGACAGTGTGAGGAGTGTATGTGTTGGCAGCACAGTCAGTGTATGGGCCTCCTGGAAGACAATATCCCCGACCAGTATACCTGCCACATCTGTCAAGCTCCCCCAGGTAAACCTCCACGGTTCCACCATCCCCCATCTCCCTGTGCAGGTAGGTTGACTTGATAATAAATTGATAATGAAAGGCCAAGCCGCTCATTGGATACTTCTCTTCAGCTAGTAAGTTTCCAAATTGTCCAACAGAGGCCATTGACTCAAATATGGAATTTTAAACTCATGCACAATCTACCACAGACAAATGATATGCTAATCTTACGAGTTGCCTTTATCCTCAAACACTGAATGAAAAGTTGCCGATTGTAAGTCTGTGGAGGTTTTGAATCATCTATTTGGTCATAAACGGTCAAAAACAGGCAACAAAATGTCCAATCTGCCACGCCACTCACCAACTTCAACTTGGACATCTCCCAGACGCTTTCTATGTCTAGCTTTTGTTGAGAGAAATAGCCCTCGGAGTCATAGTCAACAAACTAATACTCATTACGTTTGGATATCCTTGGTGGATTTGCAGGATAGTTGGAGGAGAAGAGAGAATCTGTTTCACATGTAAAATAAACTCTGTAGCTATATATGAATATGAGGCTGCCTGACGATGAAAACAATGAACCCAGAATAGATGGAAAATAAATGTCTGTTGATTGATGTGATATGTTTTGTTTGTCCATTTCTGATTACTCAATAGGTCAGAGGTGGAGAGCCAAGTATCGGCACAACCGTGATTGGTTAGTCAAAGGTCATATGTTTGGTTTGTCCATCCTAGCTGAGAATTATTCAAGGCAGAACAGCCAGCAAATCATCTCCACCCACCAGCTTTTGGCAGACCTGTTAAGTCTCAAGCACATCCTGCATGGACTAAGACTAAAGATGGATATACTTCAGTAAGGCACATTTGGTTACTGATGCTTACACATACAAACTTGCTTAAATTGAACAGAACTGCTAAATTAACAAACTAGATTTTTTTTCTAGATAATTGTGAAAATGTGTGTGTGTTTGTGTGCGTGTGTGTGTGTGTGTGTGTGTGTGTGTGTGTAAACTGATCAGCCACTACATTAAAACCACAGGTTTTAGACAGGTGAAGTAAATAACATTGCTCATCTTGTTACAATGGATGGCACGGGGGGAATATCAAGGGGTGGAATATATCAGGCAGCAAGTGAACAGTCAGTTCTTGAAGTTGATGTGTTGTAATCAGGAAAAATGGGCAAGTGTAGGGATTGGAGCGACTTTGGCAAGGGCCAAATTGTGATGGCTAGGGGACTGGATCAGAGCATCTCCAAAATGGCAGGTCTTCCCCGTATGCAATGGTTAATACCTACCAAAAGTGGTCCAAGGAAATAAAACCGGTGACAGGGTCTTGCACGCCCATGGGCTCATTGATGTGTGTGGGGAGCGAAGTTTAGCCCCTCTGGTCCAATCCCAAAGAAGAGCTGCTATAGCACAAATTGCTGTTACTATAGCACAAATTGAAAAGTTAATGCTGGCTATGATAGAAAGGTGTCAGAAAACACAGTGCATCACAGTTTGCTGCGTATGGGGCTGCGTAGCCGCAGACCGGACAGAGTGCCCATGCTGCCCTGTCCACCGCCAAAACCGCCTACAATGGGCATCATGAGCGTCAGAATTTGACCATGGAGCAATGGAGAAGGTGGCATGGTCTGATGAATCACCTTTTCTTCTACATCATGTTGATGGCCGGGTTAGGGTTCGATCCGATTGAGCATCTGTGGGATGTGCTGGAACAACAAACCCGATCCATGCGTAGATAAGAATTCTCTGTAAGTCAACAGTAGCCCCTCCCATTGAACAATTGACTAACCCGCAGAATGTAATTCTGTACCCATCTCTCAAAGAAAAGTGATTTCTTCTTAAACAAAATGTCTATTATTCCAAATAAGATACTTGTGTGGTGAGAAGTTGTGCTTATATATCAAGGACCAGGCTAGAAGGACCTGCTTATGGAATGCAGATCATTTTTCAAACCTAAAACCAAAATATAGGTTATAAAACAATTAAAATTTAAAAAACTAATCCAACCAACTTATTTCACCATTTGTATTACTCAGTGAATGAGAATGTCATAAGAGAGGGGAGGGACTTCGGAACTGTTAAATAAACGATAAATCCATGACCTCCATCAAAGTAAACTGCTTTGCCCTCCTTTCGAGCCTTCTCTCAACGGCTACAGCTTGTTCCTAACGTTCCCTGGCCTCTTTTGAAGGATCTTCTGCAAATCTTTGGGTGTTGTCCTGCAGTAAGGGGGATGTTTTTGCAGCTTTCCATACAGCATCTCCGCAGACTCGAGCGGTGAACTGGAGAATAACCCCTCTGGGCTTGGTGTCGTTTTGCCACTTGGCACCGAGACGGTGCACTGTGTCGATGGTGTCAGCAAGCCCGTTCTGCTCTGGCAGGACAGCTTGACAGTTCCCGGTAGCCTTTCACCATACATCTTCCTTCTCCGATTCTTCAATGCCATAAAGCATTAGGTTCCACCTTTTGGAGTATCTTTCCAAGTCAGAGAACGTTTGCTGACATGTGTCCACTCGTCTCTCCTCCCTGACGACTCTTTTCTCAGGCATACACACTTTCCATTTCATATCCTTAATATCTACACACGCAAAATCAACTGTCTTTTTTAATCCCTCAATTTTTCAGTGCATTTGAACTGACCATGCTCTTAATGTCGTCAGATCTTGTATTTATTAATGCAGAAAGAGGCAAATGTCACAAATGAGTGATGTACACACACTGCTGTGTGTGTACATCACCTTCTTCGGAGCTGTGGGTTTACTTGGAGTGATAAGCAGTGATGGAAACTCATCCATTTTGTCTTCTACTGAAGGAAGAGTCACTGAGGCGGTGGTATAATCGTGACAGCAGTCTATTAGTACATTACCAGCCTTAGCAACATTAGCTTAGTCTACCTTAGTTCTGGAACCTTCAGAAAGTTTTAAATGTTTTCAAAACTTAAAATTGCAGAGCTTGGTAGAAAGTGTGTGCTCACTCGGCCATCTTGGCACGCGCCCCCCCCACACACACACACACACACACAGTCATTTCACTGACTGTTCACTTGCTACCTGATATACCCCACTCCTTGACAAGTGCCACTGGAACGAAATGGTCAATGTTATTCACTTCATATGTCAGTGGTTTTAATGTTGTGGCTGATTGTTTGTGTGTGTGTGTGTGTGTATATATATATATATATATATATATATATATATATATATATATATATATATATATATATATATATATATATATATATATAGTAGGGCTGGATGCATTAACGCATTAATTTTCGATAAATTTTAAATGTCGCAGCACTGTTTTTTTTGCGCTGTTT
The DNA here is from genome assembly GCF_960531495.2 of Zeus faber. Classification (NCBI taxonomy): domain Eukaryota; kingdom Metazoa; phylum Chordata; class Actinopteri; order Zeiformes; family Zeidae; genus Zeus; species Zeus faber. Next base: position 30,865,844 of record NC_137195.1, read on the forward strand.
TGTTTACCTCCTGGTTAATGATGATAATGGACCGGAACCGATGAGGATTAAGGAAAGCTTCAAAGCCAAATTAAATGACCACATAAGTCATTCTTGAGTCATCTTTGATCTATCATATTGGAAGCAGTACGACATGGTCAATTTAGAAATGTTATTCGATTTTCGGAATTTAAACTTAACACGATTTTAGAGATCCAAATAAATTGTCTATCCATGATCCACTAACAAAGGTAAACATCAACAAACAATGCTGTTCACTTTCTTGTTTCACTAATTTCTGTTCCGTATGTGGATCGATTTGGATGAAACTTCAACCAAATTTCGTAATTACTCTACTTTACAACTTACAACCAACATTAACACTGTAAACTCAGCTATTTAGAACTGTTATTTGGAACTGACCTATCTCATACAACACTTATTTGATTTGAAGTATACTATTTAGTGAATAAACGATTCACATATTTTTTTGATTAAGTTGGTGGTGGTATTTTTAAATATTGGTAATTATAAGTCTTGGACTTGATTAAAAAAGAGAGATTGTATGATTAATTAGTAATAAAGAAAATAGTAGTTTCAGCCCAAATATATATACAATATAAAATTTACCTTGAGCTATAAAGTAATTTTTCCTTCAATGAGGCAATAAAGTTTTGTTTCTGTTCTGTTTTTTTTCTTTTGTGTTTGTTTTTCTCGATCAGGGACCATCAAAGCCCCAGCCTTCAACTTTGGGCGCGTTCATGGGTCAATTCGGATGAACATCAACCCATGGGAGGCCTGCCGGACTGCCTCACCCTATTGAATCACGCCCCTTACCCTAGCCACCCATCCCCACGACACAGCTCCAGACCCTGTCTTTACACCATCTCCCTTTATAACCCGAGCTTCCCCGACACCTACATCACCACCGAACACAGCTACCAGAAACCAGTTGACCCTCCCCAAAGCAGTGATCCTGCTCATAACTCTGAGCGGCCCTGTCTAGACCTCGCTTCCACCACCAATTTGCAAACTCTTTCAGCCTCGGACACTGCACGTTGCGGTGCACAACAAAGCAAGGTAACTTGTTATATTCTGTGGCAATGTCGAAAAAAACAGAGATGCCTCGATCCATGTTGAAATGCTTTTGAAAAAGCATGAAAAAAAGTACAAAACTGGAAAAAAAAATCCAGTTTTGTACTGTATATCATTTTTTTGGACCGTTACCCTGTACTATACCAAGCAGAGTCCAATGGAAAGAATAACCGTTACAGAGGTTGGGGTGAATACTGAATTGTCCAAAATCATCCTAATAACTGCATGCTTGTCTGTCTGTGTGGTATGTGGCCTGTGTGCGGGTCTTCCAATGGAATTGTGTCTCTCAGGAACAGCCTGCTGTGCTCTTCTCTTGTCCTCAAGATTTGGGCAGCTTGGCTCTGGCAGGACTCCAGACTAAAACCAGGTACGGCCCTCTAAGTGTCTCCTGCTGTGTCTTTCACCCAGGCATACTGCAAGAAAAAGGAGGATTGGTTTCAAATTTTCTGATCACTGGGTTTACATGGTCTGGTCCGCCGTTACTATCGTCTCTTTATTCCACCTATAAAATAAACAATATACAATATTGATTTTTAAATCCACAGGCCAAACCTTCAACTCGCGTATGAAAAAACACATAATGTAGTGTAATTTTATGTACTTTGTAATTGAGGTCATTGTTTATTTGCAGTGTTTTTTGTTTTTTTTAAAGGCAGTGGAACTCTGCAAAAGATAATCACAGAGCCATTGCTTGTGTTGGGTACAGAGATAATTCAAGGTTATGCAGCTATTTTAATGCTTAATTAATACACATAATTAAGCATTTGTTTATTTGACTTAAGATATTCCTGCTTGAAGTTATTTGAATTGCCGAAATGTTTAAGCTTACAGTGCACAGAACTAAAATATAACCAGTGTTATTTGAAACTTGAAACTGTTATTTGAAACCCTTGGGTTGGGTCAAGGCAATAGGATAGTTCATTATCTTGCAATGTAGTTATTTGGTTAGGTGGGATGGATGGAACCAACTAAGTGTTGCCATATGGAAAATATAGATGTATTTTAGCAAGAACTATTGTATATACTGAGTACTGCATGCAGGATACTACATTGAATGGCAAAACTATTTCATTAAGCCCTGTTACAAGGCTATACACTACTCCCAATACACATGCATTTGCAATAGGAACCGTCCCATGGCATTGTGCAATCAATCACAATCCACACCAGCGTCACAATCCACACCAACTGTGATTGGGTGTAGTAATTCCATTGATTGGTGGGTTTACTCTAGATCCAGGATCAGGTACTCTGCTGCATTCTAACGTAAGGTATAGGGTAATTCACTGATCTTGTACCTGGCACTGGGAAGCAAATTCACCATTGCTCTCAAACAAATCACAAACAAGGTTTCATTGTGGCGAAACTATCTTAGACTTAAATATTGGTTGTATGGTGTTGGTTGGTTACAACCATCATACAAATACAATAATTATCGTACATCTGGCAACCCTGACCCACATCACACTTTAGTATGGCATGAATCGAATAACAAAGGAAGAGTAAAACACAACTGATATTTACGAACATGTTTCAACAGCCAAAATGTGCCTGCGAGTGTACATGGCAAATGTTGTGCTTTTCAAATCAAACTGGCCTTCACATAGAACCAGGGCCCATGTGCAGTGGCGGATGAATCTGCTGACCCACATTGAGGATGTCCAGAACCAGTTGACCTCCAGGATGGACCTTATCGAAAAGGAAGTGGATGGTAAGATGATGGGAGTTCTCTTGTGAATCCAGTTATTTTCTTTTCAAATACTTTTTTTATTTTTTATTTTTTACTTCTGTGAAATATGTACTTTTGCTAACACTCTATGAACCCATATCAATCCGACATTATAATAAACTATTTAACCATCAACGCATACAAAACACACACACAAAACTACTTGAAGCATAAATGTGAGTAATACCATATTCGAACATGAAGACATTGGAATTGAAGAGGGTGATTTTACAGGTACTCTTGAAATACCAATATTCAATATTTTGTCACTTTTAACAGTTATATGAAAATGTAATTCCCAACACATCATTACATATCATTAAAAAATAGTTGGGACTGACAGTTGTGAGAATGACAAAACTTCAGTTTTTGGCTAATAACAAGGGACTTGGCATATTGAGCCAGGTTTGTTAAGCAAGCGTGTGTTGTGCGCGCATTACTTAAATAAACCTGATACTTAAAATGTCTAGAATTATTTAATTATATTTAAATATTGTTAACCAATGCCATTCTGGAGTTGGTTAATGGGTTTTGAACGACAAAACGAAAACAAAATGATTTGCCAAGATATACACAGACCAATGTGTCACTGTTTGTTTCGGTGTTCTCTTTACAGTTTTAGAATCTTGGCTGGAATTCGCAGAGGACTTCAAACCCCCAAATCCGTCTGCCCACCTACCACACCTGAAACTGTCAATCAAACAGTTATTGTCTGACCTCAACAAGTTGCAATATATCAGCACCCTCTCTTTTGTCTGACACACCAGTCATTTTGGCTCTTATTATCTCTTAATGGCCTCAGAGAGTAAATCCCTCCAACTTTGCTGGAAGATATACTTTTGAGATATACTCTTATCTTCTGACAGATTACGTCTTGGCTTTTAACTAATACCATATGCATTTGTTTGGAAAGTGAAAATGGCCTAGGCCAACATTTGTCCATCAGCCCAACCCGAAAAAAATTGTATGAACTCTGGCGTTATATTATTGCATTTTGAGTTTAAGCTTAGAATAAACACTTGTTTTTAAGACATACTACTAAATCGTTGCATCATAAACATGTCGCATCGTATTCTGATTTGATTGAGAACAAATTTGGGAAAACTTACAAGCACTTATACCCCTTTGTTGTGCTAAGTTAGGTTCAAGTGTGTGTGAAGCAAATATTTTATCTTGGAAAATGCAGTTCATCTTCCCTGTTTTCATGCCAAGTGTTTTCCACTGTTTATGCTCCTGCTGTGCACTGTGTCAAATGCAACAAATACATGAGCACACTGTTGATGGTTGCTCTGTTCATAAAATGTATCTACACTCTTCTGAAAAAAAAAATGCAATCCAAACATCCTGGAGAATGATCAAAGAACGTCTAGTTGGAGCGCAATCAATTAAGTTATTTTAGTGAGTTACGCAATTTCAAGCTTGTCACCAGAGAGATTAAGGATTCGTTCACAGCTTTATTTCAGTTTCAAAGTATTTTTTATGCAATTCCCTTCATACAATTTAGAACAAGATGTTATTAAATAAGTTATTGTACACTGTCATTCTTATGCAATTTCTTACAGTTCTATTAAACCAATAAAATGATTCTTGGGTAAATTCTTGTTTGTAAGATGTCTTTGTTCACCATTGTGCATATGAGGACTCCCCCGCACACACAAAAATTTAGTTTAATTTATTCAGGAAAATTATCAATGAAATAAAGGGATGTTCAACACACATGGTTGTATACTCTTTGGGATGTGGCAATACATTTTTTTTTTTTTAACCTGTGCTGTTAGCATGCTGTGCATACAACACAGAGTATTTGTGCCATTGCATCTAGGACAGAGTTAGTCCACAAGTGGAGTTCAAGTTCTCAACCTGCAATGCCACTTTTTATTAGTTCTTAAATCATCAACAACTGCTGCAATAACTCTGTCCTGTGGATGACCTGTAGAATGACAAGAGCACAGTTTTTGGTTATGGAGAGCCACCACCAACCCCCCTTTTTGGGTCTATAAACAACTGATCACTACTCCAAGAGGGGGAGATTCACCACCGGTGAGACAATTACACATAGAACTAAACATGTTGACGGAAAACATAAACATCGGACAACAACATATATTGAAAAACTGTTAATCAGGTTCAGGAAAACTGGAACAGCAATTGGACACGTGGCCTCTTCCTGTCATAGTTATGGCAGCAAATGAGGGAGGAAAGGAGAGGAATGCGTGTGTGTGGTGTCCACCGGACTTATCCCAATTGGTTCTGGTGTATAAGGTCAGTCTTATGTCCTAGCACATCCATGCAGCGGGAAGGAACTCGATATGGTAGGTAGCCGATATGGTAGCAGCAGCAATGACAGAGTAGGTCGCTGTTTCAGTGCCGTATTCGGAACCGTCTACAAATGACATGACCCGACTTTACCCAAAATGCAAAAGTACTGTACATATAATACTAATGCATTTTAAACAACAATCACATATCCAAGGTTTGAATATGAATGGGTTCATGTCACATATACTTTGTTTTAAAATGTACAAGTACAGCTACAGACAGCTTTTCACTTTGAAAGTAAAAGTTCCATAATATATTTTAATGATTTATATTTACTGATTTATATCTTCTATATTTTTTTGTCCTGTGACTCAAACAATCAAACTAGGTTGATGAGTCTCTCAGGGACCTACAGACCTTGTTTGATCGTCAAAGTGAATGTTTATGATTGAAATGTAGTGCAACATGTTGATGTTGCACAGACTTTCATTTTCAAAATAATAAATAAATGAAATTAATAATGATCCGAAACTTTCATAAAATAAAATTATGTGAAAGTTCAATAGCTTTTTTGTCGTGTGACTTAAAATATGCTTCTATAAATGAATCTACATGCTCTGCCATTCATTTTGAAAATAAAAGTACCATTAAAATATTTTCAATTTCACAGTGCAATAGGTCTTTATGTTATGTAACCAAGATCACTCAAACTACTATGTTGCACAGCCTTTTGTTTTCAAATATAAGCTCCAAGATTTTTTGGTTATCTAAAATTCAAATGGTTATCTAAAACCCAATCAAAGTTCTTGGCTTTATGTGACTGAGAATTAATCTACATGCTGCATACCTTTCATCTTCAAACTTCAAGACCCAAGATTTTGATGTTAACATTTTAAAATGTCAAAGTTCAATAGCTCTTTTTGTCATGTGACATCACTCACTCAAGCGAGGTGTTTAAGCTTCTAGGACCTAATCTACATGTTGTGCAGGCTTTCGATTTAAAATTAAATCTTCTGTCATTTACAATTTCAAAATGCAATAGCTTTCTTGTCAAGCTATTGAGAACACGCAAACTTGGTCTGTAGCCCACAGCTGAATATTCATAACAAATCCGGACATTGTCCATGTGTAAGCTTCAAGGCTTTTATATGCTGTCAAATAATCAGCGGAGGAGGATGAGGGAAGGTTGATCAGATAGTTCTATGTGTCTGGGAACTGGAGGTCTGGAACTGTCTACCTTTCTGCCGTTTCAAGGGCTGTAAAAAGCACCCGGGAGCATGAGAGTGTGATATCTTGTCTATTAAGCTTTTTAATATATTAAACATCATTTTCATTGAAATGTCCTGTGAACTCGAAAGAATTGAAATCCCATGGAAGTGCTGGAGGAAGTTGAGAAAATTAAATGATTGAATTATGTGAAATATAAACAACAAATGCTTAACTCATGAACTAACCCAACTAGGTTAATAAATAGACTCCAAATGTGAATATAATGAAAGGGCTGAAAAACAAAAGCAGAGACTCTTACCCATTAAAAGTAAATTCCACACTATTTCGTCTGAATGATAAGTCACGAGAGTACTGCTTCTGGTTGAGCTTGTCAATGGCAGTGAAGACCGAGTCAGTGGGAATTGACAAATGGTGTGAAATGGTAAGAAAAAAAAGGCAAATTACAATGACTTAATAAAGAACATTTTTTATACTGTTATACGTGAAGTACGAATCACTGAGATATTTAAAATTGCTATATTTGCCAATAACTAAGTGATGACACAATTACGATTGGTTTTATTTTTTTACGCAAACTACTCTTAGAAAGGAGGGAATGTCTTCACTATTGGGAGCGCTGTAATCATACAGTAAGTAGGCGAGATGCCATGAGAGCCTAATGTGTAGTATTCGCATGCCTGAGACTTCCTTGACGTTGCACCTTACCTGTCGTGGATTATATTAAAAGTTGCAATCTCTTTGACGTGAATTTTGCTTATTTTAGCAGCCCTGATCCCTCCTCACAACTCTAGTCTATACAGTGGCCACTGTGTAAAGTACATTTAGTCATTTAGCAGACGCTTTCATCCAAAGCGACTTACAAGGGGGAATAACATTCAAGCTACATTGCGACAGAGACATTAGTGTAACAATAAATACTGCTAGGTAGTGCTTAGTAATTGTAAGTTAGGAGAGGAGGTACTCACTGAAGAGCTGGGTCTTCAGGTGCTTCTTAAAGACAGAGAGGGAGGTCCCTGCTCCGGTCATTTTTGGCAGCTCGTTCCACCAACGTGGAACTACAAATGAGAATAACCTGGATTGCCGTGGTTGTATGGCCGGCAGAGCCAGGCGACGCTCATTTGATGAGCGCAGCATCCAGGGGGTAACATGTGCTTTTACAAGAGCATTTTTAAGTAGGCGGGAGCATTCCCAGCAATCACTCTGTAGGCCAGCATCAGAGACTTGAACTTGATGCGGGCGGCTACAGGTAACCAGTGGAGCTCGATGAGCAGCGGAGTGACATGTGCCCTCTTTGGCTGGTTGAACACCAGTCGCACCGCTGCATTCTGTATCATCTGCAGTGGCTTCACCGCACAGGCCGGCAAGCCTGTTAAGAGGGCGTTGCAGTAGTCGAGACGGGACATCACCAAGGTTTGTACCAGCAGTTGAGTGGCATATTGGGTCAGGTACGGCCTGACTTTTCGGATGTTGAATAGTGCGAAGCGGCAGGACTGGGAGACGGCGGCAACATGATCGGAGAATGTCAGTTGGTCATCAATAATGACACCAAGATTCCTTGCAGCCTTGGTAGGAACAAGAGATAGGCTAATTAGAACAGTGTTTCCACCCCAATCTTTCTGCAACAGCACCCTTTACTATTAAATAATCCACAGCATCATCCTCAACCTGAATCCGTCACAAACGTGTATAATTGCACTTATGAGCAACTAGTTTTCTGTGGAAGTGTTGGAAAAACACTGCACTAGTGAGCAAAAAAAAAATCGAATTGTAACTTAAATGGAAATGGCTCTGGTTTGCAAGATCAAAGTTGCAAGGCTGTACTAATTAATCAGTCCAAGTCATTATACCAGCTCTATGTTCATCAGAAAAAGCTCACTGAAACAAGGAGTTGTCCAAGGCCTGTTTTTGGGATTCAGTAATTGAGTAAAGAATCTTTCATGATTGATTCATTTGGTGTAATGCAGGTAAGGGAGGACTTTGATCAGAATCAGAAGTCTGTTTTTCCCAGGAACCATTTATTTTGTCAAAATTAACTTTGTGGAATGAAGTGTTAATCAGTACTCAACGTAAATTCAATATGAATTGTGCCAAATGCCTACACCATTCTGTGCCTTGGACTATATTTATTTTCTAAACCTGTGCTGTCAGCATGCTTGGCATATAACAGAATTTGTATGCCATTGCAGCTAGGATGGAGTTAGTCTGCAAGTTCAACCTCCAATGCCACTCTTTAATCATCCAGAACTGCTTGCAACATTGTCTTGTGGAATGACAAGAGCACAGCTTTTGTTATACAAAACCACCAATTCACCGAAGACTCGCTTGCCCGTTCTGCCGGATTGACCCAACCCTGTTCGCTGCAAACAAAACGTTTCCTAATCTTGTACCAGGATAAGTAGAGCATAATAAGCACAGTTACACATATGACAGAATTCAGTGTTGCACATGGTTTATTTGGATTAAAAAAAAAGGCATACAAAGAAACACTTATTTCAAAGTGTGAGAAGTTCTGAGCTTTAAGATTCTGATGTTCCAGCCAATTCATTATATTCAGGTTGCTCCAACAGGTCTCAATTCCATGCCTGGAGCTCCTGGTTCCAAAGGGAAGGAGTCTTCTTTCTCATTGCTCCTCAAGAGGCTCCCAACCAGCCTCCACCACTAATTCTGCCCTTAACCTGTCATCAAAAATATTCCCTCTGACCCTTTGTTTCAGCTTAACTGCTTTCCCTTCCATCAAGTAATTTGATGTTCTCTCCAACATTCCTGATCACCATCAACCCAACACCCATTTCCTATTCCAGCACCTTTAACAAATGTTTCACACCTCTTTGGCCACTTTCTCCAGCTCAATTGGTCTCCACTAAATATACATCCCACTTGGTTGCTCTACCACAAATCTGCCACATTTTGCAGATCCTGTTTAAACTGCGACTCACTTTCAGTAGACTGGGGACCTTTTGATACTTTGTCAGCAATAATGACAATTACAGAGTGAGTAGGATTCTCTTCAATTATCTCCTCTGACAGATCAGAGACTAGTCTGGCATTGAAAATATGTTCTTTTTGTACAATAACAGATTCTTTTTTTAAAGGCTCATCATGTTCCAACCATGGACTATTCTCTAACCACACATAATCAGGCTTCGCAGGTTGAACTTTGACTGCATGCTGATCAAAATGGAACAAACTAGTTAAATCCTTCGCAAAGTCGGGTCCACTGGACATTGGATCAACAGGCTCATGAGAATTCAAAGCGCCTCTGGTTTGTAGACGCTGAGAAAGACCATGATCTGGACCTTCATTAGTAAAGATTCTGCTCGATACCCCTGGTGTGCCGTTTCTATCATCAGCTCCTGTAATAGACAAGTGTGACATAGAACCTACAATGGCCTTCAATGATTCTCTGACATTAAGGGCAGTATTGTCAGTTTTATATTTAGCCCCAACTTCAGGATAAGTATGAGGTAGCAGCTGAACACCATTCACATCTTGTCCTATATTCAACTCTGAGTCCTTAACATAATCAAGTGTGCTAGCGTAGGGCCTATCTGAAGTAACAGCTGTGGTGATAAAGTTATTTCCCCTGGTAAATTTAGCCGAGCCTTCTCTACTATATGCAGGAGTGACGGTGGTACCATTACCAGCAGCAAAGCCAGCTGCGTTGGATTTAATTGTGTTCGAATCTGGTTTGCCAGTAGTAGATTTATTACTACTCAAATAAAATCTAATGATGGTAGGCAGAGTTGTTAAAACAGTGCTAGAAAAAGCATATTTACTCCCATTGCCATTCCCCAAACTCTCCGTAGTCACAGTTGTGCCAGAACTACCTTTCCTACCAACACTGTCACTAAAACCATCGGATGCGCCAATGGCAGAAGCTTTGTTGAAGCTGGAGAAGTTTGCGACAGTCTTGTCGGTTTCATCTTGCTCAACATCAACTTCCGTTCTTCTGAAACTCTCTGTGTGCTTGCTGGATATGTAAGTGTCATTTTCCAATCTTCTCTCAGTGAACTGGTTTGTTTCCTCCTCCAGAGGCATTTTGTCTCCCTTTACAAGCTGACGTACAACACCACGTTCTCTGCCCCAATTCTCTTTCCACTCATTTTCCACAGTAAAGAGACTATAAGTGTCACCCTTTTGGCCAATTGATTTTACAGATTCTCTATTCCTTTGCCCTTCCCTTTCTTTATTACCCCCTCCTCTTCCTTCTTCCGACTGCAAAGGTTCTCCATACAACTCTTTTGCCTTCTGAACATTGCCTCTTCTTTCTATAATGTGCCAGCCCGAACTGCTGATCGGATGCTTACCAAATGGAGCGTCAGACGTTACTATGAGAAATAGTGACAAGGAGAAATTGCACTTAGTAGTTTTCTGGTATGCATCATTACTTATTCACCTTAAATGACGTATGAAGTCAGTACTTACAGCTCTCAAAGGTGCATACTGCATCACAGCAGGAACATATGGAGGGTGGTGCTTCCAGCTCCTCCCACCTACAGAGAAAACATTACTAAATATATTGAGCATACTTCACACAGTCAATTTCATTCAACTCTAGAGATTCACACATCAAATAAAATTGAGGAACATTCTCATCTACTGATTTAGCAGCCTCAAATGCACTCAACTGTGGCACCATTTTGTAAACCATTACACCTCCTATGCAACATGTGCCAATAGTTTGACCCCTACTTTCGTCAACTGACTGCAAAGGGATATTCTGTCGCCCACCCCTACTGTTGTTCATAATCACCAGGGATTAATACACCTTATCCAAGACTTGTCTTTTAACTTAATTTCATTACCAAATTACCACTCATAAAGTTCCGGATAAAATCTACTCAGGCATGTAAATAGCAGGCATACAATTAATAGATTATTCGGTTTTAATTTCATTATCACCTGAAACATAATATGCCTATAAACCCACAAGCATGGTTCTGACTTTTTGGTTGTGGTGATACAGGCCATTTTACTGAAATGTGTACAAATCTTTTAGACCTACTAGACAGATTATATCACTAAAAATATTAGTCTATTGGCAAAAATGTTAATCCTCCTATCATGACCTCAGTTCTAAAAATAAAATTTAAAAAAATCTCCCCTTTACCAGTCAATAAAAGGATTAAGGCTCAATCCAAGCCTGTCAGTTTTGAATTCAGAGAAAGATGGTTGGAAATTTGATCAAACCACATTATTTGAGAAGTAAGATTTTCACATGGAGAAATATTTTTTCCGCTCTTTCCAGATGCATCGCCTTCTGTAACAGTTCCAACACTTTCCAGTTGACATTTGGCCATCCATTGACAGCTGGATGAAGTTAACAGAATTAGTTGGAAAACACTTTGCTCATCTTGTCAACTGCTGTGTAATATCCTGTAAACTTAAGTCTTAAAATACTTGACCCCTGCTCATTTACAAAACCCAATTTGCAAATCTATTTGTTTGGTTTGTAAATTGTGGTCAAGGCTTTCATCAAACACAATATATGCTGCTTTTTGGGACACCTGTCAGTAAGCGTCTTAAAGAATGGGGCAAGTCAATGTGCAGACATATGCATACTTCGCTCACAAACAAATCTTGCCATTCAGGTTCCCTAGAACATCACTAGAACATTCCCTAGAACATCAAGTGTGTAGTATAGCATTTTGCCCTCGCGGTTTGTAGGCCAAGATTGGCAAATAAATTAAGTCAGATATGAATACCTTTTAAAACTTACAATTACTTATTTTCCATTACTGTTCCATCGCCTTACAAACCCTGAATGATAGAAGTGACTGTGCGATGAAACTAAAATAGTTTAGAACAAAGACTCTTATTAAACAAATGACATTTGATTTGCAGCTTGTTTAGTATAGAGCATATTTGACATGTTTAGTATTTGATTTACATGTTATAGTATGTCGGTATTTTGGTAAATATTTATTCCAGGCAGGAAATTAGAACTCCCACCTGGTACAACAACTTTGACATTACCTCAATAAATCCATTGGCATATAACTCATCCTAAAATGTATTACATGTCAACTATGTTAAAGACAAACTAAATGGTCATATTGTGTAACATTCTGTAAAATGAACGAACACATCTGTAAATGTTTCCATTTACAGATTGAGTTGTACATTTGGGATAAATTACAGTAGCAATTAAATATTTTAGTTACCTGCCAGCGGTAGTGTTGAAATTGCAGGACTTTGACTTGCTTGAAGGATCAGAGCTTATTGACATCGTACAGTGGAGATAGATTAGCTAAACAGGTAGGCAAAAATACAAGAGTTAAATGGGTAGGACGCCATTGTTCAACAGTAGTAGTCAAGGTAAGTTTCAATGTATATTTTATACAACAAACAATTAATTCTATTATATAATTATAAAACCCAGAATCGCGATTGTGGCACCTCCCCTTGCGGCCGCCTGCACGAGCGCCTTTTGCCGATCACGCCTCAAATGTGCGTGATCACTGGTGTCGTGACATTTCACTGCATATATGTATAACCGTTAGTATATGTATGTGATAAATAATCTCTTGGACTTGACAATGCTATGTCATACTATGAGGGTAGCTCAGGTAGGTACAGTAATCAATATAAAGCCCGGCAAAGAGGCTGCTCTCTCTCCCTAGCCAACTTAGTTTCAAACTCCTGATTTCTTTGAAATCATATTTTCTTCTCAAACAGAAAAGTAATGTTCAACAAATCTTGCAAATATTTTGTCATTGGTTTATGTAACAATCATGATGTGAAACATGCAGCCCGTCCGCAAAGTAGAAGCTAGAAGCTTTAGACAGTAGACAGCTCCTAAACAATTTTCCCCTTCCACCTCAAAATATCCCAAATGTGCACATACATGTCAAGCAAAGCCCGCAGGTCTGTTGAAACGGTCCAGTTTATTTTCTCCCACCTCTAATAATTCCAAAAGCAAATTTTTTTAAATTAAAGAAAATCTGAACCTTAAGTGTTCACATTGACATAGTAAGGAAGTAGGACCTCCTACTTGTTGTTGGACTCCAGGGAAAAGGAAAGTGTCCACAGAAAATCTCACAATGCTGCCCCCTGTCATCCAGAAACGGGAACTACTGCCTTCTCGCTTGCCATCCGCCATACAACTGGAATAAAGCATGGCACAGTAACAAACAATTAAACTTTACAGCACTAGGATATAAATCATTGCCAGACATTTTTTATAGAATTGGAACATTATATAGTATTCGTAGACATTTCTCCGTGAGTAACATACCCATAATTGTCGATAACATCCAGTCTAGGCATGGTGTTTGGGTGTTTGGAGGTTGTGGCATGACAGAAGTCCACATATAATCTCTCTCCAGCTGATACAGCGCCTGTCTGGGCAGCAAAGTACACCAGCTCCCCTAGATGGAACCCTTGGCCAGGAGACAGTGGCTGCCATTGAGCTGAACATAAATTACAGAAAAATTGCATGATAAATAAAAATACTGTCTAAAATACAGCAGCACTGTCTCAAATGAGTCTTCAGTGGAGGTATATTTCTATCTCTGGGTGTGTTACCATTGCAGACGGTGAGGCTGAAACTACGTTTACTTCTTATGCTCTTCAGAAAGGTCTTCAGGTGCACCTGAGGTCTGTAGCCCACTTGGTATGAATAGTGGAACCTACGAAATGAGTGAACAACAAAATGAGATCCCTTGGCTATAGATTAATCTGTAGAGCGATTTAAGTTTCAGCATCAAAGCAAGGCAAAGGCATGTGTGCAAGTCACAGGTCATCACTGTACTGAAGGGAGAAGTGGATATTCCAGTACTAAAAATATTTTAGTATTTAGAAAAATGCCCTGTGCCAGGAAATAAAGTTAAGTCTCAATGGGCTTTATAATCAACGTCATCAAGCCTTTATTATTGACTCCTACTTATATGGGGATCCAACACCTATGTTCTAATCCATCATATCTCCCAATGCCTTAAACTCCCCAAAGCATAATACCCAATCATATTTATCAAAATTAGCCGAGAAGCTCCGGTAAAGATGAGATCATCAAGCAAGCCAATATGCAAATCTAGTAGTGACAGCACTCCACCATAATGGTGGCTTGGTTACTTCTTGAGTTTTCTTTTGGTTTAGCTTCTTGAGCAGATTTGTCTACATCAATATTACCTGTTGTAACGACAATGAATTGGCAGATGAAGTGGTACTGCTCTGATGACATGGTAATGGACTTGGGGAGCCGGAATGTAATGCAGAAAGTTGGTATAGATCACCTGGCCTTTGACAATCTGTGGAGGCATATGTATGTGGGAATGATTCCATATTTCAGACAGGATTTATTTAGATCGTTTATCGTAGCACTTCACAATATCTTTCACTAGCCACAACATGATAACACGGTACTACAAAGTGTTGAAACGCTATTGTATATCGAGCGAGACATACCTCGACAGGTTCTATGTACAATCTATGAAATATTTATGATTTAACTTTAGAAGGGAAGATTATATCATTGAAAGGTTTAAGAAAGTTAAATCCTTTGCTAAGGCACTGAGGAATTGGCAGGTGTGTCGTGGATATTGACATTTTCAATCCCTCCCAATTATATTTATTAGAAGTCCGATAATTATACTATTTACGATCAATAATTCAAATAAATGTTATTTCGACATGTCAAAGTTTCCGAGTTTCTTTTCTTCATAATAGTGAAATCGTACGGAGCTGAATCAGCATTCATAATAATTGTTGATCTTGAATAATCATTCATCTTTTCCAGCTATGTCGGTATTACGGATCACCCATAAATTATCCACTGAAATAAACAAGTCGTGTTTCTCGAGTCGGCCTCCTTGGTTTTGAAGCTAAAACACAAGAAAACACGTGCATGATACAGTTGTATTAAATCAATGACTTGACGCGCCACCTGCTCTCGCGCACCAACGAAGACGCCAAATCAAATGGACAAAGTGATTCGCGGCACAGATCCACTGTTAAAATGCGGAGCCGACGCTCTCCTACCTGGACGGCGCCCCGGCATTCCACTAGTCCGTACTGAAAGAAGACAACCTGGCCGACGCTCTCCTACCTGGACGGCGCCCCGGCATTCCACTAGTCCGTACTGAAAGAACACAACCTGGCCGACGCTCTCCTACCTGGACGGCGCCCCGGCATTCCACTAGTCCGTACTGAAAGAACACAACCTGGGCGACGCTCTCCTACCTGGACGGCGCCCCGGCATTCCACTAGTCCGTACTGAAAGAACACAACCTGGGCGACGCTCTCCTACCTGGACGGCGCCCCGGCATTCCACTAGTCCGTACTGAAAGAACACAACCTGGGCGACGCTCTCCTACCTGGACGGCGCCCCGGCATTCCACTAGTCCGTACTGAAAGAACACAACCTGGGCGACGCTCTCCTACCTGGACGGCGCCCCGGCATTCCACTAGTCCGTACTGAAAGAACACAACCTGGCCGACGCTCTCCTACCTGGACGGCGCCCCGGCATTCCACTAGTCCGTACTGAAAGAACACAACCTGGGCGTCCACGCGGCTCGGGCGACACGAGCCCAACTGGAACGACGCGGGAGCTGACCACGCGCCGAGCTGGGAGCGCGCCAGGGACACGCGGACGTGGTTGTCGCCGCACCGCACGTCCACACCGCGCGGCGCCTCGCTCGTGGGGTGGACGTGGCTTTGCGGTCTCGCTGGGAACAAAAGTCTGGCGAGTCCATTAGGAAACGACCCCCGACCTGAAACCGGCCGAAAAAGAGCCGGCGGTATGAGGTGACCCGGTGAGTGCAGGAACACCGGCACGGGGCGGGAGGACGCCGGCGCGGCCTCTTCGCCCCCGAGCTTGACTTCTGGCTTCGCCTCTTGCCAGACCCGCTGCACCTGCTCTGTCCATGCGGCTGTGCTGCTCAGCTGCGGGACCAGGGATGCAGTTAAAGTCCAAACGGACAGATAAAGGAGAGGTGCGTCGAATCCCATGCTCAGTGCACTAACAGAAGCCTGAGCTAATTAAAAAGGCGTTTCTTCTTCCTGCTTAGCTAATTAACACACCTGGTGGCGATGACGCGGTCATGCGTCACACGGAGGGCTGGGTGGTATAACTCAACTTACCTCGCTATTGTTATTGCTCGTATTTTTATTGTTTTTAATCTTCTTGGCATTTTTCAGATACATTCTGGCTAAAAGTATCTGAAACACTGCAACCGCACAGACATCATTGAGATCTCGTTGGAACAGGTTGGCCGGTTTCAGACGTCTTGTTCGAGTTTAATCACTATCAATGTACATTTAGAGTTTGCTATGTGTAGACAGACAACCCCGTCTCTCATCTCGTGGCCGTACGGTCGGTCAAACGCAGCCTGGTGAAGCTGTATCTCCCAGTTTCTATCTGTCTAAAGCTATTTTATCTGGATCAAACTGTCATAACATGTAAATACGCAGAACTTTATGTCTGTGGTACTCTCAAAGGTATGTCTTTGTGAAACTTTCCCGTCTCTTGTAATAGAATGATCATAATTGTGACCAAGTAAGTGTTTTCAGTTTATATATGTCATAAGACATTTACACGATTATAGGCAATGCTATAGTATTGTTTCCGTTGTTTTTATGTGTTTGGTATGTCCAATATACTTGTTTAGGCCTGTATTTGGAAGCTAGACTATAATTAATATGATTTACTGATGGGATGGATATAAAATAAAGACGTTATTTCTTTTGCAATTATCCTTATGCCTCTGCATTATTTTACCTGCCCTGTGCCCTTGATTATAACCAATTCAGCCCTTTTCACCAGTTGAAATTCCTTTTAAAGGGCCAATACAACCAGTAACATGCAGTTTCCCACTTGCCAAAAAATGATAACAGCTCCTACCTTGTCACTGAAAGGTAAATTTTGCCCCAAAATAACGTGGGTTCATTAATGAGAGTTACATTTTAAAGATTATAGTTCACCCAGTCCTTTTTACCAGTTGAAACACCTTTTAAAGGGCCAATACAATGCATACAATGCATTTTCCACTTGCCAAAAAGTGATTACATCTCCTACCTTGTCACTGAAAGGTAAATTATGCATCAAAATGACTTGGTTTCATTCATGAGAGTTACATTTTAAAGATGATAGCCCACCCAGTCCTTTTAACCTGTTGAAATACCTTTCAAAGGCCAATACAACCTAAAAAATGCAGTTTCCCACTTGCCAAAAAATGATAACAGCTCCTACCTTGTCACTGAAAGGTAAATTATGCCCCAAAATAACATGGTTTCATTAATGAGAGTTACATTTTAAAGATAATAGCCAATCCAGTCCTTTTTACCTGTTGACATAGTGTTTCCACTTGCCAAAAAATGTATTTCAGCTCCAACCTTGTGACTGAAAGGTTGTTTATGCCTCAAAATAACTTCATCTAAATTTTAAAGACAATACCTTGTTAATGAATATTTTCAGCCATCAAAACAACTTCCTCATACCCTTGAAGATAATAACCCTTTATGGACTGGCCAGAGGAGGACATGGTGGTGGTGAATGGGCCAGATGAGAATGTGGTGGATGGCTCAGAGGAGGACATACTGGTGGTGAACTGCCCTGACGAGGAGGTGGTGAACGGCCCAAGGTAGGTCGTGGTGGATGGCACAGAGGTGGACATGGTGGTGGTGGATGGGCCAGATGACCATGTGGTGGATGGCTCGGAGGAGGACATACTGGTGGTGAACTGCCCTGACGAGGAGGTGGTGAACGGCCCAAGGTAGGTTGTGGTGGATGGCCCAGAGGAGGACATGGTGGACAGCCCAGAGGAGGATGTAATGGTGGTGGATGGCCCAGAGGAGGACGTGGCGGGTAGCCCAGAGGACGAGGTGGTGTTGGTGAATGGGCCCGATGAGGAGGTGGTGGTGGTCGACAGCCCAGAGGTGGACATGGTGATGGTAGATGGCCCAGAGGTTGTAGTGGAAAAAAACACATCTAACACTTAAACTGAAGAAGAGAGGTTCGAGAGAGTCGAGGTCTGAAGATATAAGACTTTATTATCACTTGCAAGAGGTGACAACAGAATCTGAGTTGGTTTGGCAAAGAACTCCCGAGCCGCTCACAGACTCCTTCTTTTAACCTCTTTCTGTTGGTCCAGAATGTACGTCTGTTTCCTCAATAAGGATCCCTTCCTTCCTCCTACACGGTCAATAGTGCAAAGAACCCATTTGTCTGCATTCTTTGACGTTAGTTACATTAGCAAACCTTCCCACGCTAATCCAGGCCATATTTTAGAGGGGATGTTTGCATTAATAGACCTTCCCATGTCATATGGCTCACGGCCAATAAAGCACCCATTCATGTCTTTGCTGACCCCTGTTTCACGCACACTTACTTCATTCATATAGCATATGGGAAAGATAATGAATGTTCTATCTTATTTAATGGTAGAATATAATGAACATATTTATTTTAAATGTACTAGTAAATTTCTCCCATAAGGTGCACATGCAGCCATTACTATTATTATTGTATAACTATTTCACCATAATTTAGTGTTTTCCTCTTTTGACTAATTCAGATTGTCCGTCACATTTACCTACAGCTGCACCACAGGAGCTGCGCTAAGAGGCGCCCACTACTACCGTGTAAATGTAGATATAGTGGTATATCGTATATAGTATTTATCATTATGTTGTTCTGACTGTTTATTAAAATATCGTATGTTGCACGTATGAAAAATGTCTAGGATACACGATGCAAGACATAAGTACTTCCTAATGTGTACCTTTAGGAAGATATACTGTTCCATATGTCCACTGAAACAAGGTAGAGGACACAGTGTTATTTTCTTTATGGTTATGAGTTAAGTAAGTTGGTTTGATGGCTCCAATTTTCATTAACATATTTAGATCAAATTATTTTGAGACAAATCAACCTTCAGTGACAAGATAAGAGTCACTTTTTGGCAAGTGGAAAACTGCATTGTAGGTATTTCAACAGATAAAAAAGGACTCCATTTGCTATAATCTTTAAAATATAACCCTAATGAATGAAACCAAGTCATTTCGAGGCATAATTTCTTTCTCATTGACAAGGAAGGAGCTGTAATCACTTTTTGGCAAGTGGAAAACGGCATTGTAGGTATTTCAACAGGTTAAAATGACTGGATTGGTTCTGATCTAGGGCACAGATCAGGTAAAAAAATTCAGAGGCATAAGGGTTATTGCAAAATAAATCATTATTTAATATCGAACCCATCGGTAAATCATGGAATTTCCCTTTGAGGATTAATAAAGTATAGAATCTTATCTTGTGAATCAAAATCTTAACAAGTCACGTTATTATAGTCTAGTTTCCAAATATACACCGAAACAAGGTATTAGACATACAAAACACATAAACATCAAAAACAATACTATAGCCTTTCATCACATAAATGTCTTATGACAGACAGTATATGAACCGCAAACACTTCTTTGACCACAATTGTGATCATTCTGTCATTCTCATTCTGTGACTACGCTAGCAGACAACATCGTTCCCATGGTGAAAGTTCGGATATTTCCAAACCAGAAACCATGGGTTGATAAATCCATCCGCTGTGCTCTGAATGCGCGCACGGCCGCTTACAACGACGGTCTTGTATTTGGAAATATGGACAATTACAAAGTGGCGTCGTACAATCTGCGGAGGGCGGTGAGGGACGCTAAACGGACGTACAGGGAGACCGTGGAGCTACAGATGGAGCGGGGGGACACAAGACGCTTGTGGCAGGGCTGCGGGCTATTACAAATTACAACAGCAGCTCCTCCCCAGCCACGAGTGTGGACGCCTCCCTAGCCAACAAACTGAACTCCTTTTATGCGCGGTTCGAGTCTGGCAACAGCACCGCTAGCTCGCCGGCTAATTGGAGTTACACCACTGGGGATGAGCGCGCACTCTCAGTGTCCTTGCACGAGGTCAGGAGGGCTCTGATGCGGGTGAACACCAAGAAAGCTGTGGGCCCAGATGGCATATCTTGGCGTGTACTGAATTCCTGTGCTAACCAGCTAGCCCCGGTGTTCACTACAATATTCAACATCTCCCTGGCTGAATCAGTGGTCCCGTCCTGCTTCAAGAAGTCCACCGTCGTTCCTGTCCCGAAGATCACCTCTCCCGCCTGCCTGAATGACTACCGTCCGGTGGCCCTCACCTCAGTGGTCATGAAGTGTTTCGAGAGGCTGATTAAGGATTACATCTGCGCCTCCCTCCCCCGCACCTTGGACCCGTTGCAGTTTGCGTACCGGCAGAACAGATCCACGGATGACGCGGTCTCCCAGGTATTGCACACCACGCTCACGCATCTCGATGGCCAGAAGGGGGCCTATGTGAGAATGCTGTTCATTGATTACAGTTCAGCTTTCAACACCATAGTCTCCACCAGACTGGCTGTCAAGCTGAAGGAGCTCGGACTGAATGCTCCGCTGTGCGCCTGGATCCTGGACTTCCTCACAGCCCGCCCCCGGGTGGTCAGGGTGGGGAAGCACATGTCAAGCTCCCTCACCCTGAATACAGGATCCCCCCAGGGTTGCGTCCTCAGCCCCCTCATGTACTCCCTGTACACACATGACTGTGTGGCCAGGTCCAGCTCCAACACCATCATAAAGTTTGCTGACGACACCGTTGTCGTGGGCCTGATCACCGACTGCGACGAGAAGGCCTACCGCGAGGAGGTGGCTGACCTGTCACTCTGGTGCCAGGACAACAGCCTCCACCTGAACGTCAGCAAAACTAAGCTGATTGTGGACTTTAGGCGAGGATCACAATCGAGGACGCACGCGCCCTTGGTGATTAATGGGACTTCTGTCAACAAGGTGAGCAGCTTCAAATACCTGGGAGTCTACATCACAGTGGACTTAACATGGACTGTACATACAGACACTCTGGTGAGAAAGGCGAGGCAGCGTCTTTACCACCTCAGGCAGCTGAGGAAATTCCAGGTCTCGGTGAGGATCTTCAAGTCCTTCTACTCTGGAGCAGTGGAGAGCATCCTGACAGGCAACATTACTGCCTGGTTTGGAAGCTGTACTGCTCAGGACAGGTGGGCCCTGCAGAGGGTGGTGCGTTCAGCTGAACGTACCACTGGAACTACCCTCCCCCCCTTGCAGGAGTTATACACCAGGAGGTGTAGTAGCAGAGCCCGCAGGATCATGAAGGATCCTCATCACCCCAACAATGGACTGTTCCAGCTGCTGCGGTCAGGCAAGCGCCTCCGCAGTCACACAGCGGGAACAGAGAGACTGAGACAGAGTTTTTTCCCGCAAGCCATTAGAACTGTCAACGCTGACCTCACCAGGGGTCCTCACTGAGCCATACACTAGGCTCCACTACCTACTGTACTGTATGTAGCATACTGTACCGCATACTGTGTCACTGTTCAGGTTGTTCGTGATGCCGTATTGCTGCGCCGTACTGTTGTATACTGTGCTGTATTATCCCAAACACTACCTCACTTTATTTGTGCCTCCCCACCCTAACCACCTGGGGGCGGGCTGAGACCAGGGTCCAGGGTCCAGGCATACAGCGGAGTGCTCAGTCCTAGCTCCCGCAGCTTGACAGCCAGGCTGGTGGGGACTATGGTATTGAAAGCTGAACTATAGCGGATGAACAGCAATCTCACATAGGCCCCCTTCCAGCCATCCAGGCGCGTGAGCGTGGTGTGCAGTACCTGAGACAGCATCGTCCATGGATCTGTTCGGCCAGTACACAAACTGCGTGGAACACGGAGAAGAACTCGGCTGGACAAATGGCTTCATCCGGCACCACTGGGTTCAGCTATGTCTCCGTCAGGCAGAGCACGCAACAGTTTCTTGTATCCCATAGGAATGTAATCCTCGCTCGAAGGTCATCCATCTTGTTCTCCAGGGACTGGACACTAGAAAGAATGATGCTTGTCAGAGGTGGACTGTGAGGTTGCGTCCTCATTCTGACCTGAATGCTGCCATGTTTATCGCCGTGGAACAGCGGCTCCATTGTTGTTG